>NW_026136721.1:595000-780000 GCF_905237075.1 Dicentrarchus labrax
TTGTGGGGTAAATCTATCCTCTAGCTGAATTGTTGCTTAGATATGTCCAAAATAAGTACTTTTTTTTGCTTCACTTACATTTTGTGTATGTTGACATTATGTTTGTTGTACACACGCACTCACAAACTGACATACTGGTTTCCATCTGGAATGGGGACCAAGTTTTTGATCATACTTGTGGGGACCACCCGTTCTAGAGGTTCTAGAGGTATGAAAAAAATTAGGTACACTTGCCATTGGTTGGTTTGCTCATACACAACTTCAAATATCTGGATTGATGAAATAATGATTTCCCTATGCTAACTGGGGACCTATGAAAAATCCAGTAAACATATTTGTAGGGGACCTAATTTAAATATAATTTGCACAGATTTCCAATTGATTACTGGGGACCATGGTAGAACAACAAGTTTAAGTGACATAATCCTCAGGGGCCAGTTGTTAAAAGGTAAGATTATCGGATTTTGGTTATCGGATTGGATCAAATCTTGAAAATGGGTTGTTCAAAAAGGAAAGAAGGAATCTGAAATCAAATTAGATCACAGAATCCAATCCTAGTTTTAATCTGGATCAAACCTTCAGTTTGTGTTGTTCAAAACTTGTCAGTAGGATTTGGATAACTTTGATCCAAAAAAACAGGATTATCCTGATCCCAACAGGGGGTAGGATTTCAAGGTGGATTCCAGGAAGCAAATGTAGTAAAACTTTAAAATTGGTCAAATAATACATTTGTATCATTTAGTGTATATACTTTTATTTATATTTTGCACTTGACTTGTTTAACCGTTACAGTGATAAAGTAGATAAAGTAGACACAGGCTACCAATTAAGCCTTTCAGTATAGTAAAGTAAAAATAAAATAAAAATAAAAATGATCTTGTCCCCATGAAATAATCCCCCAAAACAGATATCAATAACAAACAAAAACAATATATTCAATTTTTCTGTCTGAACCCTTTTGGAGATTTAGCCTTTTTTTAATTTAAGACGTTTTCAAAATATCCACAATGTATTTGTTAATGTAGATTTGTTTTTTATTTGTTGTGGCTCAGATGAGGGGTCATAAAAGAAATTACGAATGGAAGTGGATGTTTATGTTATTTTTGTGTTTTGTCTCAAAATAAGAAACACTTACAATGACCCCATGTTGGCTCTTCTACCTGTTGTTCTTTACATAGCTGGTAGCCCACATTGTGATATGTTGTACGATTTAGAGCACTGGTAATCCGGATCTGGTAATCTTGAAAACTGTGTATCTGGTTCAGGGTGATCCAGTCCAATGTTGCTTTGAAAAACCGGCATAAAAGTAAGACAGATTACCTGATCCTAAATAGCAAAAAATGGGATTTCCAAATCTGGATAATTTTGATCCAGATTAAATGTTTTGAACAACTGGCCCCAGATTATTGCATTTGACCTGTCTTCTTTTGATCACAAGGTTCACTACAACAATGGCAGTGCATAATATAGCCACTTTGTGACTCCTTCGTACTGTAAACTGCTATAAAGCTGCAATGGAGCTGTCCTCTACCAACCAGGTTATGTCTTTAATAATACACTTTTCATAAAGTTAGCAAGCTGCTATCCACAGGGATCAGACCAAATACTAGAATTAAACCACAATAATGCAAATGTTAAAATCTACTTTAGCAGCAACAAACTAATGCAGAAAGTGTGTCATTATGATATTTTCACTAAAGATAATGTGTATTTTAAGTTTTAAGAACTACTGTGGTGGTGGTTTGGGGTAATATAAGAGGATTCTTGAGTAGCGTTGGATATTGTTGGGAATCACAATTCTACATTGTAAACCAAACTGCACAAAAGTACTATCCATAACATAATAACACAGATTACTTTTACTTTGAATCATTTCAGTGCTTCTACTTTAACTGAAGTAACATTGTGAACTCAGGACTTTGAGTATCTGTGACACTTGAGTAAATGATATGAATACTTCCTCCACTATTCATTTCTCAGACGAAGCTCCACATTAAACTAACTAAGTTGGTTTTTGGATAAAAACGTATTTGTGTCATTAGCTTTAGGTAAAGTAAGGTGTTAAGCTAGCTATGGCCGAGTGAAAAACAAGACTACAGTAAGCTTGTTGGAAACCTCATATATGGCCGGACCCTGTATGGGATGGACAAACATCTTAGATATTATCAGGAAATTATTCATAAACAAAACAAAGCCACTTTTCTAGTTCTTGGGAATTTCAGTTTCCCAGATATTAAGACTTAATTACACACAGTGAACGTATGACAGCTGATACTGCTTCCATTGTGTGTCAAATCACTTTTATTATAAAACTTAAACATACAGTGTCATAAAATTATTAGTTATCGCAGTTCTAAATTCATGAATCTTCTCCTTGTATGTAAACATGCACTGTAATCTACATTTGATATCCTGCAGACGTTAATTATGATACAAACGGAAATTAACATAAAGTAAAAACATGAAACCAAACAATGTATTAAAGCTCCATGTAACCCACATTAAAGGACCAGTGTGTACAATTTAGAGGCATCTAGTGGTGAAGTTCTAGATTATCCAGACACAAAGAATCAATATTGTCATCCCCAAAAGTTAACTGATTAAACATGGTGAATATAAAAGAGCACATTCAGTTAATTTAGTTTAAACATCATTTAAGTACCAACCTTTTGACCAAATCTCATTTTAATTCAATCTGTTCAATTAAAGAGACATACACACACACACACACACACACACACACACACACACACAGACACAAACAGGATTTCCTGTAGATACAGAAGGGAGGATGGGAAGGAACCTTAAAGTGAAAGTGTTCAGTTGGATCAGACTCCATTTTGAGTGGACAGAGCAGGAGGAGGAGAACTGAAGGCTGAGGCAGGGTGAGTGTTTTTATTTTACTGTACGCTGTTTGTGTGTGTGTGTGTGTGTGTGTGTGTGTGTGTGTGTGTGTGTGTGTGTGTGTGTGTGTGTTACTTCCTGTTCTCAGTCTTTAAGTGAAACATGAACAGACTTGTTGTTTCCTGATTCTGTGCTCTGAGCTCACAGTCAGTGTTAATGTTTGACTCTCAGACTGACTTCAGATCAGAAGATGAGTGACTGTGTGGAGGAAGAGGAGGACAGAGCAGAGTCTCCAATGTCCAGCTGTCTGTCTATGAAGAGAGACCAGTCAGAAGATCTTCCTCTAACATTCAGTAATGAACCTGGACCCTCAGACACACAGTAAGAGAACTGCTACTGACTTGTTTATATGACTTATTCTCAGTTACATGTGCCAGTTTTCTGTTTTCTGTTTGTGTTTATATATTAAAACTTCTACCAAAGTTTATGACACAAAGATAAATCATTCGAGCCATCTTCCTCTCAGTATCTCTGTCTGTCAACTAGAAACACTGTAATCTAATCTCAAAGCACTTAAACAAACTTTTAAACCTCCTAATTATCCACAGAAGCAGCACTTTGTGTATTTGAAGCTCATTCATTCAGCAGAGAATTTATTGAAGGATTCAAGTGATATGAATAAAAACATGTTGGTGTTTGCAGAGTTTGTACAGATACAGTTTCAAACTCAGATGGATCTGATTGCATTTCTTAACCAAAACACCTGAGAACCTCCATCCCAGAACTTCAAGAAAATATTCAGATGTTTTTTACTTTTCCGTTGAAGTCGCTGTAAAGATTGAGTCTGAAAGAATGTGCTTTTAGTGTGTAATTTATTCCTCAGATCAGCTGTTATGATCCACCAGATGCATCTTAAGTCAGTTCATATCATAATTGTTCAACGTGTGGTGAAAAAGCATTTATAGAAAAGCTTTGCTCGCCTTCATTCTGTCTGTTCGGGGGTTGAGTTTGCTCTTTAATAATGTTTGTAAAATATGGGGGAAAATTACAGGTCACTTATGTTCAGACCTTGCAGTTGAAAGTGTTGGATCATTACTAACTCAAGCTGAGCTCTCCAAAGTGACTGAAACAGTGAAGGACATAATCATCTGTCTTTAATGGAAGGCTTTTATTGTGAAGATCAATCAATAAATGTTTATTGAGACAGACAGAAAGGAAAAACTGTTAATTAGTGTAGAGTTGAAATAAAAACAATTATTTTTATTTCACACTGAATGCTGAAAACAGAAAAGCAACGACACTTTTACTGTTCTCTGTGACAATCTGAGCTTTCAGACAGAGTCAGTGGCCAACTCTGGATATTTCTCAAATCATTTTAGTTATAAAGAAATGTCTCCACAGAGAGAGGAAGAGGAGTTATGTTCCTGTGGAGGAGCAGCCGTCCTTCTGTTCTTTGTGTCAGGACGTCCTGAAGGATCCAGTCTCTACCAGCTGTAGACACTGGTTCTGCAGACAGTGCATCACCTCATACTGGGACCAGTCTGGTTCATCAGGAGACTCCTCCTGTCCCCAGTGTGGAGGAAGTTTCAGAACAAAGCACAAAGTACAAGGTAGGACTGTACATCTGTCTGCTGATGTTATAATTACTGGAAAAAAGATTTTCTGTTTAATTACACCAAAAATATTATTATGAATATTGATTCTGAACATTTTTATTCCTCTAGAATCTAATTTTATGTTCAGTGTCACATGTTTTCTTATCTTTTAGCAGATAGTGGTCTGAAGGAGGTTTTAGATGAACATAAGATCAGTCTGAAGACGAGATGTAAACATGTGACTGAAGGACCTGATGAAACAGGAAGTGGAACCCTCCTCAACAGGATCTACACTGAGCTCTACATCACAGAGGGACAGAGTGAAGAGGTTAATACCCAACATGAGGTGAGGCAGCTTGAGACAGCTTCCAAGAAGGAGACCCTCCATGACACTCTAATCAAGTGCCACGAGATCTTTAAAGCCTTACCTGACCAACAGAGACACATCAGAGTGGTTCTGACGAACGGTGTCGCTGGTGTTGGAAAAACCTTCTCAGTGCAGAAGTTCACTCTGGACTGGGCAGAGGGCTTGGAAAACCAAGATGTCAGTCTGGTGGTTCTGCTTTCATTCAGGGAGCTGAACCTGATCAAAGATGAGCAGTACAGTATTCTCAGGCTGCTCCATGTTTTCCATCCAACATTACAGAAGGTCACAGCAGAGCAGCTCGCTGTCTGTAAACTTTTGTTCATCTTTGACGGCCTGGATGAAAGCAGATTTTCACTGGATTTCCACAACAATGAGGTTGTGTCTGACGTCACACAGAAGTCTTCAGTCAACGTGCTGTTGACAAACCTCATCAAGGGGAATCTGCTTCCCTCGGCTCTCGTCTGGATAACTTCCAGACCTGCAGCAGCCAATCAGATCCCTCATGAATGTGTTGACAGGGTAACAGAAGTACGAGGCTTCACTGACACCCAGAAGGAGGAGTACTTCAGGAGGAGAGTCAGTGATGAAGATCTGTCCAACAGGATCATCTCACACATCAAGACCTCCAGGAGCCTCCACATCATGTGTCTAATCCCAGTCTTCTGCTGGATCACTGCTACAGTTCTGGACCACATATTGACTACAGACCAGAGAGGAGAGCTGCCCAAGACCCTGACTGACCTGTACTCACACTTCCTGCTGGTTCAGACAAAGAGGAAGAAGCAGAAGCATGAAGAGGGACATGGGAATAGTCCACAGGAGCTGATGGAGGCTGACAGGGAAGTTCTTCTGAAGCTGGGGAGGCTGGCATTTGAACAGCTGCAGAAAGGAAACATCATGTTCTACCAAGAAGACCTGGAGCAGTGTGGTCTTGATGTCACAGAGGCCTTGGTGTACTCAGGAGTTTGTACAGAGATCTTCAAAAGAGAGAGTGTGATCTTCCAGAAAACAGTCTACTGCTTTGTTCATCTGAGCATTCAGGAGTTTCTGGCTGCAGTCTACATGTTCCACTGTTACACCAACAGGAACACAAAGGTACTGGAGGACTTCCTAAAAGGTTGGGATAATGATGATGATGATGAGGATGATGATAATTATTATTACTATTATGATGTTGATGATGACAGAGACAATGACCCATCCCTAGATTACTTCCTGTATAAAGCCATGATGAAATCCCTTAAAAGTAAAAATGGCCACCTGGACCTGTTTGTTCGCTTCCTTCATGGCCTCTCTCTGGAGTCCAACCAGAGACTCTTAGGAGGCCTGCTGGGTCAGACAGACAACAGTCCAGAAATCAAACAGAGAGTCATCAACAACCTGAAGGAGATGAACAGAGATGATATCTCTCCTGACAGAAGCATCAACATCTTCCACTGTCTGATGGAGATGAACGACCACTCAGTCCATCAGGAGATTCAAGAGTTCCTGAAGTCAGAGAACAGATCAGAGAAGAAACTCTCTGAGATCCACTGCTCAGCTCTGGCCTACATGCTGCAGATGTCAGAGGAGGTTCTGGATGAGTTGGACCTGAAGAAGTACAACACATCATGGGAGGGACGACTGAGACTGATTCCAGCTGTGAGGAACTGCAGAAAGGCTGTGTAAGTAACAACATCATAAAGCAATATGAAGCTGAAGCCTTTTACATTACTTTTTTTTTACATTATAACAGTTTAAATGAACTAGTAATAAACCTGCTTATTTACATAATTCTACATGTGTTAAACTACAAACATCATTTCAGTTATTAAGTTATTGAACACAAGAATCTTCTATCATCTTCTAACTATCTTTCTTTGGGTGATGGAGGTTTGATACAAATCCAGAAGAACTTGATGTTGTGTCTGGTCAAGTTTGTTAAGTTTAGTCATGTTAAGTGTTTCATGTTTAGTCCTTCCTGTTTTATTTTGTACTCACCTTTCCCTCACTATTCAAATCCTGACTTCCTTCCTTTGTGTGATTTTCCCACCTTTGTAATTGTCTGCCCCGCCCCTGATTGCATTCACCCGTTCTCACTTACACATGGTACACAGTTTAGCTTTCATGCAATTATTCCTGTTATATTTTTACTCTACTGTTCTGTCTATTTTTATAATTTATACAATATCTATAATTGTTGATTGATTTGAGGGGAGGCCATCCTCCCTCTTGAAGAGCAAACAGAACATCTCCCTCTCCAAACTTTACATTGAGTTCATAACAATAAATGTCTTTTCATAAGTCTTCCTACATTAGAAATTATTTTAATTCGTAAACAGTCAGGAAGCTCTCTCTCTCTTTTATTGATATATTTCAGATCTACTTTTTTGATGGTCACTGTTGAGAGTGAAATCAGTTTACAGACACAAACTGTCAGACACTGTGTTTCATTACACTCACTACAATAACACTAAAGACAAGATATGCAGAGAAAATAGCAGCGCACACTTCCACTGTGGTTTTCATTTAATCTGCAGCCACAGTCTTTGTGTTTTTAGCAGCTGATTTACAGCAGCTCATTACACAGTCAGCTCCTGGGACGGCCTCCAGCTTCATTCTGCCAGTGAAGGAGAGCTCAGTAGGTTCAGTTCAGTGGAGAGATTTTATCATCACCAAGCTCAGAGAAGAAATTATATTGTTCAACAGTTGAACTCCACTGTAGAAAAACCGTTACCCATAAACTATAATGATATAATGTTTAGTACTAATTATACTATAAATACAATAGTAGTCATTAAGTTAATTTAATGGTAGATGCAGATGGAGTCACATAATAAGATCCATCAAAGATGCACAAAATCCACACAATCACATGACTGAGGTAAAAACACAACCGAGTGCAGTTTGAACCTACAGTGATTTTACAGTTCAGTGAACATCATGTTCAAATAAAGTTTAACAAACACAAATCACAATCAGAATATAACATGTTTACATTTAAGTGGGCAGAGACTTTTGTCTAAAGTCACAGTCTGTGGTTCATTATGTTGTTCAGGGACACGTTGACATGTGGACTGGAGGAGCTCCAGTTTCAAACCTCAAACCTTGTAATCAATGACTGACCGACCAGCTGAGCTACAGCCGCTCATGTTAATGTACTTTGTGATGAAAAATGTTTTATATTCTCTGTCATCACAGACTTTCTGGCTGTCGACTCTCAGACACTCACTATGAAGTTGTGGCCTCAGCACTGAAGTCCAACCCCTCCCATCTGAGAGAGCTGGACCTGAGTAAGAACAAGCTGCAGGATTCAGGTGTGAAGCTGTTGTGTGCTGGACTGGAGAGTCCAAACTGTAGACTGGAGACTCTGAGGTCAGTTCATGTATTTGGCTCTTACACAGTGTATATCCACCAAATGTAGTGTTTTCTGGGTTTGTCTGAGCACAAACTCTTCTTTAAAGTTTGTCTGTGTGAACAGTTTGGTTCTGAATTCAGTCTGTACTAAATATATAAAATAGAATAGTATAAACTTTACTTTTCATTTTGTGCCGGAGGGAAAATTTGTCTTGGGCACACTGCTACAATTTGTTGCTTCACAGAAACAAACATACCTCAACAACAGACACATAAAAAAAACATTACAAAATCAACATTAAACATCTTAAAACATGAAAGACACTATACATTTTACCACTGACAATGTGGCAGCTTAAACAGAGACTATAAGAAAGTATAAGAATTAAAGTGCTACAGTGCTGGTTTATATTCATGCTATTGAAGAAACTGTAGGATTTATCCTTCAGTTTGTCTGTGACATTAAATCGAGCGCCTCTTTCTCTCTCACACACACACACACACACACACACACACACAGTCTAAAACTGACATACAGGAGCACAGAGTGAGAAACATATTTCCAAATGCAGCTGTTTGAAGTATCACGTCTGACCTGTGACCAACGACACGTGACACTTCAACCTGAAACACGCTTCATTCAGAAAATGATGTGTCTTTGTGTTCTGACTCAACCAGTAAACAGGAACATAAATAATACACTCCATCTGTACAGGAAGGTACTAGGTTACATTTAAGATGAAGAGATCATGCAGCTCTCTTTGCTCAGTGCACATTTGATCCAGTTATAAAGATGATTGAGAATGATGATGGGGTCAGACACCATTTTATTCTTCTGTGCTGAGATGAATCTGATGTGGAAGTTGTGCTGACAGTAAAGTGCAGACATAAGGCTGATTTTATACTGATCCACACTGAGTATCTTAATGCTAAAGTCTGTTTTCTTCTTCAGTGGTTTAGTCCATTGACTGTGGCAGAGCAATGTTGAGCTCCACATTTAAAACCTTCATATAACAAGAAGAATCTACACTGAATAATTCACTCTTTATTTCCATCTTATATTACCCATCATGTGTTTTAAAAGAAATGATGACAATAAATACAATGAATAAATCAATAATCTCTATTTCAACTATCAGACAATAAATAGATTCACTTTTTGATTTTTCCAACATTGTTATGAAGCTATATGATGTTTATACTGACTGAATAGTTTAAACTGAAGCTGATTTGATTTTATGACTCCACTATTCCTAAAATAAATATTGTAGATGTCTTTTGTTCACATTTCCCCAAAATCCATCCTGACATATTTGGTATCTTTGTAAACTTTAGGATCTTGAGTGGAACCTTCAATCAGTTTCTGTGGGTTTTTCTTTGTGTTTGGCTGCACAACATGAGTTTGTATAGATGGAGCCACTGGTGGAGCTGGCAGAGGTTAAGAGTTGAAGTCACTACGTCTTTATTGAAGCAGCAGCACGTTGTCATTAATATTAATGAGAGCTCTTTTTCACTCTTTGTATTTTACAGTTTGCAACCTGCATCCTGTTGGGTTCAGGTGTTTGGAGTTTCCATTTTCTAAACTTGTACATTCTAAACCTTCTTCAGCTCTGAACAGATTATTAAACACTGAATGATTTCAAGCAGGAACATTGTCTTTTAAACTTAGATCTTTTATTCTTTATTCAGTTTGTGGGACTGCAGGTTGTCAGAGATCAGCTGTGATTATCTGGTCTCAGCTCTGAAGTCCAACCCCTCCCATCTGAGATATCTATGGCTGAGTATCAACATCCTGCAGGATTCAGGAGTGAAGCTGCTGTGTGGTTTTCTGGAGAGTCCACACTGTAGACTGGAGACTCTGAGGTCAGACACCATTTTATTCTTCTGTGCTGAGATGAATCGGATGTGAAAGTTGTGCTGACAGTAAAGTGCAGACATAAGGCTGATATTATACTGATCCACACTGAGTATCTTAATGCTAAAGTCTGTTTTCTTCTTCAGTGGTTTAGTCCATTGACTGTGGCAGAGCAATGTTGAGCTCCACATTTAAAACCTTCATATAACAAGAAGAATCTACACTGAATAATTCACTCTTTATTTCCATCTTATATTCCCCATCATGTGTTTTAAAAGAAATGATGACAATAAATACAATGAATAAATCAATAATCTCTATTTCAACTATCAGACAATAAGTAATAGATTCACTTTTTACTTTTTCCAACATTTGTTTGTTCACATTTCCCCAAAATTCATCCTTTTTTAAATAATCTTACGGCTGGAATTATTATTATTATTATTATTATTATTATTATTATTGTTATTTGTTATTTTTACTACTTTTATTATTTATATTTATAATTATTAACAATAGTAGTAGTATTATTATTATTTATTATCATTATTATTATTATTATTGTTATTTGTTATTATTATTATCATTATTATCATCATTATAATTATTATTATTTATTAATATCATTATTATTCATATTTAGTATTATTAATAATTATAATAATATTTATTATTATTGTATCATTATTATTATTATTAGAATTAGAATATACTTTATTGTCCCCTAGGGGAAATTTGTCATGGACTCAAGGTGCGTAATGCATAGTAGCTGCCCTTACAGACAATACATTTATACAATAGTATCATCATTCATTTTTATCATTATTATTATTTATTATCATTATTTTTCATGTTTATTATTATTATTGTTATTATTAATAATAATAATATTTATTATTATAATAATAATTATTATTATTAGCTGGTGCTGATGTCATTGGTTACCATGTTGGTTTCAGTGACATGCGGCCAGGAGAGACAGGGGAAAATATATAATAAAGAAATAAATTAAATGGTTATATTTATCAAATAGTTTGAACTATAAACAAATTTTCCATTTAACTTGAACAATTTTGATTGTTTATTATTAAAAATCGCTGAATTTTCGTATTTCCGGTTCAAATATGGAGAAGACGCATAATCCCTCACAAACTGCTCTGCCGTGCAATGAGAGCATGTTACTGTCTCTCTGTATGTCGTCAATCAAATGTTTCAAACACTGTTAAAATTTGCCCCCCTGACTCTCCATACTTTAGCTGATGTATATTATATATGTGTGTGTAACCTGCTTGGTGTGCTCAGCGATCTTACAACGGCAGTGAAGGCACTAGGTGAGGTAAGCAGTTCTCTTGCCTCATGGTAGGGGGCACTTGTGAGCCCAGAGATTCTTAAGATACTGCGCAGCTGCAGAGTAAGTGACAGTGAGACTTTTAAAACTGAAAGAAGACAAGGAAGACTTCTACAAAAAAGTAAGACATTTTTGTCCAGAAGGATCGGTGCATGGACTTCATTTATAAGTAAGGGTAAAACCATAATAACGCTTTTTTAAATGAAATGTGCGTCACGTGGGCTTCAGTTTGTATGTGTAAAGAATTCTGATATGTGATATGAAACATAACCGTTAACTGCTGCTGATCAAATGGTGAATAATCTACTCTGTTGGGTTCATATATTTGTAAATCTGATTCTGATGAAGTCAGTGCCTCACCAGCCATGAACCTCACCGCACATCACTGGTTGGTTTCCATCATTTTGATTGGCTACGTCATTAACAACGAGCCTCCTCCACACGTGGCTCACCTGCTGATGTAAAAACAGAATCGCAGGTTAAAAAATGTGACAAAATCAAAACTCCTGAACACATCTAACTGGATTAGAAATTATTTTATCTTCATCTTTTATTCTTTATTCAGATTTAGTTGCTGCGGTTTGTCAGAGATCAGCTGTGATTATCTGGTCTCAGCTCTGAAGTCCAACCCCTCCCATCTGAGAGAGCTGAACCTGAGTAACAACAAGCTGCAGGATTCAGGAGTGAAGCTGCTGTGTGGTTTTCTGGAGAGTCCACACTGTAGACTGGAGACTCTGAGGTCAGTTCACTGACTCTCTGTTACTGTTGTAGATCTGATATGTTTCATTAACAATTGAACCTAATTTATGTTCATACATAACTTACATCCATAAAGTTGTACATTTCCTTTTGTTCATATTTTAATGTTTGTTGAACTAAGTTTAGTCTGCAGTCACAAAGACTTGTGTTTCTTATAGAAACTGTAGAAAATGTCCGCTGTTAGTTGTTGAAGTACATGAGTGTTTATCATTGTTGGTAAATGGTCACATCTGGATACAGAAGATCCTCTGAACTAATATTTGTTTACATTGATCAACTTTACTGAAGGGGAAATATTTCTTTGCTTTCTGTTCATTTCAATGTGTTTCCACAAATAATGTCTGATCATGGATATTGATCCTTCACACACACACACACACACACACACACACACACACACACACACACACACACACACACACACACACACACACACACAGGGTTGTGGCGGCCCACCACGGTCTAATTTCCTCCATCATAGTTTCATAATGAACTGAAACTATTTTAACATTTCTCTCTAACATTGTGTTTTCGTCCGTTGCTTTAGCAAAGTGTCTCTCACTCAGTAAAAGTATCTGTGATGGATAAACTAGTGACAATCTGCCCTTGCTCTGCCCCTCCTGTACAGTCTACTGACAGTCACCCTGCAGAGACACAGAGACAGACGCTCTCTGTACAGATACAGTCTTTATTTTAACCAGTGCGGACCAGATAAAGCAACAGTGACCAGCAGTGAACGCATCAGCTGGTGCAGATGTCATTGGTTACCACATTGGTTTCCATCGTTTTGATTGGCTACGTCATTAACAACGAGCCTCCTCCACATGCGACTCACCTGCTGATGTAAAAACAGAATCGCAGGTGGAAAAATGTGACAAAGACAAAAGTGAACACAATGACAAAGTCACTCTACTCATTTTAGAGAAAAGCTCATTGATTAGGACATAGTAATGTTGATCTCCACATTTAAAACCTGAACACATCTGATTGGATTATAAATTATTTTATCTTCATCTTTTATTCTTTATTCAGACTGAGTGACTGCAGTTTGTCAGAGATCAGCTGTGATTATCTGGTCTCAGCTCTGAAGTCCAACCCCTCCCATCTGAGAGAGCTGGACCTGAGTAACAACAACAAGCTGCAGGATTCAGGAGTGAAGCTGCTGTGTGGTTTTCTGGAGAGTCCACACTGTAGACTGGAGACTCTGAGGTCAGACACCATTTTTTATTTCTGTGCTGAGATTAATGTGATGTGAAAGTTGTGCTGACAGTAAAGTGCAGACATAAGGCTGATATTATACTGATCCACACTGAGTATCTTAATGCTAAAGTCTGTTTTCTTCTTCAGTGGTTTAGTCCATTGACTGTGGCAGAGCAATGTTGAGCTCCACATTTAAAACCTTTATATAACAAGAAGAATCTACACTGAATAATTCACTCTTTATTTCCATCTTATATTCTCCACCATGTGTTTTAAAAGAAATTAAGACAATAAATACAATGAGTAAATCAATAATCTCTATTTCAACTATCAGACAATAACTAATAGAAACACTTTTTGCTTTTTCCAACATTTGTCTGTTTGTTCACATTTCCCCAAAATTCATCCTTTTTTAAATAATCTTTTATTTAATTCAATTCAATTCAATTCAATTTTATTTGTATAGCACCAATTCATAACAGAAGTTATCTCAGGACACTTTTCAAATAGAGCAGGTCTAGGCCGAACTCTTTATGACATTAATTACAGAGACCCAACAGTACCACCATGAGCAAGCACTCGGCGACGGGGGCAAGGAAAAACTGCCTGTTAAGAGGCAGAAACCTAGGACAGATCCTTCGGCTCTAGGTGGGTGGTGGTCTGCCTCGACCAGTTGGGGTGAGAGAGAGAGAGAGAGAGAGAGAGAGAGAGAGAGAGAGAGAGAGAGACAGACAGACAGACAGACAGACAGGTGCACAGCAACAACAGAAGCAACAACTACACGAATAGTAGTGACTGATGATGAACATGAAGAAGCTGATGATGACAACAACAGCAATGATCGGGGACAATGAACAGTGACAATAGTAATAATAGTAACTGTAGTAATAATAATATCAGCGTTGGGCGGGACCTCGTACTCCACGCAACTCGGGGAGTGGTGCGGCCGCATCACGTGCCGTCATAACACGTGCGGACCACAACATGAAATTTTCACATCACCCCACTCCCAATCCCTCATCGCCAGAAGCTGAGGGAGACCACTCTACGTTGTCACGCGTTTCAGACACTGCAAAAGACTTAAGCTTTCATAGAGAGACTCTTCACTGCGAAAGGTGGAAATTCAGCGCCATGCCACGGACACACAGTTTGACGCACAGTAAATTAACTTATGATCACCAGTGTGTCTAGATTGCAGTGATCAAATATGAAGTCAATATGATCAAATCTGTAGGAGTTAGTTAAAGAAGCCCTGAAATGCCGGAAATGGCCTCACAGTGGCCGACTTTGACGGCACGCCACGGACACGCCCTTCAACATACAGTCACAAATCGCACAACTATTAATCAGCAACATTTTTCAAGTGTACAGTCCAGATTTGAAGCAGATCCGATAAATTCCCTGGGAGTTCGTTTGTTCAAATACAAGACCACGGAATTCAAAATGGCCAACTTTGACGGCACGCCATGGACACGCCCTTCAACGTACAGTCACAAAAAGCATGGCGTTTAGACAGCAACATTTTTTGACTGTACTGACCAAATTTGAAGTCGAGCCGATAAAACCTGTAGGAGGAGTTAATGAAAAGATAACACTGAAATGCCAGAAATGGCATCACAGTGGCTGACTTTGATGGCACGCCACGGACACGCCCTTGAACGTACAGCCACAAATACCACAGCGTTCAGTCAGCACCATGTTTTGACTGTACTGACCAAAATTGAAGCAGATCCGATAAAATCCCTAGGAGGAGTTCCTTCAAATACAAAGCGAAAATTCATCAAAAATGACCACGGAAGTCGAAATGGCCAACTTGGACGGCACGCCATGGACACGCCCTTCAACGTACAGTCACAAATAACACGGCGTTTATTCAGCAACATTTTTTGACTGAACTGACCAATTTTGAAGCAGATCCGATAAATTCCTTAAGAGGACTTCCCTCAAATACAAGCCCAAAAAGGGAAAATGACCACAAAATGGCTGCCAAGAGTGAAAATTGCCGACTTCCTGTGGGGTTTGGGGTATGGGTCCAAGAGAGTTTTTTTTGTACATCGCGGCACGTTACACATGCCTACCGAGTTTCATACATATCGGTGAAACGTGGCGCCGGGGCTGCTTTTTAAAATTCCTGTAGGGGGCACTACAAACACCACAAACACGATTTCTGGTATGGGAGCTACAGGCACCAGTCTACACATGTCCTGTGAATTTCATATTCATAACTATTATGGCCTCCGCAGAGTGAGTTACCCGGCCACCAGAGCGCCACCTAGTGCCGTGATTTTTTTTTCCTTTTTAGGGGAGCCTCAGGGAGCCATGGGCAATCATCGTACCAAGTTTCATTTTAATCACACTTGCCGATGCAGAGATATAAACTTCTTCATTTTAAACAGCGCAACCTTGAGGCGATGACCTGAAATTGTGCACAGTGCCTAATGAAGACATAAGGAACTATTGACGCAAGGTTGGTGTCAATTGGACATACCAATGTGGACAAATGTCCCACTTCCTTTTTTGACAAAAAATCAACAGGAAGTGCTAATTTTATAACGTGCTTATTCTTTGAAATATCAAAATACTTTAAATTATTTTTTTGCCAGAACAGTCTCCAGATGCTACGTGCAAAGTTTCGTGCGAATCGGACAAAAGGCATGGATGGAAACTGAAAACTTAGTTTTTGGACATTTTGCGCTCTAGTGAAAAAAAATCTGGACGGAAGTGGGCGTGGCCTATACAGGGAGATTCAGCTCCATTCACTGAACGCGTGGATATAAGGTTTTTGAATGTGAGACAAACGATGCGGGAGTTATTAGCCTATCAAACTTTGCCTAAAAGTAGTGCCACCTAGTGGCCTTCCTAGCAGCCAACCTGGAAGCGACGTAAAGAATATCCAAGATTGCACCAGGCTCGACAAATTCGCCAAATAAAATGAGTCAGAAGTATACGTTCAGGGAGTCAAAAATGCAGTGAAAAAGGCCTAGAAATAATAATAATAAACGGACCAATTTCAATAGGGACCTTCCAACACATCTGATTGGATTATAAATTATTTTATCTTCATCTTTTATTCTTTATTCAGATTGGGGGGCTGCAGGTTGTCAGAGATCAGTTGTGATTATCTGGTCTCAGCTCTGAAGTCCAACCCCTCCCATCTGAGAGAGCTGGACCTGAGTTACAACAATCTGCAGGATTCAGGAGTGAAGCTGCTGTGTGGTTTTCTGGAGAGTCCACACTGTAGACTGGAGACTCTGAGGTCAAACACTATTTTTTCCTTCTGTGCTGAGATTAATATGATGTGAAAGTTGTGCTGACAGTAAAGTGCAGACATAAGGCTGATATTATACTGATCCACACTGAGTATCTTAATGCTAAAGTCTGTTTTCTTCTTCAGTGGTTTAGTCCATTGACTGTGGCAGAGCAATGTTGAGCTCCACATTTAAAACCTGAATATAACAAGAAGAATCTACACTGAATAATTCACTCTTTATTTCCATCTTATATTCCCCATCATGTGTTTTAAAAGAAATGCTGACAATAAATACAATGAATAAATCAATAATCTCTATTTCAACTATCAGACAATAACTAATAGAAACACTTTTTGCTTTTTCCAACATTTGTCTGTTTGTTCACATTTCCCCAAAATTCATCCTTTTTTAAATAATCTTTTATTTACTGTGTGACATCAGTATCATCATTATTATCATTATTATCATTATTGTTATGTATTATTATTTATTACTACCATTATCATTAATATTAATATTTATAATTATTAGTTGAAGTATCATTATTATTAATAATAGTTATTATTATTGTTAATAACAATATTTATTATTATTATTATTATTATTACATATTATTACATTATCATAATCATTATTATTATTATTATTATTATTATTATTCATTAATTCATTCATTCATTGATCTTCATCCGCTTATCCGGGATCGGGTCGCAGGGCAAGTCCAGCAGAGGACCCCCAAACTACCCTTTCCCTGGCCACATCGCCCAACTCTGACTGGGGGATCCCGAGGCGTTCCCAGGCCAGTGTTGAGATATAATCTCTCCACCTGGTCCTCGGTCTGCGCCGTTGCCTCCTCCCAGCTGGACGTGCCAGGAACACCTCCCTCGGGAGGAGCCCTGGAGGCATCCTCACCAGATGCCCGAACCATCTCAGCTGGCTCCTTTCTACGCAAAGAAGACACATCTCTACTCCGAGTCCCTCGCGGATGTCCGAGCTTCTCACCCTATCCCTAAGGGAGACGCTGGCCACCCTCCTGAGGAAACCCATTTCAGTCGTTTGTACCCGCAATCTCGTTCTTTCGGTCACGACCCATCTCTCATGACCATAGGTCAGGGTAGGAACAAAGATCGACCGGGAGATCGAGAGCTTCACCTCGACTCAACTCTCGGCTCAACTTTCTTTTGGTTAACTGTTCGATAAAGGGAACGCAATACTGCCCCTTCTGCCGGATAAGGACTCATTCACTACCCGGAGTAGACAATCCACCAGTTTCCTGCTGAGAACCATGGCCTCCGATTTAGAGGTGCTGATCCTCATCCCAGCTGCTTGACACTCAGCTGCGCCCCGTCCAGTGAGTGCTGAAGGTCACACACTGATGATGCCATCAGGACCCACATCATCCGCAAAAAGCAACGATGCAATCCTCAGCCCACCAAGCTGCGGCGTGTCAACCAAGACAGCCCCTCAACACCCAGACCCTTCAGCATTTCTGGGCGAATCTCATCAATCCCTGGGGCTTCGCCACTGTGGAGTTGTTTGACTACCTCAGTGACCTCCCGTAGGGAAATTGATGCAGATCCCCCATCACACTCCAGCCCTGCCTCTATCACAGAGGGCGGGTTTGTTGGTCTAGTCGGGTTCAGGAGTTCCCCAAAGTGTTCCTTCCACCACCCAATTACCTCCTCAGTTGATGTCAGCAATGTCCCATCCTCGCTGTACACAGCTTGAATGGTTCCCCGCTTCCCCCTCCTGAGGTGTCGGACGGTTTTCGAGAAACGCCTGGGTGCCGTCTGAAAGTCCTTCTCCATGACTTCTCCGAACTCCTCCCACACCCACTGTTTTGCTTCCCTGACAGCTGTGGCTGCAGCCCTTCGGGCCTGCCGGTGCCCTGCATAGACCTTTGGCCTAAGATGCTCTGGTACCACGTACACTTAGGAGCATCCCTATGTACGAACATGCTGTTCGTTATGGACAATCCATGACTGGAATATTCTGCACTGCTGTTTGGTGCAGAGGCACACACAACAGTCAGAGTCCCCCCCCACAGATCGTAGGTGTAGGGAGGCGACCCTTTCGTCCACCGGGGTGAACTCCAACGTAGCGGTGCTCAGCTGGGGGCTTGTTGGTGTCATTATAATAGTAGTATTATTATTATCAGCTGGTGCCGATGTGATTGGTTACCACGTTGGTTTCCATCATTTTGATTGGCTACGTCATTAACAACGAGCCTCCTCCACACGCGGCTCACCTGCTGATGTAAAAACAGAATCGCAGGTGGAAAAATGTGACAAAGACAAAAGTGAACACAATGACAAAGTCACTCTACTCATTTTAGAGAAAAGCTCATTGATTAGGACATAGTAATGTTGATCTACACATTTAAAACCTGAACACATCTGATTGGATAGTAAATTATTTTATCTTCATCTTTTATTCTTTAGATTGATTAACTGCAGGTTGTCAGAGATCAGCTGTGATTATCTGGTCTCAGCTCTGAAGTCCAACCCCTCCCATCTGAGAGAACTGGACCTGAGTACCAACGAGCTGCAGGATTCAGGAGTGAAGCTGCTGTGTGGTTTTCTGGAGAGTCCACACTGTAGACTGGAGACTCTGAGGTCAGACACCATTTTATTCTTCTGTGCTGAAATGAATCTGATGTGAAAGTTGTGCTGACAGTAAAGTGCAGACATAAGGCTGATATTATACTGATCCACACTGAGTATCTTAATGCTAAAGTCTGTTTTCTTCTTCAGTGGTTTAGTCCATTGACTGTGGCAGAGCAATGTTGAGCTCCACATTTAAAACCTTCATATAACAAGAAGAATCTACACTGAATAATTCACTCTTTATTTCCATCTTATATTCCCCATCATGTGTTTTAAAATAAATGACAATACAATGAATAAATCAATAATCTCTATTTCAACTATCAGACAATGTTGTGAGGTTCTATTTCAAAAACCTCAAAAAAACTACTTTATTTTGCCATTGTCTTCAATGTTTCATCTTTTCTTTATTCAGATTGAGTGACTGCAGTTTGTCAGAGATCAGCTGTGATTATCTGGTCTCAGCTCTGAAGTCCAACCCCTCCCATCTGAGAGAGCTGGAACTGGGTCACAACGAGCTGCAGGATTCAGGAGTGAAGCTGCTGTGTGGTTTTCTGGAGAGTCCACACTGCAGACTGGAGACTCTGAGGTTTGTAGTTAGTTGAAGTGAGTCCATGCTGATGAGCCCATTGTTGACGGCTCTGCTCAATAAGATTTAAAAGGTGTGAGGAGATTGTGTTTGTTCAGGCTGAACATTGAACTCACATTTTCAATACTTAATTGGCATCAGTGGCTCATCCTTCAGCTTCTCAGCTACCAGCTGACCAGTAACATCCAATCATATTCATACAGGTGTAGTGTATTAGTTCTCCTCCTCACTGAGAACAGCAGAGCCTTTTCTGAACAGTCTAACTGTATGACTGTATGTCTGACTATTGGCTATAAATGATCAATTCTTATTTATGTGACCAGGGCAGTTAAGCGCCCTGACAGCAAGTGAGACAACGCCACCCTGGGACTTTCACCCAGAGAATACCCACTTTCACAGGTTCTTATAGTACAGAGAAAAAAGGAGCAGAGATGTGAATTTCCAGTTTCGACCACTAAATTTATTTACACAGATTTAATGTCACTCTCAAAAAAACAATTTGGGACAGGTTAAAATTTATGATTTATTACCAAAATATACTTATATTCACTAAACAGGTAATTACCAGTACAAGGGGGAGGGGAGGGGGGCTGTCAGGGAGGCCTACAGGAATGAGGGAGTGAGAGAAAAGGGGGGGTCACCACCACCAGTAGGTACAGGGAAGAGGAGATCACACACACACTGCAAAACAATAAAGCACATAGTTAGAATACACAGCAACGTAAGCATGCACATAGAACCCAAACAGGGGGAAACCCTCCAACCAGTAACCCACCACCTGTAAGCGTATGACAGCCCACCTGTACAAACACTAAAAAGAGCCCCACTATATCATTAACTCACAAGTTTGGTTTATGAAAGATGATAAATAAATCCAACAACTAAATTAACCAAGAAAACACAGACCAACTATCAAAAATTAACAATCTACACAGTAAAACAAGGTAACCATATACAATAAATACATTTGTAGAAGGGCAAAAACAGCAGTAGCCAGAAGACTAGGTCATGGGAACAGACACCATGTATATATAAAAATATATATGGTGACATGTATACAATATAAACATTAATCCAAAAACATATGTTTCAGTCATTAAAATCTAAAGACCACTGAGAAGAATAGTACACAAGACATACAACTTAAAGATTAACATACCTGCGAGTTACATGAACAATTTATCCAACTAGAATCTGGCACATACACACCACACTCTTCTAGTGGAGGGAGCAGCAACTACCTTCAATTAGCTCCCATATTCCTGCCATTACACCTGCACAGATGTGAGGGAAGAATTTAATGCATGCGCCCACTATATGACAAACAAGCCAAGAACAATTCATACCTTAGTTGGGCATCGGCATCCCTCAAACAAATGTAGAGTCAGGGTAGGGTGAGGCAAAACCTACTGCTGACTGCTACACAGCTACATTTAAGGACTGAGAAGTGATTAGCCTCACCTGCTGACAATCAATGATTGCAGGCTGTGGCTAAACTAGAGTGGGGAGGGAACGCTACCCATCACATTTAGTTTATAAGCAATTTCTTGTTTCTCCAGTGTTCAACGTTCAACTCATTGGCTGGACTCCAGACATGTATCAGTGGTGTTGGTGTGGGTGAATGTGAGTGTAAGATGAGGTGTACATACATATAACAAAGAGAGAGAGAGAGAGAGAGAGAGAGAGAGAGAGAGAGAGAGAGAGAGAGAGAGAGAGAGTGAGTGCCACACAGGGAGCTGGAGTCTGTCTGTCTGTCTGTCTCTCTGTCTGTTGGATGCATTAAGATGAAAGTTTATTCAGACATTTATGTTCCCCTCAGGATGAATTATAATAACTTTGGTGATCCTCTGACTTTGAATGTCCAGCTCTTTATTCTCAGTCTGAAACTCCACTAGAGTAGCTTTGTATGATTCACTCTTCAGAAACATCTTTATTGATCTGATTCTGGCCCTTCATGCAGCCCCTCAGTTCATCATCTGTCTGAAACAAGTTGTCTCTTTAAGTCCTGCCCTTCCTAAAGCCCACTGTCCTCTGATTGGCTGACTGAAGCCTGCTGAATGTCTGTACCCGGTGTTAGTGAACACTGGTTCATGAAGGATGCAACCGGAGAAGAGTGTTTCAGGGCGCCGGGCCTCACTGATTACTGTACAAAAGCACAAGTTTATAACTTTATTCAGTGATTTTGGTGAACTTGGATCAGATTTTATGGAGAAAATATGTTCAGTTTTTCCCTCTGACGTCCTCCGGCTGCTCAGCTTCAAATGTTAGTGATTTATGGAGTTTCCTGATGGAAATATAGCTGCAGCTACTTGTTGTTAGCTACTTCAAATGTTTTCCAGCTACTGCTGTTAGCTGGTTAGCAATGCAGCTAACTTAGCCGTCCTATTATGCTTTTATGTCTATTAAGTTTCCCTCAGGCTCGACAAGAGCAAACTAAATATCTGGTGGTGTCGGAGACGACTGGGGCAGCCATACAGTGAGCTACAGCCAGTGAGCACAGACACTGGTAGTTACCATGGTAACAGCAGAGAAAAAACTCCTCAAACATCGACACACATAATAGACGGTGAATTAACAGTGGTACGAGTCGATGTGTAACACTTGCCAGTAAAGTAAGATGGTGAACAATTACAATATACCTGTAAACATCAGTCAGCATTGTCATTGTGAGCATGTTTACATGCTGATGTTAGCATTTAGCTCCAAGCCTTACTCTCTTCATGAGAGATAACTGTTGTATTTGTGTTTATTCCTACAGAGTGGACGACAGAGAATACAGGGCTACACCTCATAAACATGAAGGATGTGAGTAAACACCCACTGGATGTATTAAAGAAACTTAAACTGGTATTAAAGCATAACTGGGAGATTGGCTGCTGTGGGCTTCATGGTGCTGGTTAATCCCAATAACCACTGCAGATCTTTTGTTCTCCATGTTGGGGAAGAGGATGTCACTGAAAGAATGTCTTCCATCTCAGTCCTTGTGTTTTTTGTATACATTGTATTGTATGGACTTTAACTTGATATTTATGGCCACTGGACCTGGTCTTGAACTGTGTGTTCTGCTGTGTGTCTTCTTGTCCCCATGCGATGGTTCTAATCACCCACCAGATCCGTCCACATCAAGCACAGTCCTGGATGTGTCTGAGGACAGCAGAGAGGAGAGTGTGGATGAAGAGGATCAGCTGTGTCCTGATGATCCAGAGACACTGAAGCAGCAGCAGCTTGTGTGTGGAGAGGCTCTGAATACAAATGTCAGTTTTTAACTTTAACATTTTTATTCATCTGTCAGTGATCAGACTCTGGTTCCTTAGTTTTACCCCCTCCAGGGTTGAATATTTCTGACCTTCTAAATTCTACTAATATTAAACTACCAGCTGCTGTCCAACGTAGTCCTGCAGGCTTTACGTAGAGTAGAAAGTGAAGCAGTGAGGATCCTGTCACCTGTAGCCAGTTTCTGCTCCCATCTCAATGTGTTCTAATTAACTCTCCAGTCCAGTTTCATTAACTAAGTTTGTACCTTTTTCACTTTTAGGACAAGTTAAGTTTCACACCGGAACTGCTGACTGAGTCTGGAAAGAGTTCATACAGGTAACCAGATCATAAAATGCAGAATACTTCGACCTCGTCAACTCCTACACTAAATGTTCAACCTCTTCAGTTGAGCTAGCTGGTCCAACAGCTTCCTTTACATAAAGCATTACAATGTTGTCGGTTGTAGCATGGGAGAGAGAGAGAGAGAGAGAGAGAGAGAGAGAGAGAGAGAGAGAGAGAGAGAGAGAGACATTTTGAGGCAAATAATAACAGACTTACTACAGGGACATTGTATATTTGAAGTGAAAAGGTTGTTAAACAATTTAGAAAGGAATGCAGAAGATCAATCGAATAATTTAAATATTTACACAAACAAACAAATGATTAATATATTTATAAGCTATAAGAACATCCTAATCCAGAGCTCCGGAGAGAAGAGAGAGTCTCTGCTCAACCTACCTGCCCCACCTACTGACTGCCTGCACATGGTGCAAGAGGAGAGAGGGAAAAGAAGAGCTGTGTGATTACTCATGCATGGATATTAATTATATTATATATCTGCATATGTTTATTGCCCCTTCTCTAATGGTGTGGTCTGGTGAATAAGTCTGAATACATTTTCTTTAGAAATAAAGTCACTTAGAGGGTCTGAAAAGTTGCGAAAGCCAAGCAAGAAAAGTTGCCAAGTTGCGTCCAGAAATGACAGAAAACATTTCTCAGCATTTAAATGTAGTTTATTCTGTATTGTATCTATGTGTTAATGTGCATTTAATTCTGCATCCCAAAGTCTGTTCCTTTGTTCTGTTTCCTGTGTGAGTCCTTGAGTCCTCAGCAGGCTCATGAAAACTCAGAATCAAATATGAGTCAAAATTCTGTTACTGTGTTGACTGTTTCTCTCCTCAAGTCTTTTCACAAACATATTTCAGTGTACGGTTTAGCCATGAAAGCGGCAGATCCAAAACTAAGCCAACAGGATGAAAGCTTGAAGTAATCAACCCTTCTGTGTCCTACAGGTTCAGGTGTCCTGGTCCAGGTTTGTTCAAGTGTACTTTTACTGGACTGGTGTTTGTTGTGGCCCAGGAGGTAGAGCTGCTTTACAGGACGGTCCAATGGGATGAGAGCCTCCTCCAATCAGCTGGAAAGACGCCTGCAGGGCTGCTGTTCGATATCAAGTGTTCAGAGGATGCTGCTCTCTGTCAGCTCCACCTCCCACACTGTGAAACAATGGATGTGGATGGTAAGGATGTTATTGTGCTTTGTGAGTGCAAAGTTTTGTTAGAGGAATGATAAAACTGTAAAGTCTGGTTCGTGCCCCCTACACGCTGCAGAGAGCCATCAACAACTTTTTGTCTGAGCTCTGGTGACTTTGATAGTGAAGACCCACGTTTATATTCTTTCAATGGGGCTGGGATAGCTAGACTCACTGGATTCTCATCCTATTGATTAAAACACCTGCCTCCACTTACCTCCCTGTGATCATCATTGTCCAAAATCACTAATCAAAATGTTCCTCAGGGTAGGTCTTACACTGCACTGAGGTTGTTATCAGTAAAACAAAAGTCTAACTGCTCTGTGTTTTCACAGCTCTTCTGCCTGATGGTCTGTTGTCTGTCGTCCACATCACTGATGATGGAATGAGCATCCTGGAGCCGCTGCAGATTACAGATACTCATGTCATTGTGGAAGTGCATCACCTCTCTATCTTCGGCCTGATCTGGGACATTATGAGGTTGTGGACGAAACCAGTTAGTGGCCAAGTTCTGCTGTTCCTCGGACCACCAAACCCAGAGACAGAAATACAAAAACTGAATGTGATTCTCCTGCCGTGCAACATCAGTCTGGACGAGGTAAAGCTTCACACTGCAGATCTGTAATGAGATTGACCTGCTGATTGATCAGTTGGGCTCTTCTGAGGATAAAGCCTCTAATTGAAATGTTCTGATGCCTCTTAAGGTCAGGAAACAACAGCGGAATTATCAAAACATCATGGCCACTTCCAAATGTGAACTTTTCAAAGATGAAGGTTACACTGTTCACTGTCCTGAGGCCGTCAAAATACAGCCTAAGGTGAGTGTTTTAGATAAAGGTCTGTGAATGATTCATTAAACTGCTGTGTTCTACCTTTAATTTACTTCATATATATATATATATATATATATATAGAGAGAGAGAGAGAGAGAGAAACTGACACTTTGGTTTCAGAAAGCACATTTTTCCTTGGAGTTTGGACCAAATTATCACCCGACATTTGAGATCCGCCTGCCTACAAACACAAAAGAAGTGACTTTAACGGTCCGAGACCAGGGACAGAGGGAGGTCTGGGAGCATGACGTTGATCTGATTGGTAAAGTCTTCATTCACCTGCAGCATCACTCCACCTGATAGTACAGCAGATAATAGAGCAGCAGTTACTGATTGATCCAGAGCCTTTCCCATACTCTGCCTTAGATCATTTAACCAATATTACACCATTCTTAGAATTATAAAACATTTCAGACCAAAATTTCAGTGGGCATTTGACACAATGTGAAAGAAAGCAACATTAAGCTCATTGATGCTGATGAATACATAAACTTATTATGTATTAATGCGTCTTCAGTTTGTTCCTGCAGACAATCATCAGTAATACATAAACAGGGACTCAGGAAATGTTGTGCCTGAGCTTTTTGCATGTGACGTTTGAACGCTCTGAACTTGACAAAAGAAAACCTCACCCATTGAATCAGGTAGTGGCAGACATTTCACCAGTAAAACTGAAACTGTTTGCATCAACAGAGAGCACCAGCAGCTGCGGGATCATTTAATTCAGTCCTACTTAAGTCCATAACATCTTAAAGTGTGTATAGTGTTTTCACTGGACAGTTTTTTAAACCTTTTATCTGCATCAGAGAATTTGTGTCTGATTGCAGCTTTACATAAACTTTCAAGCTGTCTGTAAAATTCCCTCGGTGTTGCATCTGAACTCACAGTAAGAGGCCTGTGTTACTGAAGGCAAGGCTGATTTATTTATATAGCACATTTCATACCCAAAGTAACCCGAAGTGCTTTACAGAGTTCTTGAGCAAAAGCCAGAACAAAACAAAAAAACAATGATGATAAAAACACTTGCAAGCAAAAGAATAACAATCTTTGTTCTGCTCGTCCCTTAGATCCGGCCCTACGTGAAGAAAATCCTCAGAGTGGTTCATCAGAGAGCAGGTTGTTAGCAGTTCGGTCAGAGTTTGTCAGATCAGTGACTGAATCTGTTCTGAACCAGCTGCTGGATAAACTTCTAGAACGGGAAATTATAAATCAAGAAGAAATGGATTCAGCCAGAACCAGCAGCAGGGCTGACAATGCTCGAACTGTGATTGACATGGTACGAAACAAAGGAACACAAGCCAGTTCCTCCCTGATTGAGGGCTTGAGGACATTGGATCCAACCCTTTCCAACAAGCTGAAGTTGAGCTGAAGAAGAAATGAGACTCCTGGACTGGATCAGTTTGATCTAACTGGTAATTACGATTTTACGAATACATGTAAACAACTTTGTGTAGAGCAGCATTTTCCTGGGGACATTCAGAGAGTTGAGGTTCTCTTGCAGGGTGTTTTGTTAAAGCCGACTTACAACAATACCAGTTGAAACTTTCTTTCTTTTTTTTTTTTTTTTACTTTTTATTATAATTATTCTTTTCTATTATTGAAAAATGTAACCATACATTAAAAACTCAAATGTGGAGCTATTTTATGGCTAACAACACAAGGCGATACCTCAGTGTTTTACAGGATTTGGTTAAAAAGCTACAATCAGGGCTTCCATAAAAGCATAAAAACTATGCCTATGCAGGTGACCTCTGAGAGCATCTCTCAAGTGTTTCAAAATCTGTACACGACATTTCCTACCCAACACCACGGTGCGTGAAAGATGAAGTTTAATAAGTGCGATCAGATTATCCAAGCTCAGAGGTGCGTTTGATAAAAAATATGAACAGAGTTTTACAAACAAAGTGTTTACGGTGGAGGATGGCATTCCTCGTACTCATCCCAAGTACAAACTCCAAGATTGTGAGAGAGAGCCTATCGAGGGCTCCTTTTATGCGGCCGAGTTGCAAAAAATAATCTTGGCTAAAGACAGGAAGTATTATGTAGAAGAAATATTGAAACGACGTACCATCAAGGGTGAAAAACAGGTTTTGGAACGGTGGAAAAACTGACCCGAGAAATTGAATAGCTGCTAACACCAGCTCGAATTACATGGTGGATCTGGAAAAGGCTATTGAACTGAACGGAGAATGGGTGGTGGGTCCGTGTGAAAACATTAACCTCATTTTTAAAACCATTTTTGTAAAACCATACGCAACAACAAACATCACTTTCTCCTAATTTTCTGTGTGATTTTAATATTTAACTGTAGATTGTTTCTGTCTCATGTTGAGCAATGAAGGTTTAATCTGTGAACAAACAGATCTTGTGTGGTTGACACTGATGGGTCATTCCTCATTCACTCATTTCAATACAAAAGATTCAGTCTGTTTGCAAAGATGGTAGCTGGAAATCTCCTCACTCTGTTAGACATACACTTTTTATTATTAGTTATATTTCTCTGTTAATGTAAGTTTCAAACACATGTTTACAGTTTAAAGAGTATGAATTTGGTGTTGTGGTCTTTATCCTTATTAAGCTGAATCATAACTGCACAAAATTATATGACAGTCATCAACTACAAATAAAGGTCCTGCTTTTAAAATCTGAATTAAAACTACAGAAGAATCATAAGTAACATGCAGTTAAAGTAAAAGTATCATTATGCTGCAGAATGAGCCATCAGTGTCATATTAATATCTGTTTTATTACGGCAACTTTAGCAGTGAATTATGTTTCATGAACTCATTGTAGGGTTTGGATATTAAATGTAATCTGTTATAAAGTCAGATAATAATCATACAGTCACTGAAGTGTGAAAAGAATATAGTGAAAAAGCTTTAATAATACAGATGTGTTTTCTCCATATAGATTATTGTCCTTGTGGATTACAGATCACTGAGTGCATCATACACAGAATAACATCAGTACAGAAACATCGGCCCAGTGTGTTTGTCCTTCAGTGAGCTGGAGATGCAGGAACCTTTGCACATTGCAAATATCATTATATGTCCCACTGTTCAGCTCTTTACTCATTTATTGAAATATCCGGCCATATTGTACATATTCTCTCCCTTTTTATATTTCCATATATCGGCTGCTTTCTCTATTTTTATCTTTATTTGTATTTTTCTATGTTTAATTGTTAAGCACCAACTGATCAGATTCTTTGTATGTGAAAACCTGATTCTGATGAAAATGAATGTGTGCTGCTGTAAGACTGTCAAACAACAGCCAGTACAATAAAAAACAACATGAAAACTTTGCCTGATGATAAAAATATCCCCACTGTAAGTCATAATTCTGAGATAAAAAATCGAAAGTTATGAGATTAAAAAGTAAAACTGATGAGGATAAAGTTGAAATACTACGTACTATTAAATATTGAATCTGTAGTTTTCAGACTAATATTTGTTTCAGGCGGCCATAATAAGTCAGTGATGATATAAATGTAGTTTGGATGTGTTGTTGAATTGATGCTCAGTAGTGTTCAGGTACATTTGATAACATGCAGCCTTCATAAAGTCTACCTGGGAGGCTCCACTCTCCTCTCATACACAGCCGTTACCGCGCTGTTAGTTAGCTGTTAGCTCGGGCTGTACAGTATGAAAAACAACACTGAGTGTTACAGAGTACGTCTATATGACTCTTTATACTCAATGGGTTATATTTTATATAATATATACTATATAAAATATAACATATATACAATATAACAATATAACATATATATGTTATATTGTTATATTGTTATATTATATATATATGTTATATTGTTATATTATATTGTTATATTATATATATATATGTTATATTGTTATATTATATGTTATATTGTTATATTATATATATGTTATATTGTTATATTGTTATATTATATATATATGTTATATTGTTATATTATACATATGTTATATTGTTATATATATTGTTATATTATATATATATATGTTATATTGTTATATATATTGTTATATTATATATATATATATGTTATATTGTTACACAAACACTCAGTGGTTTTATCTATTTAAGCAGAAAGCCTCAAGAGCTCCGTTTACAGTGATTTTAGGAGGCTAACAACGACTCTTAGCTGGCATTATGTAATCTTTGTTTTAGCGTGGGACTGCGATAACTTCGGTAGCGTCGTTAGCTTTATCATCAAAAGCTAACAGCTGGCTGCGTGGAAGGATGCCACAACAACTGGAGGAAGAACAACGAGTTTGTAAACCAGGAATATTTTGAACATCGTCCTCTGACCCGCTCACAACGGCGACCAACCCCCTTTAAAGATCCTGGGCTACGAGGTAAGTTAGCTAACGTTAGCCACCATTCAGAAACCTCACCCATGTGTTTCTGCTGTATGTAAATTCACTTGATAGACGCCAATGGAGGTAACGATACAGCTGCATGGGAAACAGAAAATATTAAACTGCAGGAATTTATTTGCTTGTTTAACTTTGATTAGCATCCAGCAGCTAGCTAGTTAGCTCAGACCATGAATCTTTAATGTTGGAAGCCCTGCTGGACGGTGAGACCCAGGCTAATGAAAGCTTTCTGATCCACAGATAAAGTCCACTTATTACTGTAATATTAATGACTTATTACTGACGTTAACAGTGCAGTGTAACATCTCCTGCTCATATAGTCCCTCACTGTATTAAAAACAGGTGGAAAATGTGGCTTTTTGAACTTGAACTGTCTTTAAGAGCTTTTAGTTTGTCACAACAGGAGTAAATGTGATCGAGTTCGGACTGAAATTAAACTTTTAAATGTTTTATCTTGTGACACGTTTTCTAAAAAAGATGTAAAAGTCGCTACAAAATCCAACCAAACCGCAGTAAGTGCAGCTGCTCCCTCAGTGTCTGTAAGTCCTGTAATCTTGTCCTAGAAATAGCGACAGGATGAGTTATTACCAAGTGTGAACCTTTAGTGACGTCACCCATTAGTTTAGTTTGTGCTGTTTGAATCCCCAAATTCATTGTTGTGGTCGCCGCCATGCCAGTGTGAGCCAGTGGAGGGGAAGTACCCTCATTGTATGCACAGTTTTGATTTGTCCACAGCAGGAAACATTGTCAGTTTATTACAATAACAAGGTATTACTTTGGCAGCAGATTATTATTATTATTATTATTATTATTATTATTATTATTATTGTGCTAGCTTTGTCTAGCTTAACAGGAAACAGTGTTACTGTGTTAGCTAGCAGGACAGGACAAGGTAAGATAAGATATTCCTTTATTGATCCTCTATGGGAGAAATTCCAGTTGAATGTAGTGCAAAAGCACAGAAGTGTAAAATATACCATAAAGAATAATTAAATAAAAATATTGTGACGATATAAGTGAAAATAAAAAGACTGTAATGAAGATATATGAACTATTTGCAGTAACATTGAAGCACTGTTTAACTAAACTGTACATGTGCAACTATTGCAAGGTCTGTTTAAAGTTCTTACCGCGACAAAGTACTAATGTGTTAGCTAGCTACAGGCCCAGGTATTACTTTGGTAGTGCTAGCTAGCTATTGTGGTAGCTAGCTGTTACTGAACATAGAGTTTGTATTCGGCCGATTAAACGCTGTAACGTTAGCTGTTAAGATAACTGTGGCTGATTGGAAAAACTAGAGTAGTTTGCTGGACCAACATTGCTAACAGTTCCACAGATAGTGAGTGGTGGTGTCTATAATGTGAGTTTATTGATATTAAATGTTCATCTGCTGTTTTCTGTACGAGTCAGTAATTAAGTAATATTTGTTCTTAAAGTGTCCTGATCATGGTTGAGCTACGTTTGAGTCAAAACATTTTCTAAGCGGAGCTGCAAGAACAAAACTTTCCGCTCAAATCTTCAGATATTTTATTTCAAACGCCTCCTTTGGACAGTTGAGGACCGTTTGTGTTTATTTTGAAAGAACAACAACCAATCAATGACAGATCAACACTGGACCAACCAATGGTGTAACATCCTCCCTCAGTAAGTCAGACACAGTTTACTGTTTATAGAGCGCCCCCCCCACTGCAGTTCAGACAGAAATATCACTGATTACTTTAATCACTTACTGATTGTGATCAATAACCAACACACACACACCTGAACCTGAACTGAACTGAGGAGAACTGTTAACTGTGGAGGACTGAACTGTTTCTACCCACTAATAAACAAATGACTAAGTTGTAATAAATCCAAAGTTTCTTTAACCCCTTATTAACTTTCGCTGCTGAGTCGTAACCTAAAGCAGATAAACACTGAAAGCATTAAAAGATCGGGGCTAACTGTAAACCCATGAGTGGTTGAGTGCACAGTGTTAGATCCAGAGAAAGCTGTTAATCATTGAGTCAAGATTATCCAGACACAAAGAACCAATAGTATGATCTCCAAAAGTTAACTGATTGAACATGGTGAATATAAAAGAGCAGATTTAGTTCATTTATTTAAACATCATTTAAGTACCAACATTTTGACCATTGACATTTTAATTCAGTCATTTCAATTAAAGAGAGAGAGACACACACACACACACACACACACACACACACACACACACACACATACACACACACACACATGATTTCCTGAAAATGCAGAATTTTTTTATCAAAATGAATCTTTTAAATACAGAAAATATGATCAGTTTATAAAATATGATGCATTAGTTTAGATAAAACTTGGAAACAGTGTTACGAAGGTGTTAAAATGAGCTCCTACTACGACATTAAAGCAGACATACATTATAATGCATCAATAATAATGATCCAGTAACATAATAACACAGAGTACTTATACTTTGAATGATTTCAGTGCTTCTACTTTAACTGAAGTAACATTGTGAACTCAGGACTTTGAGTATTTGTGACATTTGAGTAAATGATATGAATACTTCCTCCGCTATTCATTTCTCAGAAGAAGCTCCACATTAAACTAACTAAGTTGTTTTTTGCTAAAAACGTATTTGTGTAATTAGCTTTAGGTAACTAAACACACACACACACACACACAAACAGGATTTCCTGTAGATACAGAAGGGAGGATCCAGGTACATGAGAACAGGGAAGGAACCTTAAAGTGAAAGTGTTCAGTTGGATCAGTCTCCATTTAGAGTGGACAGAGCAGGAGGAGGAGAACTGAAGGCTGAGGCAGGGTGAGTGTTCATACAACATTTTATTATCTTACTGTCAAAGTCTCTGAGTCAGTTTCTCCTGTAGAGGAAAGAAATGAATTAGATTGAAAGAAAACTGAGCATGTGGAGTTTCAGTTGGTTTTATTTTACTGTACGCTGTGTGTTTTACTTCCTCTTCTCAGTCTTTAAGTGAAACATTAACAGACGAGTTGTTTCCTGATTCTGTGCTCTGAGCTCACAGTTTGTGTTAATGTTTGACTCTCAGACTGACTTCAGATAATAAGATGAGTGATTGTGTGGAGGAAGAGGAGGACAGAGCAGAGTCTGCAGTGTCCAGCTGTCTGTTTGGGTTTATATATAAAAACTTCTACTAAGGTTTGACACAAAGATAAATCATTCGAGCCATCTTCCTCTCAGTGTCTGTGGCTGTCAGTCAACTAGAAACACTAATCTAATCTTAAAGGACTAAAACAAACTTTTAAACCTCCTAATTATCCACAGTATCCACAGTAGCAGCACTTTGTGTATTTGAAGCTCGCTCATTCAGCAGAGAATTTATTGAAGGATCCAAGTGATATGAATAAAAACATGTTTTTTGGTGCCATCAGCTCAGACTCCATTTTATAGCAGCAGAGCAGGAAGCAGCTCTTCTGATACAGGCTATAAGGTGAATGAAGAAAAAGTGGCTAGAAAGTGATGTTTCCACACCTTGGCACTATTTTTTAAATGCGGTTGAACACCCATATGAACTTTACTAATAGTGTCTTGACAAACGGATATCACTTTTAGGTTATATCAGATTTAGGTAATCAACATAGCAAGCCAGTGTTGGTGTCTCAACAAAAAACATTTCACACATGTTGGTGGAGTAAAAAGATTTTTTTCTTGATTGGAAATGACACAGGCGTCTCCCACAAGATAATAAGACGATGTACAAGAGGCATCATTGTGGACAAAAATATTTCTCAGCTTTTATTTACATTTGAACAAAAATGGCATGTCCAAAATTATTCATACCCTTCTCAATAATCAATAGAAAAGCCTTTCTTGGCTATTACAGCAATCAAACGCTTCCTGTAATTGCTGACCAGCTTTTTGCATGTCTCCACTGTTATTTTTGCCCATTCATCTTTAGCGATGAGCTCCAACTCTTTCAGGTTAGAGGGTCTCCTCGCCATCATCCTGATCTGTAGCTCCCTCCATAGATTCTCAATTGGATTCAAGTCAGGATGCTGGCTTGGCCACTGCAAAAAGTTAATGTTTTTGTCTGCTAACCATTTCTTCACCACTTTTGCTGTGTGTTTTGAGTCGTTGTCCTGAAATGTCCAATGGTGCCCAAGGCCAAGTTTCTCTGCAGACTGCCTGATGTTGTTGTTGAGAATCTTGATGTATTGCTCTTTTTCATGGTGTCATTTACTGTGATTTAGTTCCCTGGTCCGTTGGTTGAAAAACACCCCCCAAAGCATAAGGTTCCCACCATCATGTTTGACAGTGGGGATGGTGTTCTTAGGGTTCAAGGCTTCTCCTTTTTTGCATCAAATGAAGGATACATCATTGTGGCCAAACAATTCAATTTTTGTTTCATCTGACTGTAAAACAGAAGACCAGAAGTCTTCTTCTTTGTCCAGATGAGCATTTGCAAAAGCCAAGAGGGCTTTTGTGTGACTTATCTGGAGAAGTGATGTCCTCCTTGGTCTGCGTCAGTGGAACCTGGCAGTGTGCAGTGTCCGTTGGACTGTCTGCCTTGAGGTGTTGCCACCAACACAGCGCAGATTCACCAGGATGGCCTTGGTGGTGATCCTTGGATTCTTTTTCAACTCTCTCACTATCCTCCTGGCTTCAGACCACGTCCTCTGAGATTTCCCACGGTGCGGAACGTAACACGTAATAATACTTTGCACTGTAGCCACTGGAACTTGAAAACATTTAGATATGGCCTTATAGCCCTTTCCTGACTTGTGAGCAGCCACAATGCGCAGCCGCAGGTCCTCAGTGAGCTCCTTTGTCTTAGCCATGACTGTCCACAAACCAACTGCCGAGAGCTTCTGTGTTTCACCTGTTGAGTTGATTAAAACAGCTGTTCCCAATGAATCAGGGTTAGTAGGATGCTTTAGAACAGCTTGGACTATTTGGAATGGTATAGAACTTTGGATTTTCCCACTGTCACATCTTTGCAAAGGGTATGAATAATTTTGGACATGCCACTTTTTGTTCAAATGTAAATAAAAGCTGAGAAATATTTTTTTCCACAATGATGCCCCTTGTACATCGTCTTATTATCTTCTTGGAGATGCCTGTGTCATTTGCGGTCAAAAAAAATAACTTGCTGGTCGAATAAAAGTAATCAAATCAAATTTACCAGGGGTATGAAAAGATTCGGACTTGACTGTATATATCTAACTACTATTATCAGAATTACTTGGTCCAGAAGGATCCATACACTGTTTAGCCTGGTTAAAATTTGTATACATGATTTTCCATCTTAGCCCGCTACACATTATTAATGCACTTAATAAAACACAATGTTCATTTTGTTTCAATAGTGGTGACTCCTTCAAGTCTCCCTGGTCCATAATGTAACAGATGTCTATGTACTTGAAGCTGTGTGCAAAACAATGTTTATCTGACTCTGATGTACAATTAATATTAAATCAATGATGGAATTGAACTTGGAACTTTAAAAAAAAAACTTCAGGATGACACATGGATAACTTTAGTATGCTAAAAGTAAAAATTTTTTGCCCAACGTATGGGAACAGGATTAAACAAAAAACAGCTTCCCCTTATGGCATAATAGAAGAAGTAATAAAAAGTTGTTTTGTTTTAGTTCAGTCGCTTGGACTCTGCTGCCACCTGCTGGTACAACAGTTATCTGCAACAAACACAAGCTTCAGACTGATCAAAAGAGTTACATTAAGAGGTTTATAAAAGTAACTGAAGACACATTTTCTCATGGTGAAAAGAAGAATTGTTAATTATGGTCTCAGTTTTTAAATATTAAAGAATGAAGTTCTGATTATTGAACTAACTAGTTTGGTTTTCAATTCAAAGGTTGACATCATTACACAATAAGAGGAGCCCAACTGGTGTTTCTTCTTCTAGATTCAGGAGCTTGATGAATAAAAACACATTTCTATTCATGGCTGCAGCTCTGTGGAATCAAGTTCAGGATCCCTTCAACAACTGCAGTTGTTTATTGGACTTAAACTAGAGTCAAAGTTTATCATTATGATGCCTAGAAAATGCATGTTTTTTTGTTTAATGTAAAATTAGCAACTTTAGAGGTGGAGTGTTGACTTTATTATGCGGCGTTTGTATCTCCAGTGTCGCTGGTTCACTTCTCAGACTGGAGAAGATGAGTGATGTGGAGGAAAAGGATGGATCAGAGTCTGGCTATGGTGGGTCTATAAAGAGTGGCTGTTCTAAAGGAGAACTTCCAGACATCAGTAAAGAACCTGGACCCTCAGACTCAAAGTAAGTTACTGAAAACAGACCTGAATTTGATTCAGTTTTAATGTTAATAATCTACACTACATTACATGAGGTTTTCTTTTATTCACTCACTAGGGATGTCCTGATAGGTCTTTCTGGCCCTAATCTCTATCTGAGACGTATGTTGTTAAATATATATAAGATAAGATAAGAAAACCTTTATTTGTCCTGCAATGGGGAAATTGCAGTTTGCAACAGCATACAGAAAGGGCAGAATAAAAAATAACAAGAGCACAAAGAGTAGCTTATAAAAGATAAATAATGAAACAGAATAGCATTGCACTGACTGGTGTCAAACTGGTGTTTTGAAGTTTTTACACCTTGTGGTGTAATACTATTGCACATATTAAGAGTGTTCGTTGTGGACCCTAACAGCAGCAGGAAGGAAAGACCTTCTGTATCTTTCCTTCACACATCGAGGGTGAAGCAGTCTGTCACTGAAGCTGCTCCTCAGTTCTGTCAGGTCACCGTGCAGGGGGTGGGACTCATTGTCCAGCATGGATGACACTTTAGCCAGGACTCTCCTGTCACCCACCTCCCTCACTGAGTCCAGAGGGCAGCCCAGGACAGAGATGGACTTCCTGATGATCTTATCCAGTTTCTTCCTCTCCCTCTCTGTGATGCCACTGTTCCAGCAGACCACTCCGTACAGGATGGCTGATGCCACTACAGAGTCATAGAAGGTCTTCAGGAGTGCCCCTTTCACTCCAAAATACCTCAGTCGCCTCAGAAGGTAGAGCCTGCTCTGTCCTTTCCTGTAGAGTGTGGTGAGTCCAGTCCAGTTTGGTGTTGAGGTGAACACCCAGGTACTTATAACAGTCCACTTGCTCAATGTCCATTCCCTGGATGTTCACTGGTGAGGGGAGGGCAGAATGGCGTCTGCGAAAATCCACCACCATCTTCTTGGTTTTCCCCGTGTTGATCAGGAGGTGGTTTCGCTGACACCAGTCCACAAAGTTCTCCGTCAGTCCTCTGTACTCTGCGTCGTCATCGTCTCTGACAACAATCGCAGAGTCATCGGAGAACTTCTGCAGTACACAGCTGTCGGTGTTGTGTCTGAAGTCTGCTGTGTAGAGGGTGAAAAGAAAGGGGGCCAAGACAGTCCCCTGGGGGGCACCCGTGCTGCTGGTGAGCAGGTCAGTTCATGTTTCTCACAAACTGTGTACGGTCTGTGAGGTAGTCCAGGATCCATGTAGACAGCTGGTGGTCCACACCATCCTCTCCAGTTTGTCCCTCAGAATCACCGGCTGGATGGTGTTGAACGCACTGGAGAAATCAAAAAAGGTGATTCTCACAGTGCTGCTGTTGCGCCCTGAAAAGGGGAGTGAATAAATGAAACGTAGGGACACGATGCTTCTCTTCTGGCAGCTTCATTCAGAATTTATTATTTACAAAATTATACTTACAAATAGTATCAGGTTAGAAAAATATAAAATATTCAGATAATCAATAAACAATATTTCAAATATCAAAATTATATGTAATTGCAATAACCCAAATAATATCTAATAACAAGCACTTCAAGCCTTTTGACAGTTAATTAACACTATAAACAAAAACATCCATTACTAAACAAACACATAAACAGTCAGTTATGCACACAATATGCGCTGTGCCTGCGGTCACGTGACGCTCTGTGCCGGCCAGAGTTTAGCTTGCTGCTAATTAGCATCTCAATTAGCGCCACTCCAAAACCCGAACATTAATGCCCGTAACACCACACTTAGTCGGCACATCAACAAAACCTCATATCGAACATATTTTACCCTTCCAATAACATCAACTATATAAATACTCTATACATTCTGTACCTGAAAAGGGGAGTGAATAAATGAAACGTAGGGACACGATGCTTCTCTTCTGGCAGCTTCATTCAGAATGAGGCATCGTGGCCCGAGAGCTCCCCCTTCCGACCTCTGCAGGCATAACTAATCGATCACAGGTGGTTTCCCAGAACAGGATCAACAGATGATCACAGATTAATTCAACTTCTGACAGGTAAGTATCCTTATGCCATTAGTTTTTAACTCTGTTAATTAAACTTCTTTGACAGGTAAGTATCCTATATTCATTGCTTTTTAAACAACTGTTATTATTTTTACATAAAATCAATCTGTCACACACTCCCCTGCTAAATTAGATGTCGTCCCGACATCTCAACGTTCATGAACCAAGAGTCCTCAACATAACGATAAGTATAGATGTATTGCTTATACATGACCTTACTCAATTTGGTGTTATTTTCTCTTCAGTTAAACAGTCTCTTTCTGTACTGACCAGTCCACACCTGTATTATGCCTAGTATCTCTGCATAAGTACTGGTTGGTAAATTTGATATGGATTTGTCCACATTGGTTGAACTTCTCTATATAGTACAGGCTGATATTGGTAAAGCATTTCATTTACATGTGCTGCACTATAACATGTTGGAGTCCCAAGTTGGTCATAGGTGAAGATTTTAGGAGCTCTTCTTTCTCTCCTCTGCAAGTCATGTCTTTGTTCCCTGTCGTCCTCACCTGAATCTGGATCTGGGGAATCTAGAATCTCGTCCTGTGTTTCTTCCACTGGTTGTAGATCCTCACTCTGATCATCTTCTTCTTGCAGCACATTCTCCTGCTGTATCTCAAGCTCATCTGTGTTTGTTAGGAGTCTTTCTTCAAACACTGGCTCATCAGTGCTCAACACTGAAGTTTCCTGGTCATCCTCTTGTGTGTCGTCATGCTCCGTGGTCGTTTCCGCGCTGGGCACTTGAGACTGTATTACTGGCTTGTAATAGTACTCACATTCATCATCTTCTTCTTCCTCTTCCAGATTTGCATTTTCTGTGGCTGACTTTGTTAGTCTTTTCTTTTGCTTGGATGACTCTTTTGGCTGGATCTCTAAGGGTAAGTGATCACACGGTAGCAACAGATTGCGATGTATGACTCTTGACCTTCCTCTTCCCTGCTCAGGTTTAACTTCATAGACTGGGATGTCTTCCCCAACCTGGCGTGTTACAACATGAATGTTCTCTTCCCAGTGATTACGCAGTTTTCCAGTGCCCCCTCTAGGTGTCAGATTTCTCACTAGGACGCGGTCACCTGGGCACAACACTGAGCTTCTCACTTTTACATCATAATGTCTTTTGCTTCTCTCGGCTGACTTCTTTGCATTCTCTTGTACTATTCCATATGCTTCCTGCATTTCTCGTTTCCATTTCTCCATGTATGCTCGATGGTCTGCTTTTCCTGTCTCTGAGGTGAGTCCAAACAGGAGATCAATAGGTAACCTTGGGGACCTTCCAAATAGGAGGTAAAAAGGGGAGAAGCCTGTTACCTCACATCGCGTGCAGTTATATGCATAGATCAACTTGTTCAAGGATTCTTTCCAGTTCGTCTTCTGTTTATCTGTGAGTGTCTTTAGCATTTGTAACAGTGTTCGATTAAAACGCTCGACTTGGCCATTCCCTTGTGGGTGATATGGTGTTGTCCGCGACCCTAATACACCACAGTTCTTTTTCAGCTGGGCAAAGAGCTGGTTTTCAAATTCGCCGCCTTGATCATGGTGAATCCGCGTCGGCAGTCCAAACTTCAGGGCATAATCGTTAAATATGCGATCAGCAACTGTTTTGGCAGACTTGGAGGTTGTAGCATAGGCCTGTGCGAAACGAGTGAAGTGATCAACTATTATCAATATGTATTCGTATCCACCTTTACACTTGTCCAAGTGGAGAAAATCTATTGACACTAGTTCAAATGGCTGTGTGGTAACAATGCTGGTAAGAGGAGCCCGTGTTTCTTTGCATGGTGTCTTTTGTTTCAGGCAAGTACACATTCTGGACACATAATGTTCAATCTCCTTTTGCATGTATGGCCAGAAGAATCTGTCTCTGATCAGTGATGTCGTACGATCAATGCCTTGATGGCCCATTTCATCATGCAACTCTTTCAGTACAATGGTCTTATACCTCTCAGGTAATACAAGCTGCGTTTTGTTTGTTGTCTTCCTGCGAAGAATGCCATCCTCGTCAATATGGAGTCTTTCCCATTCACGCAGCAGACACTTACTTTGCATACTGAGGGCGCTAAGTTCATGTCCTGATGGCTTGTTGTCTGTCAGTTTACACTGCATTACTGAACCAATGTTCTTATCATCTTGCTGTGCTTGTCGAATCTCAGCAGCTGAGAATGCTTTGTGTGTCGCTTCATTTACTGTTGTACACTGTACTGGGCAGACCCCTGGTGAGCTAGTGTCTTGAGACTCAACAGCTTGGGTTGTTGCTGCCACACAATCTGATGCCAACTCTTCAGTACACTGTGTCATCATCTCTTCAATGTTTACAGGCATTCTTGACAGACTGTCAGCATCCACATTTTCTTTACCTGGACGGTACCTTATAGTAAAATGAAAGTCTGCAAGCTCTGCTACCCATCTGCATCCGGTTGCGTTGAGCCTGGCGCTTGACAGGACATAAGTGAGTGGATTATTGTCACTAAACACAGTAAAAGTAGGAGCATAGTACAAATAGTCTCTGAATTTCTCCGTGACTGCCCACTTCAAGGCAAGGAATTCCAATTTCCCTGAGTGGAGATGATAGTTTCGTTCAGATGCAGTCAGTGTCCGGGAACCGTAGGCTATCACACGGAGTTTCTCATTCTGCAGCTGGTATAGCACTGCTCCAAGACCTTGATTTGAGGCATCTGTGTGGAGGACAAATGGCTTTGAGAAATCTGGGAATCCAAGGACAGGTGGCTCGACCAGACAGTCTATTAGCCGCTCCAATATGCGCTGGTGTTCTTCAGTCCATGTTATTGGTTTGTGTGATGGCACTCCTTTATTTTTGCCTGCAACTTGTCTTATGCTAGTCCTGTGTCGTGGCACATTGTTGTCTTCTGGCGTTCCTTTTAGCAAGTTATAAAGTGGTCCTGCGATGCGGGAGAAATTCTGTATATATTGTCTGTAATAGCTTAACAAACCCATTATGGCTCGTAGCTCTCCTACATTGTTTGGTCTCTTGTCTTTCAAAGCTCTCACAGCAAGAGTGTCAGCTGGATCAATTTTGCTGCCTTCTGCTGAGACGATTCTTCCCAAATAGCGGACTTCATGTTTGAATAATTCACACTTACTGGGTTTTAACTTGATCCCATGTTTTCTCAACAGCTGGAGCACCTTTCTGACATGATTCACATGGTTCTCAAATGACTGACTGTACACAAGGGTGTCATCCAAGTAGGGGATACAGATGTTGTCTCGCACCTCTTCCAGACACTCTTCCATGCAGCGTTGAAAGGCTGCGGGTGCATTCATCAGCCCGAATGGAATCCTTATCCATTCATACAGACCCCACGGAGTCACAAATGCAGTCAAAGGCCTGCTGCCTTCATCCATAAAGCCCTGATGGTAGGCCTTTCCTTGGTCTAACAGTGAAAACCATGAGTGGCCACCAAGACTGTCAAGGATGTCCTGCACTCGAGGGATTGGCTGTCTGTCGGGATGAGTCTTTTTGTTTAGTTCCCTGTAGTCTATGCAAAGACGTAGGCTTCCATCTTTTTTCCTTACACAGACAACAGGTGAGGCATACGGTGAGTTGGATTTCTTCACCCATCCCTGTGCAATAAGATTGTGCAAATAGTCTTTCATCTCTTTATATAGTGGCTTTGGTACTGACAGGTAAGTGCGTGCTACAGGATCCATGTCCTTCAATGATATGCTCAACTTCAGCTTCTCAATACATCCAATGTCATCATCTGATTTAGAAAAAGAGGAGCACTCCTCTCGGAGCATGTTCTGTGCTATTACTCTTTCAGGTTCACTCAGATGACTCAAGTTAATTGGTGGATTCCATGGAATGTCAGTACTTTGCTCACTTTCTGCATTCACTTGACTCACCGACGCTGGAGGAGGATGATTGGGTCTCTCGAACACTGTGGCTGGATACACAGCCTGAACTTGCTGCACGGTGCCCACTACAGTTCTTCCTGACAACTCAATATCATGGTCAGTGGGATTCTGCACATCGAGAACAATGTAAGGTGAAACACCACTTCTGAGTTTTATCAAGGTCTCACTAAACTCTAGGCCTTCAGCCCACTGAGGATTTATGTCAGGCTCAAAGAGAAGTGTAGTGTCTTTTTTCAGTGGCCGTGTCTGTACCTTACAGTCTATTTGAACAGATGTGTGTTTGGGTACAATGACTTTCTCTCTAGTTGTTTTCACAACATAGTCACATGACTGTCCCACAGTCACCAGATCAATGAAGGCTGTAACATTTTCTCTTTGAAGGCAAGGAAAAGCTGTTCTCAATGTCTCATGCAACTGCTCTGTTCTCATAACATCTGGTTCTCCTGTCGTGCTAGTTTTTATTATTTGCTCAATGACATTAAAGCCTAGGATGGGCTGTGAAAGACGTCCACCTTTCATTACTAGCATGGGGACAACAAGTTCTTTGGGGTCGGCTCCATCTGCAGCTAATCCAAAAGTGACCTCAATGAAGCCCTCATACGGCATGTTCTGTCCGTTAGCCGCTGTGATTTGCAAATCGTTGGGTGCATCAAGTAACTCAGAGACATCTCTTAACTTCTCATGTGGTAAATGTCTCCTTTTCCACTTTTGATCAACAATGCAGACTTGAGAGCCAGTATCCCATAATGCTTGAGTTTTGCGGCCTTGTATATAACACTCGACCATACATCGTTTCCCTACTAGATCAACAAGACGGGAATGGCTGTCTTCTTTCTTGTTGTGAGGGGCCTTTGCACTTGGGTGAGAGCACTGATTTACTTGTGAGTAAGGGTGCTGGTTGCACCGTATTCTGTGTTTTGGCCAATGTTCAGCTTGACAAGTTTTAGAGCAGTAAGTGTCTTTTTTACAGGATGCACATCTTTTCAATCTTTGTTCTTTTCCAGAGACACCACAGTGAGAACAATACTGTTGGGACGTTGCACTGTTTCTGGTTACTCCCTGTCCCGTGGGGGTAACCCTCTTTCGTTTAAAGGACCATCTTTGTCTTGTCTGGCTCCTCTCATTCTGCAACCTGCGAGGAAGTGCTCGCTACTGCCGCATCTGTAGCAATGGGTGCAATACTCACTCGCACTCTGCTGACAGCCAATGCATTTCCTCGGGTGTGCATGATTTGAGGCAGGGTACTGCCGTTGTGGAGCAAATCTTTGTTGATATTGAGCCGTATCTCCTCTTCGCCCTGGCCCTGGGGGAGGCCAACAGTTTTGTGGTGAGTACTGGAACTGGGGGGGTAGGATGTATTCCTGTGCTACAGGTGTGGCAAGATACTGTGTCTGTGCTGGGTTAGGCTGTTGAATTGACTCTCTGATTTGTGCAACTTCAGCGCCAAGATTTTTCAGCAGTGCCATTTCAGTCCGCATTTCTTTCAGTTCATTTAGTACATCTGGCTGTATTTTGCTGGTGTGTTCCAGATTGGTGTTTTTCACTTTTTTATCTGCAGGTGTGTCATGAGACTGAGCTGAGTGCACAGTGGTTGGCCGGTGTTGGATAAGTAGTTTCTTTTTATTTTGTCTCTCTGCTTCGTTTGCACAAGCAGTGTTAAGTTTCTCAAGGAGCAGCTCATCACTTGTTGTTGTTTGTTGCAGATATGGCTGGAGGTCGCTCCTGATGCTGTCATTCTGCAGACCCGTCAGGACAGTATGGAGAAACATGCTCTGTACAAGGACAGGATCGTATCTGAGACCAGATTCTGCTTCCTGTGAAGCAAACAGGATTTTTTGCCTCAAGTCTAGGGCACGGATCAAGAAGTTTTGTGGGGTTTCCTTATTACTTTGGACCTCTGAGGTAAGTTGCTTGTACAGTTCTGTTGCCCCCTTTTCTTGGTAATGAGATCTGAGGATTCGTCTCAAGGTAGGTAAGGTAAGATTGTTTTTTCCCTCAAGGTAGCTGCGTAATTGTAATCCTGGTGCTATTGCTCTGATCACTGCATCAACTATTTCTATTTCAGGAAATCCCTTACTGATGCCTTGCTCAATTTGATGTGCTAGACTGGAGAAGGTAAGCTTGTCTCTTTGTCCTGGCTCACCAATCTGGCCTGCTATTTTGAATTCTCTGTTCCACTGGAGTGAGAGACGGGGTTGGGGGGTCAGTTGGGCAGGAGCTTGTTCTTGTTTAGCACTGCTAGCTTCCCCACTGACTGATGTCTTGGCTCCGCTGACTTGACTTTGTTTCTCTTGTAGGGATAACGCTAATGCTATTTGTAGTGTCTCTATCTCCTTTTTTAGCTGCTCGGTTTCTGAAGGCTGAATAACCTGCTCTTCCACCAGGTCTGTTGGTTTTTCATTTGAGGTCACCTGTTCTGTTGCACTATTTTGAGCAGCCTGTTGAAACTCGACAATCTTGTCTCTCAACAGCAGTAGTTCTGCCATCCCCTGGTCCTCAAGTCCTTTTAATTCTTCTCTCTCTAAGTGGCTTGTGACATGTGAGATGAGAGAGGAGCGACTTTTACCTGATACCTTTTCAAAGGTGGGACCAGCAATCGTTAGAAAATCACAAAGTTCAATCAACGTGTCTCTTGTTAGTGTATACAGAGCTCCACCAATTTCTAGTTTCAAGTCCTCTAGCTCCGAAGAATCCATTTCAAATCTCTGACCCGTGGACCTCTGTGTGATGAAGAACCTTCTCCCTGCAGATTAGACAACGCAGCTCTCCTGGTACCCGTGGTTGACCTCAGATTGCATGCAAGTCTCTCTCCACAGTTGATGAACCACCACACACTCTTGTCCACCTTGACTGTAGATGTGGAGGGTTGAATGATGATCAGGGACCTCTATCTGGGACAGCTAGCCCTTGTCACATTCATCCCAGCGGTGCCTCCAAGATGTTGCGCCCTGAAAAGGGGAGTGAATAAATGAAACGTAGGGACACGATGCTTCTCTTCTGGCAGCTTCATTCAGAATTTATTATTTACAAAATTATACTTACAAATAGTATCAGGTTAGAAAAATATAAAATATTCAGATAATCAATAAACAATATTTCAAATATCAAAATTATATGTAATTGCAATAACCCAAATAATATCTAATAACAAGCACTTCAAGCCTTTTGACAGTTAATTAACACTATAAACAAAAACATCCATTACTAAACAAACACATAAACAGTCAGTTATGCACACAATATGCGCTGTGCCTGCGGTCACGTGACGCTCTGTGCCGGCCAGAGTTTAGCTTGCTGCTAATTAGCATCTCAATTAGCGCCACTCCAAAACCCGAACATTAATGCCCGTAACACCACACTTAGTCGGCACATCAACAAAACCTCATATCGAACATATTTTACCCTTCCAATAACATCAACTATATAAATACTCTATACATTCTGTACCTGAAAAGGGGAGTGAATAAATGAAACGTAGGGACACGATGCTTCTCTTCTGGCAGCTTCATTCAGAATGAGGCATCGTGGCCCGAGAGCTCCCCCTTCCGACCTCTGCAGGCATAACTAATCGATCACAGGTGGTTTCCCAGAACAGGATCAACAGATGATCACAGATTAATTCAACTTCTGACAGGTAAGTATCCTTATGCCATTAGTTTTTAACTCTGTTAATTAAACTTCTTTGACAGGTAAGTATCCTATATTCATTGCTTTTTAAACAACTGTTATTATTTTTACATAAAATCAATCTGTCACACTGCCAGGCTTTTCCAGGTGAGAGAGAGCTCGATGTTGCAGGAAGATAACAGCGTCCTTCACAACATTAGGACGGTAGGCAAACTGTAGTGGGTCCATGGAGGGGCCCACCTCAGAGCGATCTTGTCTGATCTTCCTTCTCAGCTCCTTCTGTATGGTCCTCAGCTCATCCTTATTCCCTGATCTGAAAGCTCTCTTCTTCTCCTTCAGCAAAGCTTTAATATCAGGGTTAATCCACGGCTTGTTATTTGAGAAACGACTACCACCCTGGAGGGAACAGTGAAAGCAAAAGTTTATGTAGTCTGTTATGCAGTCTGTCATGGCATTGATGTCCCCCCCATGTGGATCACACAGTTCTGTCCACACAGTTGTGTTGAAGCAGTCCCTGAGAGCTGCCTCACTCTCCGCAGTCCACCTCTTCACTGTGCGTGAGACCACAGGCTGCCTGTGTACAGTAGGCTTATATACAGGCTGTAGGGGAACAGTGTTGTGGTCAGCTCCTCCTGGGGGGGAGGGGGGATGCAGAATATGCCTCCTTGGTGTTGGTATAAAATAAGTCCAGTGTTTTATTGTCTCTTGTGGGGCAGATGACATACTGAGTGTATGTGGGCAGAACAGATGAGGGAGAAGCATGATTGAAGTCTCCAGAGATGAGGAAGAGGGCCTGTGGGTGCTGTGTCTGCAGCTTGCTGGTAACTGAGAGCAGGGCATCAGAAGCTGTGTCCGCTTTAGCAGATGGGGGGACGTACACCACTATCACAATAGCATGTGAAAACTCCCGTGGCAGATAATATGGTCTCATGCTAACTGCTAACACTTCAATGTCCTTACTACACAGTTGTGCTTTAACAGTGCAGTGTGTAGGTTAACACCGCCTCTCGTTCACGAACACAGCCAGGCCTCCTCCTTTCCCCTTACCGCTGTCAGCTGTTCTGTCTGCCCGCAGAAGGTGAAAGTTGTCCAGCATAACTGTGGCGTCCGGGATGCTCGGTGTGAGCCAGGTCTCCGTGAACAGAAGGATGCTGCTCTCTCTGTACTCCCGTTGGTATTGTGTTAGCGCGGCCAGGTCATCTGTCTTGTTGGGTAGAGATCTCACGTTTCCCATGGTGACAGAGGGAAGAACAGGTCTGAAGCGTCTCTTCTTTTGCGACGTTGTTTTCCTGCGCGGCATCCACGGCGGGTCTTACCAAGTATCTCCGGGGGGATCTCGTGTCTGTCTCGAGGGAACACTACAGCGCTACGCAGCGCGATCAGCTGTTCTCTCCTGTAAACAAAGTACATGCGGGCCGCTTCGGTGCATTGTTACACCGGCTGGTCTGGGTATTGTTAAAAATAAGGACTCCCAAAAACAACATAAGTGCGGTATATAGAAAGTAATTTCCACAAAAAGGGAAGCAAAAAGTGAAAAAAAGAGAGATTGAATAAGAGCTGTTGCAAGCAACTGCTTACGGAGCCCCTAAAGGGACATGAAAAAAAAAAAAATGAAACGTTTCTAGTGAGCACTAGATAGTATCTTGTGCTCACTAGATAGTATCTTGTGCGCACTAGATAGTATCTTGTGCTCACTAGATAGTATCTAGTGCGCACTAGATAGTATCTTGTGCTCACTAGATAGTATCTAGTGCGCACTAGATAGTATCTTGTGCTCACTAGATAGTATCTAGTGCGCACTAGATAGTATCTTGTGCTCACTAGATAGTATCTAGTGCGCACTAGATCCGTATCTAGTGCGCACTAGATCCATATCTAGTGCGCACTAGATATGGATCGAGTGTTGGCTCATTTAAATATTAAAATTAGCCATGTGTTAATAGGTCACAACACGAAAATGTAACCAATGAAATTACTTATTTTGACACACATTTTAAGCCAATACGTATTAAACTAACAAGGTAATGTGTCAAAAGGTGGACTGTTTTTGTTATTTTCTCAAAAGGAGGACAGGCATTTAAATACGGAGCCCCTAAAGGGACATGAAAAAAAAAATAAAAAATCAAACGTTTCTAGTGCGCACTAGATAGTATCTAGTGCTCACTAGATACGGATCTAGTGAGCACTAGATAGTATCTAGTGCTCACTAGATACGGATCTAGTGCGCACTAGATAGTATCTAGTGCTCACTAGATACGGATCTAGTGCGCACTAGATACGGATCTAGTGCGCACTAGATCCTATGGATGGAGTGTTGTGGCGAATCAGCACATGGCTCATTTAAATATTAAAATTAGCCATGTGTTAATAGGTCACAACACGAAAATGTAACCAATGAAATTACTTATTTTGACACACATTTTAAGCCAATACTTACTACTATCTAGTGCGCACTAGATACTATCCATATTGTGGTGAATCAACACATGGCTAATTTTAATATTCAAATGAGTATTAAACTAATTTGTCTGTAAGTAAAAAATAAATGTAAATTAATCTGTAACCTTTTTTATTACAGTCCGCATTTAAAATACGGAGCCCCTAAAGGGACATGAAAAAAAAAAAAAATGAAACGTTTCTAGTGAGCACTAGATAGTATCTTGTGCTCACTAGATAGTATCTTGTGCGCACTAGATAGTATCTTGTGCTCACTAGATAGTATCTAGTGCTCACTAGATAGTATCTAGTGCGCACTAGATCCGTATCTAGTGCGCACTAGATCCATATCTAGTGCGCACTAGATATGGATGAGTGTTGGCTCATTTAAATATTAAAATTAGCCATGTGTTAATAGGTCACAACACGAAAATGTAACCAATGAAATTACTTATTTTGACACACATTTTAAGCCAATACGTATTAAACTAACAAGGTAATGTGTCAAAAGGTGGACTGTTTTTGTTATTTTCTCAAAAGGAGGACAGGCATTTAAATGCGGACTGTAATAAAAAAGGTTACAGATTAATTTACATTTATTTTTTACTTACAGACAAATTAGTTTAATACTCATTTGAATATTAAAATTAGCCATGTGTTGATTCACCACAATATGGATAGTATCTAGTGCGCCCTAGATAGTAGTAAGTATTGGCTTAAAATGTGTGTCAAAATAAGTAATTTCATTGGTTACATTTTCGTGTTGTGACCTATTAACACATGGCTAATTTTAATATTTAAATGAGCCATGTGCTGATTCGCCACAACACTCCATCCATAGGATCTAGTGCGCACTAGATACTATCTAGTGCGCACTAGATCCGTATCTAGTGAGCACTAGATACTATCTAGTGCGCACTAGAAACTATCTAGTGAGCACTAGATACTATCTAGTGCGCACTAGATACTATCTAGTGAGCACTAGATACTATCTAGTGCGCACTAGAAACGTTTGATTTTTTTTTTTTTTTCATGTCCCTTTAGGGGCTCCGTAACTGCTGGCTTCAACTCGCGCCGGAAAAATGAGACACACTGGATGACATAATATGACATTTAAGAAGTCATTTATAATATAGTCTCTCATATTCAGACAATAATTTACATTTATGATGTGTCAATAAAAGAGCCACATATTATATATTTAGGTAAACTCTTGAGCTGTGTGTTGGTCACCACTGAAGTAATAAGTAAAGTATGTTATAAAGAATGCGATTATCTGCACAGGGAGAAGAATAAGAGGAGTCATGTTCCTATGGAGAAGCAGCTGTCCTTCTGTTCTTTGTGTCAGGACGTCCTGAGGGATCCAGTCTCTACCAGCTGCAGACAGTGCATCACCTCATACTGGGACCAGTCTGCTTCATCAGGAGACTCCTCCTGTCCCCAGTGTGGAGAAGGACAGACGGCTAGTCAAATCATTACTGTACAAAGTGAGATAGTACGTCTGTATGCTATGTGTGAAAATTAGATTCTTCTTGGTTTCTTATCTAAGATTTTTAGAAAAATCACAACATTTAAAATGCTTTCTTTGTTTTTTGTATTACTTGTTTTCCTTTTTCTTTAGACTTACATGTTTCTTCTCTTTCAGCAGATAGTGATCTGCAGGAGGTTTTAGATGAACATAAGATCGGTCTGAAGAGAAGATGTGAACTTGTGACTGAAGGAACTTATGAAACACGAAGTGGAACCCTCTTCAACAGGATCTACACTGAGCTCTACATCACAGAGGGACAGAGTGAAGAGGTTAATACCCAACATGAGGTGAGGCAGCTTGAGACAGCTTCCAAGAAGAAGATCCTCCATGATGCTCCAATCAGGTGCCACGAGATCTTTAAAGCCTTCCCTGACCAACAGAGACACATCAGAGTGGTTCTGACGAACGGCGTCGCTGGTGTTGGAAAAACCTTCTCAGTGCAGAAGTTCACTCTGGACTGGGCAGAGGGCTTGGAAAATGGAGATGTCAGTCTGGTGGTTCTGCTTTCGTTCAGGGAGCTGAACCTGATCAAAGATGAGCAGTACAGTCTTCTGACGCTGCTCCATGTTTTCCATCCAACATTACAGAAGGTCACAGCAGAGCAGCTCGCTGTCTGTAAACTTTTGTTCATCTTTGACGGCCTGGATGAAAGCAGACTTTCACTGGATTTCCACAACAATGAGGTTGTGTCTGACGTCACACAGAAGTTTTCAGTCAACGTGCTGTTGACAAACCTCATCAAGGGAAATCTGCTTCCCTCTTCTCTCGTCTGGATAACTTCCAGACCTGCAGCAGCCAATCAGATCCCTCCTAAATGCGTTGACAGGGTAACAGAAGTACGAGGCTTCACTGACACCCAGAAGGAGGAGTACTTCAGGAAGAAAGTCAGTGATAAAGATCTGTCCAACAGAATCATCTCACACATCAAGACCTCCAGGAGCCTCCACATCATGTGTCTAATCCCAGTCTTCTGCTGGATCACTGCTACAGTTATGTACCACATGTTGACTACAGACCAGAGAGGAGAGCTGCCCAAGACCCTGACTGACATGTACTCACACTTCCTGCTGGTTCAGACAAAGAGGAAGAAGCAGAAGTATAATGAGGGACATGAGACGAGTCCACAGGAGCTGATGGAGGCTGACAGGGAAGTTGTTCTGAAGCTGGGGAGGCTGGCGTTTGAACAGCTGCAGAAAGGGAACATCATGTTCTACCAAGAAGACCTGGAGCAGTGTGGTCTTGATGTCACAGAGGCCTCGGTGTACTCAGGAGTTTGTACAGAGATCTTCAAAAGAGAGAGTGTGATCTTCCAGAAAACAGTCTACTGCTTTGTTCATCTGAGCATTCAGGAGTTTCTGGCTGCAGTCTACATGTTCCACTGTTATACCAACAGGAAGACAGAGGTACTGGAGGACTTCCTGGGAGATTGGGATGATGATTATGATGTGGATGATGATGATATTCATTATTATCATAATTATGACAGAAACAAGGACAATTACCCATCCCTAGATGACTTCCTGTATTTCGCCATGGAGAAATCCCATGAAAGTAAAAATGGCCACCTGGACCTGTTTGTTCGCTTCCTTCATGGCCTCTCTCTGGAGTCCAACCAGAGACTCTTAGGAGGCCTGCTGGGTCAGACAGACAACAGTCCAGAAGTCATCCAGAGAGCCATCAACAACCTGAAGAGGATGAAGAGTGATGATATCTCTCCTGACAGAAGCATCAACATCTTCCACTGTCTGACGGAGATGAACGACCACTCAGTCCATCAGGAGATCCAACAGTTCCTGAAGTCAGAGAACAGATCAGAGAAGGAACTCTCTGTGATCCACTGCTCAGCTCTGGCCTACATGCTGCAGATGTCAGAGGAGGTTCTGGATGAGTTGGACCTGAAGAAGTACGACACATCAGACCAGGGACGACGGAGACTGATTCCAGCTGTGAGGAACTGCAGGAAGGCTGTGTAAGTCCATTAACAACATTTTAAATCAACATAAAACTGAATCCATCGGTATTAAAGATGCACTTTACACACATACACAATATAAAACTTCTACATAATAAAGGTTTTAATAAACTAGTAATAAACCTGCTTACTTACATAATTCTACATGTGTTAAACTACAAACATAATTTCAGTTATTAAGTTATTGAACACAATAATCTTCAATCATCTTCTAACTATCTTTCTTTGGGTGATGGAGGTTTGATACGAATCCTGAAGAACTTGAGGACTTTTTAATGTTTTAGTCTTTACAGTGTTTGTTTCTATAATGTGTCTGTTTTAGTTCTTTTTACACACAGACACACTGACCTCTAATATTTGTGATCTGCTGAACTAACATCACTATAAGATTTTTCAGTTTCTTTCATGCAATTATCGCCGTTATATTTTTACTCTACAGTTTCATATGAAGGACTGCTCTGTCTATTTTTATAATTCATACAATATAACTTTTGATTGATTTGAGGGGAGGCCATCCTCCCTCTTGAAGAGCAAACAGAACATCTCACTCTGCAAACTTTACATTGTTGAGTTTATAACAATAAATGTCTTTTCATATGTCTTCCTACATTAGAAATTATTTTGATTTATACAGTCAGGAAGCTCTCTCTCTCTCTCCCTCTCTCTCTCTGGTAGTGTTTGAATGGAATTTTACTGATATATTCCAAATCAGAAATTGAGAGTAAAATCAGTTTACAGACACAAACTGTCAGTGTGTTTCATTTTGCACCATTTCACTACAATAACACTAAAGACAAGATATGCAGAGAAAATAGCAGCGCACACTTCCACTGTGGTTTTCATTTAATCTGCAGCCACAGTCTTTGTGTTTTTAGCAGCTGATTTACAGCAGCTCATTACACAGTCAGCTCCTGGGACGGCCTCCAGCTTCATTCTGCCAGTGAAGGAGAGCTCAGTAGGTTCAGTTCAGTGGAGGGATTTTATCATCACCAAGCTCAGAGAAGAAATTATATTGTTCAACAGTTGAACTCCACTGTAGAAAAACCGTTTCCCATAAACTATAATGATATTTCAGTCAGGACCACTTTTGTCAAAATATCTTATATCCCAAGCAAAATTTTACATTTGGCGGTATGGCTCTGTTCTGGGACCTCCATGTCCTTCCGCGTGCCTACATGGAAAACCTTAAGGCTGGGAGAGCGGCAGCAGAGACCCCCCAGGGTACAGAACAGAGCAGCATCAATGGCAATCAGAAAATGACATTGATTAATTAGAAACAACATAAAAAGGAGGAGCTGGGGTGGAGGTGGGTGCAAAAGGCTTGTAGAGGAGGCAGCAGAGATAGGCAGGCAGGCTAAAGCAGCTTAAATAAGGCGCCATGCATGATGTTTGCCAATTGGATGCTTGAGGAAATCAGGTGAGCTGTCAGCTGACTGTGTATGGTATCCAATGGGAAGCTTAGAGGAATCAGCTGATGTATGTTTATGACTAGCTGTGATCGTATGATATAGCTGTAACTGAAAGCTAAGCCTGACTTCGTGCCCTGCCTGAACTAACGCTATGCTCAATATTGTTTAGTACTTATTATACTATAATTACAATAGTAGTCATTAAGTTAATTTCATGGGAGATAAAAAGCAGATGGAGTTGCGTAAAAAGATCCATCAAAGATGCACAAAATCCACCCAATCACATGACTGAGGTAAAAACACAACCGAGTGCAGTTTGAACCTACAGTGATTTTACAGTTCAGTGAACATCATGTTCAAATAAAGTTTAACAAACACAAATCACAATCGGAATATAACATGTTTACATTTCAATGGGCAGAGACTTTTGTCTAAAGTCACAGTCTGTGGTTCATTATGTTGTTCAGGGACACGTTGACATGTGGACTGGAGGAGCTCCAGTTTCAAACCTCAAACCTTGTGATCAATGACTGACCGACCAGCTGAGCAACAGCCGCTCATGTTAATGTACTTTGTGATGAAAAATGTCAATTGTTATAATAAAGTGTCAGATTTTATTATAAAGTTAGTTTTTATATTCTCTGTCATCACAGACTTTCTGACTGTGGACTCTCAGAGACTCACTGTGAAGTTGTGGCCTCCGCTCTGAAGTCCAACCCCTCCCATCTGAGAGAGCTGGACCTGAGTAAGAACTACAAGCTGCAGGATTCAGGAGTGAAGCTGCTGTGTGCTGGACTGCAGAGTCCAAACTGTAAACTGGAGACTCTGAGGTCAGTTCATGTATTTTGCTCTTGTACAGTGTATATCTACCAAATCTAAATCCATAACAGAAGTTGTACATTTCCGTCAGTTTTCTGGGTTTGTCTGAGCACAAACTCTTTTTAAAGTTTGTCTGTGTGAACAGTTCTGAATTCAGTCTGTACAGTAGGGCCCCACTTTTTAGGGTGTTACAGTGGTTTAACTGTATTGGTGTAATCAATTAATTTTGGTTATCAACGTTTATGAATTGTCAAAAGATAATAAGAAAATGACTTTAATTAATATTAAAGATCATCGGGGCACCATCCTTAAATAAGGGAAACGATAGCCAATAATTGATTGATCAGTCTCATAAAAAACACTGAACTATTAATTCAGAAATCGGATTAATAATTAAATGAATAACTACAACCAAAATCATTATTAACAGTTAAAGTGGAAGGCTTTGGAGTTCTGCATAGAAGAGGTTGGTATCACCCACTCTTGTACGAAATTAAATAGGCCAGTATATATAAACACAAAAAAATCCTCAAATAAACTATTGTTATGTAGAAAGTCACACAACTCTTGGGCGACTACTTTCTCCAGAATCTTAGAGAGGAAGGGGAGGTTAGAAATTGGTCTATATTTGGCTAAAACCCCTGGGTCAAGAGTGGGCTTTTTAAGAAGGGGTTTAATTACAGCTACTTTAAAGGACTGTGGTACATATCCTGATAATAAAGAAAGATTAATCATATCCAGTAAAGAAGTGCCAATTAAGGGTAGGACTTCTTTAAGCAGCCTAGTTGGGATAGGGTCTAAAAGAGAGCCACTGATAGCTGTTGATGGCAGTTGGTGATTCATTTTCTCTCTAATAGTAATAATTTTATTATAGAAGAAGCTCATGAAGTGATTGCTACTTAAGTTTATGGGGATATGTGGCTCAATAGAGCTGTGACTCTCTGTCAGCCTGGCTACAGTGCTGAAGAGGAACCTAGGGTTGTTCTTTTTTTTGTCTATTAGTGCTGAATAATAGGCTCCTCTGGCATTACGGAGGGCCTTTCTATAGGCTTTAAGATTATCATGCCAAATTGAGCCATATTCAGATAATTTGGAAGAGCGCCATTTCCTTTCCGATTCCCTAGCTTTTTGCTTTAATTGGCGGGTTTGGTGGTTGTACCACAGTGCTAGTTTCCTATGTTTTAATAATTTCCTTTTTATAGGAGCAATAGAGTCTAATGTTGATCGTAGTGAGCCTGCAGCACTATCAACAAGATTATCAATTTCGGAGGGACTAAAGTTAATATAGGACTCTGTTAAATTCAGACATGGCATTGAATTAAACACTGAAGGAATCTCCTCCTTAAATTTAGCTACAGCACTGTCAGATAGACATCTGCTGTAGGAAGTTTTGCCTAATGACTTATAATCTAATAATATGAATTCAAAAGTTATTAAATAATGGTCAGATAGGAAGGGATTATGTGGGAAGACTATTAAATGTTCAATATCAATGCCATATGATAGAACGAGGTCAAGAGTGTGATTAAAACAATGAGTTGGTTTATTTACACTCTGACAGAAGCCAATTGAGTCTATTAATGATATAAATGCATTACTAAGGCTGTCATTGTTAACATCCACATGAATATTAAAATCACCTACAATAATTACTTTATCTGATTTAAGGACTAAACTTGATAAAAACTCTGAGAATTCAGATATAAAATCAGAGTACGGTCCAGGAGCACGGTACACTATAACAAACAGAACTGGCTGCAGTGTTTTCTAGTTTGGGTGAGAAAGACTAAGAACAAGGCTTTCAAATGAATTATAATTTAGTTTAGGTTTAGGGTCCATTAAAACGCTCGAATCATATATGGCTGCTACCTCACCTCCTCGGCCAGTGCCTCGAGGAATGTGAGTATTAATATGACTGGGGGGGTGGATTCATTAAGGCTAACAAACTCCTCGTGGGACAACCAGGTCTCAGTAAGACAAAGTAAATCAATATCATAGTCTGATATTAATTCATTCACTAAAACAGCTTTAGAGGACAGAGACCTGATATTTAACAGTCCACATTTCATTCTTTTATTTTGTGCTACTGAGGAGTTAGTTTGAATTTTTATTAGGTTTTTTATGTTGAACTCCTCTTGTTTTTATTTCTTTAAATAATTTAGGTGGTTGGGGGACAGACACAGTCTCTATGGGGTTTTGGGTGGGTGACTGTTCTAAAGAAAGAGCAGAGAAGTGTGTAAGACAGCAGCTCTGCTTCCTGGTCCTAACTCTGGACTGTCAGGTTTTAGAAATAAACTTTGCCATATTTCTAGATAAGAGAGCCGCTCCATCCAAAGTGGGATGGATGCCGTCTCTCTCAGACCAGGTTTTCCCCAAAAAGGCTTCCAGTTATCAATGAAGCCCTCATCGTTTTCTGGACACCACCTCGACGGCCAGCGCTGGAAGTCCGACATGTGGGTATACATGTCATCACTGGTCACATTGGGGAGGGGTCCAGAGAAAACTACGGAGTCCGACATAGTTTTAAGTTTTTTAAGTGGGAAAATGACCGCTGTAACGAGTAAAACAGATTTAGATTTAATGAGAGCTCCTTTTCACTCTTTGTATTTTACAGTTTGCAACCTGCATCCTGTTGGGTTCAGGTGTTTGGAGTTTCCATTTTCTAAACTTGTACATTGTAAACCTTCTTCAGCTCTGAACAGATTATTAAACACTGAATGATTTCAATTAGGAACATTGTCTTCTAAACTTACATCTTTTATTCTTTATTCAGATTGAGTCACTGCTGGTTGTCAGAGATCAGCTGTTCTTCTCTGGTCTCAGCTCTGAAGTCCAACCCCTCCCATCTGAGAGAGCTGAGGCTGAGTAACAACAAGCTGCAGGATTCAGGAATGAAGCTGCTGTGTGGTTTTCTGGAGAGTCCACACTCTAGACTGGAGACTCTGAGGTCAGACACCATTTTATTCTTCTGTGCTGAGATGAATGTGATGTGAAAGTTGTGCTGACAGTAAAGTGCAGACATAAGGCTGATATTATACTGATCCACACTGAGTATCTTAATGCTAAAGTCTGTTTTCTTCTTCAGTGGTTTAGTCCATTGACTGTGGCAGAGCAATGTTGAGCTCCACATTTAAAACCTTCATATAACAAGAAGAATCTACACTGAATGATTCACTCTTTATTTCCATCTTATATTCCCCATCATGTGTTTTAAAAGAAATGATGACAATAAATACAATGAATAAATCAATGATCTCTATTTCAACTATCAGACAATAACAAATAGATTCACTTTTTGCTTTTTCCAACATTGTTATGAAGCTATATGATGCTTATACTGACTGAATAGTTTAAACTAAGCTGATTTGATTTTATGACTCCACTATTCCTAAAATAAATATTGAAGATGTCTTTTGTTCACATTTCCCCAAAATCCATCCTGACATATTTAGTATCTCTGTAAACTTTGGGATCTTGGGTGGAACCTTTAATCAGTTTCTGTGGGTTTTTCTTTTTGTTTGGCTGCACAACATGAGTTTGTATAGATGGAGCCACTGGTGGAGCTGGCAGAGGTTAAGAGTTGAAGTCACTACGTCTTTATTGAAGCAGCAGCACGTTGTCATTAATATTAATGAGAGCTCTTTTTCACTCTTTGTATTTTACAGTTTGCAACCTGCATCCTGTTGGGTTCAGGTGTTTGGAGTTTCCATTTTCTAAACTTGTACATTGTAAACCTTCTTCAGCTCTGAACAGATTATTAAACACTGAATGATTTCAAGCAGGAACATTGCCTTTTAAACTTACATCTTTTATTCTTTATTCAGATTGAGTCGCTGCAGTTTGTCAGCGATCAGCTGTGATCATCTGGGCTCAGCTCTGAAGTCCAACCCCTCCCATCTGAGAGAGCTGGAGCTGAGTTACAACAACCTGCAGGACTCAGTAGTGAAGCTGCTGTGTGTTTTTCTGGAGAGTCCACACTGTAGACTGGAGACTCTGAGGTCAGACACAATTTTTTTCTTCTGTGCTGAGATAAATCTGATGTGAAAGTTGTGCTGACAGTAAAGTGCAGACATAAGGCTGATTTTATACTCGATTATTATACTAGAATCTAGACTGGATAATTCACTCTTTATTTCCATCTTATATTCCCCATCATGTGTTTTAAAAGAAATGATGATAATAAATACAATGAATAAATCAATAATCTCTATTTCAACTATCAGACAATGTTGCGAGGTTCTATTTCCAACACCTCAAAAATTCAGGTGTAGTCTGAACATATGGTTGGTGTAATTTATTTCTGGTGTCCCAAGGGGCACAACAGTGCTAATATTTACAGAAAGTGGTCCAAAAGTGCAAAACTTGAAAAAGGGAAACAAATGCTATATACAACATTTCAAATGTAAATAAATAAAAAACTATCACAACAAATACATCAGTTACCCAGGTCGTATCCTCCAGTGCACGTTACCTCCACTGTAACTAAGCCAGTGCTGACTTCCGTAGCCCCTCCCACTGGGCTTAATATTTTCATTAATTAACAACAATTACTCCCGTTTCCTATGATTATCATTATTAATGGTTTCCAGCATCTAAACACAATATATATTTAAAGTAGGGCCGTCAAAATTAATGCGTTAGCAGGAGTTGATTAATTTCTAGAATTAACGGCGATCATTTTATTAACACATTAACGCATTCCCACCCTGTTTTACCCACAATTCAACCCCGCGCGTTCGTTCCTCCTCGCGTAAACAGCATGGCTGACACGAGCGACAGAGTCAGTCAGATGAAGAGGTGCAACCTGACAGAGACATACACAGGTACAGAGCAGAGCCAAGCGTAAGTATGGAGGACTGCCCCATGCGGTTGTGGGCTGCTCATTCAGGAGCACATGACAAGCTGGCCCTGGTTGCCCGCAAATATCTAGCGACTCCTGCATCCACGGTTCCATGCGAACAACTCTTCTCAGTCGCAGGCCATATTGTTCAGAAGAAACGGTCCGCTTTACATTCAGAAAATGTTAACAAGTTAGTTTGCCTTAGCAACTGGCTAAAAGATGAATAAATAAAATGTAAAAGGGCCTCATGTAGTTGTGTGAAAGTGGAGTTGTTTGTTCAAAAGAAAAATGTTCCATTCACCTATCCTGTATTTGCTAAAAAAAAAGAGCAATGGCTAAGTTGCCAAAATTATTTAGAATTAAATTATTTTTTTGGATTTGTCATTAATAAAAAAACAAATGTAATATCCGCTTCTTGTCATTTATCTTTCTGTTCTGAGAACAGTACACAGAAAATGTGAATTTTTCAGTCATATTTAGGATTGTGATTAATCGAAATTAATTCAAGAAACCTTGTGATTAATTAGATTAAAATTTTTAATCGTTTGACAGCACTAATTTAAACACAATGTATTTATAATTTCTCCCCTATTCCTCTTTAACCCAAACAAGTTATTATGGAAAGAATTAATATTACAAACTAAAATAAATTATTCTGCCCTGAAAACCCTGCGAGATTATCGCATATAACTGCCCGCTGTGTCACGCCCGTTTGGCCAACCAAACTCCTGAAACAGCAGCGCAACTCTGCAGCACTCTCGCTAACGGAAACTTACACATAAATATATGGATAAATAAACGTACAACTCCCAAGTTTGCACCCTTGGTAGCGCCACTCAAATGGTGAAGGACAGTGAGAGAATGGCCCTGTTTATTAACGAGTTAATGAGAGAGTGTGTGTATATAAGTGAGTGAAATTAAGAGTTTAGTATACTGATGAATGGCTTCCAAATAATGTCTCAGTCAACGGTTTGTTTTATAGTTGAGGCAGATCATTTCTCCATCGATATGTATGCCATTCATACATTTTTCCAGAGTGTGATATGGATTGTGTTCCTTGATTTCCAGTTCATGAGGATAGTTTCCTTGGCGATGGTTAAGGCTATGAAGAGGATTCTGTAAATGGACGTGTTGTTTATGTTTGACCTGTCTCCCAGTAAGCAGAGTGCAGGGGATTGTGGGATCTGGCACCCCAACATAAGAGAGATGTTGTCAGTGATTTCCCGCCAGAATTGTTTAATTGGTGTGCAGTCCCATGTGGCTGTCTGTGGTGTTTGTATGCAGTATAGACAAATGTCAGAATCTAAAAACCCATTTCCTGTGTAGTGTACTCTCTGGATAATTTTGTATTGTATGAGTTTATCCCAAAATCCATCCTGACATATTTGGTATCTTTGTAAACTTTAGGATCTTGAGTGGAACCTTCAATCAGTTTCTGTGGGTTTTTCTTTGTGTTTGGCTGCACAACATGAGTTTGTATAGATGGAGCCACTGGTGGAGCTGGCAGAGGTTAAGAGCTGAAGTCACTACGTCTTTATTGAAGCAGCAGCACGTTGTCATTAATATTAATGAGAGCTCTTTTTCAGCTCTGAACAGATTATTAAACACTGAATGATTTCAAGCAGGAACATTGTCTTCTAAACTCACATCTTTTATTCTTTATTCAGATTAAGGCTCTGCTGGTTGTCAGAGATCAGCTGTGATTATCTGGTCTCAGCTCTGAAGTCCAACCCCTCCCATCTGAGAGAGCTGGACCTGAGTTACAACAAGCTGCAGGATTCAGGAGTGAAGCTGCTGTGTGGTTTTCTGGAGAGTCCACACTGTAGACTGGAGACTCTGAGGTCAGACGCCATTTTTTCCTTCTGTGCTGAGTTCAATCTGATGTGAAAGTTGTGCTGACAGTAAAGTGCAGACATAAGGCTGATATTATACTGATCCACACTGAGTATCTTAATGCTAAAGTCTGTTTTCTTCTTCAGTGGTTTAGTCCATTGACTGTGGCAGAGCAATGTTGAGCTCCACATTTAAAACCTTCATATAACAAGAAGAATCTACACTGAATGATTCACTCTTTATTTCCATCTTATATTCCCCACCATGTGTTTTAAAAGAAATGATGACAATAAATACAATGAATAAATCAATGATCTCTATTTCAACTATCAGACAATAACAAATAGATTCACTTTTTGCTTTTTCCAACATTGTTATGAAGCTATATGATGTTTATACTGACTGAATAGTTTAAACTAAGCTGATTTGATTTTATGACTCCACTATTCCTAAAATAAATATTGAAGATGTCTTTTGTTCACATTTCCCCAAAATCCATCCTGACATATTTGGTATCTTTGTAAACTTTAGGATCTTGAGTGGAACCTTCAATCAGGTTCTGTGGGTGTTTCTTTGTGTTTGACTGCACAACATGAGTTTGTATAGATGGAGCCACTGGTGGAGCTGGCAGAGGTTAAGAGCTGAAGTCACTACGTCTTTATTGAAGCAGCAGCACATTGTCATTAATATTAATGAGAGCTCTTTTTCACTCTTTGTATTTTACAGTTTTCAACCTGCTGTTGGGTTCAGGTGTTTGGAGTTTCCATTTTCTAAACTTGTACATTGTAAACCTTCTTCAGCTCTGAACAGATTATTAAACACTGAATGATTTCAAGCAGGAACATTGTCTTCTAAACTCACATCTTTTATTCTTTATTCAGATTGAGTTGCTGCAGGTTGTCAAAGATCAGCTGTGATTATCTGGTCTCAGCTCTGAAGTCCAACCCCTCCCATCTGAGAGAACTGGAACTGAGTCACAACAACAGCCTGCAGGATTCAGGAGTGAAGCTGCTGTGTGGTTTTCTGGAGAGTCCACACTGTAGACTGGAGACTCTGAGGTCAGACACCATTTTTTCCTTCTGAGTTGAGATGAATGTGTAACACTGTCTAATGTACTTATAATAAAATTACTGTCATTTACTCTCAATTTAGGCCAAATCAGAAGATATAGATACGCTCAAGGAGGATGATGGAACAGGACAACAGTTTGAAAAGAGTAGTAACAAATAGCTTTATTGGCAACAGTGCCATCTTTAAGTGCAAAACATAAAATATTTCAGATATGACTGAAATTCCTTTCCTGTATCAGAAGTTACCAACAGCTCAGAAAATTACACTGAATAACACTTAGTAGAACAACACAACATTTCACAGTATGAATTATAGAATAATAAACAAAGCAAGAAAGAAAATTCAAAAGAGTCCAAAAACAGAAAAAGTAAAGAGTGAATGAAGTCAATATTCACAGTTTGTCCTTCTTCAGTGTGTTTGTGTGATTGTTCATCTACCCGGGTAGTGTGACTTTATGTTTTATTATCTGTATGAAGAGATGTTCTCTCCAATGCACAGTGAAGCTCTCGCTGACGTCACACCCTCCACGATCCAATGGGCTTGGTTCTGGCTCGCCATCAGAATCCACTCATACAATAAAACCAACCTGCATAGAGCAGTAGTAGTAGCATCTCTTTAATACAATCTTATTCATCTCGTTAATCTCTCTTTATCTATTTATCTTAACTGTACAGTATTAACTCTCTTTTTATCTTAAATCAATGAACATGAATTATTCAATGACAAAGTTTCATATACAGCTGCACAATAACTTTAACAGCCAACACACAATTATATATATAAATCTTTAAATGCTTTTAACTCATCACAGCTTAATGTACACAAATTATGAAATGAATGACTTTCAATCATGTTTTTATCAAGAAAAAGAAATGAATTATCTTCTGTAAACTCAAGTTCACACAGCTGCGTGTGTTTGAGCTCAACAACCAGCTTTCTTAGCTGTATAACAGGTGCTAGTGCTATTAACACAGCTCAACATGTTTATCTGTCTCCGGTTGGTTTTTAAACACTATCACAGAATCATAACTATACACAGTGGAGACATATTCAATAAAATAAGCACGTAATTAGCCGTGGCGACATCGCTAGCATGCTACGCTAATCGTTCATAGCATTTACTGACCGGAGTTTTCACTCGATAATAATCAATATCCACACGGTCAGCTTTGGCAAGAAAAACCCTCCTCCTCCAAAATTGTAATTTTAACAACTTTACAGTTATTCACTTTATCAAAGTCGCTCATCTCTCACGTGGAGCTCTGGTCTGCATCGGTGCATGGGAAAAAACCGAGAACAGAAAAAGAAAGCAAGGAAACTAAAGGCGCTGCCAGCATTTGTGTGGAATGATTGTGCACCCCTGCTGGTGAAACTAAGCAACTACATCTAAAATCTACTAGGCTGTATAGCTCTACACTTGTTAAACTGTAAAAATTGGGGATTACACTGTGTGTGTAACTAATGGGCGTTACAAATGTGATGTGAAAGTTGTGCTGACAGTAAAGTGCAGACATAAGGCTGATATTATACTGATCCACACTGAGTATCTTAATGCTAAAGTCTGTTTTCTTCTTCAGTGGTTTAGTCCATTAACTGTTGCAAAGCAATGTTGAGCTCCACATTCTCTCTCTCTCTCTGTCTCTGTCTCTCTCTGTCTCTCTCTATTTGTCTCTCTCTGTCTCTCTCTCTCTCTCACCCCAACTGGTCGAGACAGACGACCACCCACCTAGAGCCGAAGGATCTGTCCGAGGTTTCTGCCTTTTAACAGGCAGTGTTTCCTTGCCCTTGTCTCCAAGGTTTTGCTCATGGTGGTACTGTTGGGTCTCTGTAAATAATGTTTTAAAGAGTTCGGTCTAGACCTGCTCTATTTGAAAAGTGTCCTGAGATAACTTCTGTTATGAATTGGCGCTATACAAATAAAATTGAATTGAATTGAATTGAATAAACTCTGTGTATTAGGTTATTCAGATGGAGTGTTCCTAATGCTCCGGTGTTTATGTTTTCTTGGATGCTGAATGGAAAGTCCCTTGTTTTCCACTGTAGGGTTGGACGATGGAATGTCCTGTGCTTTCCAAAAGTGGTGTAGCGGATTAGGGATCTCAACTTACTTGACAAAATCAATAATCTCTATTTCAACTATCAGACAATGTTGTGAGGTTTTATTTCAAACATCTCAAAAACTCATGCGTAGTCTGAACATATGTTTGGGGTAATTGGTTTCTGTTGTCCCAAGGTGCACAACATTGCTAATATTTACAGAAAGTGGTCCAAAAGTTCAAAACTTGAAAAAAGGGAATCAAATGCTGTATATAACATTTCAAACTTAGTAATAACATAAAATAAAAAACTATCACAACAAATACTTAAGTTACTCAGGTCTTCCCTAGCCCCTCTCACTGGGCTTAATATTTCCATTAATTAACAATTAATCCCTTTTCTTATTATTATTTACTGTTTCCAGCATATAAACACAATACATATTTAAACACAATGTATTCATAATTTCTCCCCTATTCCTCTTTCACCCAAACAAGTTATTATGGAAAGAATTAATATTACCAACAAAAAGTAATCGCATATTACCGCCCACTGTGGCGCGCCCCTGTTTGGCCAACCAAACTCCTGAGACATCAGCGCAACTCTGCAGCACTCTTGCTAACGGAAACTTACATATAAATGTGTGGATAAATAAACGTACAACTGCCGAGTTTGCACCCTTGGTAGCGCCACTCAAACAGTGAAGGGGAGTGATGAGGTCGGAGCATAGGCGCCAAAAACGTGAGTTGGCTGACTGAAATACAGTTGACATGACCTATCAAAGACAAAGGAAGGTTGGCCCACCTGTTGAGCTCCACTTCAGTTCAGAGAGAAAGCCTTCGAACATACATTAGGAATCTGAAGGCCTATTTTTTAAATTTCTCTTGGTTCCATTGAAAGGGTATGTTACATCTAGATATTGTAGTCCCAGCTGTGTTAATTGGCATGACAACACTTTTATTGATATTTATCTTGTATCCGGAAATACCACTGTATTCATTTAATGTTTCTAATAATATGGGTATTGATGAACCAGGTTCCGTAAAATACATTAGGAAATCGTCCGCATATAGCAAAATTGTATGAGTGGCCCCTCCTATCTGTTGTCCCTTAATTAATGGGTGGGATCTTATTGCCACCACTAGCGGTTCTATTGCTAGCGTGAATAACAAGGGTGAGAGACCACAGCCTTTTCTTGTGGAGCGTGAGAGTAATTTTGGAAGAAATATCATTATTTGTTTGAATTTGAGCTATTGGGCATCTGTATTACATCTTAACCAATTTATAAAAAGTGGGGTCAAAATTCTTTCTATTCATTAACTCATAAAGATAGGGCCATTCTCCGCGTCTAGAGACACGGCTATTATTGGTGAGCTATCTGCTTCAGAGGCATGTATGATGTTAAAAAGCCATCTAACATTATCGAATGGGGAGCGATTCTGAATAAAACCAGTTTGGTCTAAATGAATCAAGTCTGGGATATGTTTTTCTAATCGTAACAAGAGTATTTTAGAGAATATTTTATAATCTGTGGATAAAAGTGAAACCAGTCAGTATGAACTACATCATTTCGGGTCTTTCCCTGGTTTAGGTAGAACCGTTATTAGCGCCAATTCTAGAGATTCTGGCAGTTTTCCAATTTCAATAGCATGATTATACATCAACAGTAAGGGGTTAAGCAGTTTGGTGAGAAAGGTCTTGAAGAATAGAACAGGAAAACCGTCCAGGCCGGGGAATTTCCTGACTTGATTTTGGAAATGGCTCCTGATATTTCTTTTTCTGTAATAACTCCCTCTAGACTGTCCCTAGCTCCCTCATTAAGCTTTTTAAGGTCATATTTATCTAAAAAAGTAATTGTTTTTTTTAAGGAAAATTACCTTGGGTTGTATAGAGTGCTCCATAAAATTGTTTAAAGTTGCTGTTTATTATTATCTTTTGGGTTCGTAATTGTATTAGGGCCTGATTTCAAGATATGTATTTCTCTTTGGGCTTCCTCCCGATGAATTTGCCAGGCAATAAGTCTGCCAGCTCTATCTCCCTGTTCATAAAATCTTTGCTTCGTCCTTCTCCTTGAATTCTCTATTTTGTAAGTGGTTATAGTTTGGTATTCTAGTTGTTTTGACCTGAGTTTTTGTCTAACTTTTCTGTTCTGTATGATTACATGTTCCATCTCGAGTTGTTTTATTTCCTTTTCTAAAAGTTCCACTTTTGATCTATATATTTTTACGTTTGCCAGATGTATATGATATGATCAGGTGAGGCAGAGTTTAATTCGTCTCAAAGAAAAGGTCTAATTGTTTGTTGATAAGCTCAGTAAATTCAGGATCGTTGAGTAATGAGAGTTGAAACCCCATCTTTTAAGAGAACTAGAAGACTCAGTGGAAGGGATTGGGATCAGAAGCGAGTGGTCAGAAATAGTTCTTGCTAAATATTCACATGGGGGAATTGTATGAGCTTTAATTAAGGGAACCAGGAAGAGATCAATTCTTGAGTAGCTGTCGTGGATTGGGGAGTAAAAAGAATATTCCCAGGTTAGGTATATGTCTATATGTATATATGTCAGAGGCTAAAGTTTCAGAGCTCAGTTTTCAATGCTTTTGCCGCTTGTGTTAGAGTTGTTTGCTTGGCTGAAGACCTGTCTAGGATAGGGTCGAGTACTAGATTGAAATCCCCCCCAATAAAAGTTTCACGGGGAGGGCTTGTTAGGTTGAAAAAAATGTTGTGGAAAAACTGGGGATCATCATAATTGGGTGCATATATGTTTACTTGAGTGATGGATTGGGAGAGAATAGAGCCTTGAACAATAACCCATCGCCCTCCCTTGTCTTTGTAGGTGGACATCAACCGGAAAGGGATTTTTGTATTAATTAATATGGCCACTCCTCTAGCTCGCATGGTATAGGAAGAAAAGAACACCTGGTTTCCTGCAGTAGAGCTATATCAATCTGGTGCTGCTTCATGTAATTTATGATACGCTTCCTTTTTATGCAGTGAGTAATACCTTTAACATTGAGGGTTAAACATCTGTATTGCATGGGTGTATTTATCATTATTTAAGTAATATTAATATAGGAACTGGGTTGGCTGGATCTATATACAGCAGAATAGGTAGATTGTACCATAGGTAATACCAAGAGGGAAAATATACATATGTTAGAAAAAGAAAAGAAAAATACTCAACACTTGAATAAACCAGTAGTAACTATCCCCTATCACCTTGACCTAATTTCCTACCGAGGTCTTCTTACCTACGTTGAACCTACAAAGTGATGGAAACATCACAAACATAGTTAGATCGTCATCAGTCACCCAGTAAAGGTACACACACAGTCCCTGAGTAGACCCTTGACAGTAAAGCGCAGTGGATATGAATTAACATGAAACCAAACTTTCGACAGTTAAATCAGCTTGGACTAAATGATAATAACAATAATAACCATAATACAGGAAAACCCCATTCACATCATCACATTAGGAAAGGTTATCCTCAAAAACTGTCTAGTGGAATATATGAAAAATATTTCTGCAATTGCATATAGAGTTACAGAAAATATATAGACCCTGTCACTATCTGAACAGCTTAATAGCATGGCTACCAGGCAAATTATAAGTGATAAGGGAGGAAAGGGGTCCGTGTACTATTAGGTGAATTGTACACAGCTTATTCATTGATTAAAACCAGAACTAAAGCCCAGTCCGGCAGCGTAATCTTTCAGATATGTTTCAAACAAGTATCCATAGGATTTAACCTGACGGACGGACCCCTTCATGATCTACATTCGCCCCGCATGTCATGGGGTTTTGTGTGTTTTTTTGTAAATACCGTGAGTGTCCCGTTTAATGTGATGGGAATACCTCTAGGTATACCTAGTGGGCGGCGTCTAGTATCTGGGTCACTTCCCTGTAGCGAAGGAGTTTGAGAACGAAGGCTCTGGGTGCTCCCTGCTCGCTCGGGTGTCTCTGTAGTGTGCGATGGGCTCTCTCCGACTGTATCGAACCGTAGCCATAGACTCCATGTGGGAATCCCACAATTCTCAAGTTTTTACGACGCTTTCTGCTCTCATAATCGTCTAGTTTGTCTTTCAGCTCCATCGCTTCATTTTGGTGTTTCTGTTCCAGCTCTGTGAGCCCTGTAGTTAGCCCCCGTAGGTCCACAGCAGAGGCCTCGTAGTCGGTGCACTTGGCCTCCAGTGCAATGATTTTCGTATTGGTCAAGTGTATGGCCTCACTAATCTTTTCCAGTGCGGCGTCAACTTGGTGTAATTGTGTCATGATGGAAGTTTGAATTATTTACGCAAACTTTTGCATTTCAGTGGAGAACCAGAAAGGCGGTCCGGATGTCTGTAGCGTGTTGTTGGCAGCCATCACAGGTGTTAGGTCTGGCTTGTTGCTAGCCAGGGCTGGCATTTTAGGATCTTCTGGGTTGTTGGTCGGTTTCTTTTCATAGTGTCCTTGTCCACGGACTCTTGGTGTTGACATCGTGCTCCCTTAGTGAGCTTCTATTTCACAGATATTATTAAAAGGGCTTTACTCATTACTAAATCTTATAATATAGCGGGGGAGACTGAATTGACCCGACCGTTCTGAGCCGCCATAACCGGAAGTCAAACTTGTACATTCTAAACCTTCTTCAGCTCTGAACAGATTATTAAACACTGAATGATTTCAAGCAGGAACATTGTCTTCTAAACTCACATCTTTTATTCTTTATTCAGATTAAGTTGGTGCAGTTTGTCAGAGATCAGCTGTGATTATCTGGTCTCAGCTCTGAAGTCCAACCCCTCCCATCTGAGAGAGCTGAGGCTGAGTAACAACAACCTGCAGGATTCAGGAGTGAAGCTGCTGTGTGGTTTTCTGGAGAGTCCACACTGTAGACTGGAGACTCTGAGGTCAGACACATTTTTTTCCTTCTGTGCTGAGAATCTGATGTGAAAGTTGTGCTGACAGTAAAGTGCAGACATAAGGCTGATATTATACTGATCCACACTGAGTATCTTAATGCTAAAGTCAGTTCAGTGGTTTAGTCCATCGACTGTAGCAGAGCAATGTTGAGCTCCACATTTAAAACCTTCATATTGCAAGAAGAATCTACACTGAATAATTCACTCTTCATTTACATCATGTGTTTTAAAAGAAATTATGACAATAAATACAATGAATAAATCAAAAATCTCTATTTCAACTATCAGACAATAACAAATAGATTCAGTTTTTGCTTTTTCGAACATATGTTGCTTATACTGACTGAATAGTTTAAACTGAAGCTGATTTGATTTCATGACTTCACTATTACTAAAATAAATATTGTCTTTTGTTCACATTTCCCCAAAATCCATCCTGACATATTTGGTGTCTTTGTAAACTTTGGGATCTTGAGTGGAACCTTCAATCAGTTTCTGTGGGTGTTTCTTTGTGTTTGGCTGCACAACATGAGTTTGTATAGATGGAGCCACTGGTGGAGCTGGCAGAGGTTAAGAGCTGAAGTCACTACGTCTTTATTGAAGCAGCAGCACGTTGTCATTAATATTAATGAAAGCTCTTTTTCACTCTTTGTATTTTACAGTTTGCAACCTGCATCCTGTTGGGTTCAGGTGTTTGGAGTTTCCATTTTTCTAAACTTGTACATTGTAAACCTTCTTCAGCTCTGAACAGATTATTAAACACTGAATGATTTTAAGCAGGAACATTGTCTTCTAAACTCACATCTTTTATTCTTTATTCAGTTTGTGGTACTGCAGTTTATCAGAGATCAGCTGTGATTATCTGGTCTCAGCTCTGAAGTCCAACCCCTCCCATCTGAGAGAACTGGAACTGAGTGAAAACGAGCTGCAGGATTCAGGAGTGAAGCTGCTGTCTGATCTGGTGGACAGTCCACACTGCAGACTGGAGACTCTGAGGTTTGTAGTTAGTTGAACTGAGTCCATGCTGATGAGCCCATTGTTGACGGCTCTGCTCAATAAGATTTAAAGGTGTGAGAGGAGATTGTGTTTGTTCAGGCTGTACACTGGACTCACATTTTCAGTACCTGATTGGCATCAGTGGCTCATCCATCAGCTTCTCAGCTACCAGCTGACCAGTAACATCCAATTATATTCATACAGGTGTACAGTGTATTAGTTCTCCTCCTCAGTGAGAACAGCAGAGCTTCTTCTGACCAGTCTCGCTGTATGACTGTTTGTCTGACTATTGGCTATAAATGATCAATTCTTGTTTAGTTTATAAGCAATTTATTGTTTCTTCAGTGTTCAATGAGAGAGAGAGAGAGAGAAAATGCTGGAGTTTTTATATCCGGCAAGCACCGGGCCCAAGTGCTCCAGATCGAAGTGGATAAACTGAATCAGCTCCTCTGGCACCTCCAAGACAAAACACATACCGTGAGTGACAGGGCACACACACAGAGACATACACAGGAGCTGTCTCTCTGTCTGTTGGATGCATTAAGATGAAAGTCTGTTCAGACATTCATGTTCCCCTCAGGATGAATTATAATAACTTTAGTGATCCTCTGACTTTGAATGTCCAGCTCTTTATTCTCAGTCTGAAACTACACAAGAGTAGCTTTGTGTCATGACCTCTGAAACAATATAGGTGTACCCAAATGCACGACTCTGGCTCAGATGAAGATGTAGAAAGAAAAAGATATTTATTTATCAACCAAAGGCGCTCTTAAGGAGGATATCAAAGTACAAACAAAACTCAAACTTGAAACAATTGAAACATGAAACAACCTGAACACTGAACTGGAACACTTGACGATACACATTTACTGACTGAACAAGACGAACTGACAAAGACAAAGGGAGGCAAGGACTATTTACACTAGGTGTAAGTGAAAACAGGTGAAAACAATCAGGGGCGGGGCAGACAACTACAAAGGCGGGAAATCCCACAAAAAGGGAGGAAGTCAGGGTTTGAATAGTGAGGGAAAAGGTGAGTACAAAATAAAACAGGAAGGACTAAACATGAAACTAAACTTAACCAACTTAACAACACACAACACTCTGTGTAATCCACTCTTCAGAAACATCTTTCTTGATTGATCATCTGTCTGAAACAAGGCATCTCATTAAGTCCCGTCTATCCTAAAGCCCACTGTCTTCTGATTGGCTGACTTAAGATAGATACATAGACTGAGATACAGCCAGTGAGCACAGACACTGGTAGTTACCATGGTAACAGCTGAGAAAAAACTCCCCAGACATCGACGCACATAATAGACGGTGAATTAACAGTGGTACGAGTCGATGTGTAACACTTGCCAGTAAAGTAAGATGGTGAACAATTACAATATACCTGTAAACATCAGTATGTCAGCATTGTCATTGTCCAATCCAATCCAACCCAACTTTATTTGTTAAGCACTTTAAAAACAACCAAAGTTGACCAAAGTGCTGTACAGGAGAATAAATATAAACAGTGATGGTGATGATGAAGACCACTGTGAAGAATATAGTCAGTGATGATGATGATGATGAAGACCACTGTGAGGAATATAGACAGTGATGATGATGATGATGAAGACCACTGTGAAGAATATAGACAGTGATGATGATGATGATGAAGACCACTGTGAGGAATATAGACAGTGATGATGATGATGATGAAGACCACTGTGAGGAATATAGACAGTGATGGTGATGATGAAGACCACTGTGAGGAATATAGACAGTGATGATGATGATGATGATGAAGACCACTGTGAGGAACATAGACAGTGATGGTGATAACACTGGAAAGTTCCCGTGGCAGATAACATGGACGAAGTCCGACGGCGATGAGCTCGATGTCCGGGCTGCAGACGCTCTTTCACACAGACGTGCCCGGCGTTACACCACCTGTTGTTTATGAGCACGGACAGTCCCCCTCCTTTCTTCATGCCGGTCGCGGTGGTGTCCCTGTCGGCTCCAACCGCCTGGAAGCCGGGAATGGTGACGTTCGAGTCCGGTATCTGCTCGTGTAGCCACGTTTGTAGGGTTTAAACCTCCTCTTCTTCATCCTCCGTTTAACCCCCGCTCTGCAGCCTCACCGTCTCCTCAGCTCCTCCGGTATGGAGGGTCTCTCTCCAGTCAGGATGCTCGGGTACCTCAGGGCGATCATCTGGTCGCGGGTGTAAACAATGCAACTCGCCGTCGCCATGGAGACCAGCGTAAACAAAAAACTTGTTGCTCAAAAACGCCAAAAAAGTATTTAGCCGATGTGAACAAAGTAGTAAGAAAGTAAGAAAAAAGTGAAAAATAGAAAAAAAAACACAGGCTAAAAAACACTGAAAACACACTAACACTACAACAATGATAGGAGCTGCCATGACAGGCTGCCGTTGTCGCCCGCGCCATTCCATGTAATTGTGAGCATGTTTACATGCTGATTTTAGCATTTAGCTCCAAGCTCCACTGTGTGTAATTACAGCCTCACTCTCTTCATGAGAGATAACTGTTGTATTTGTGTTTATTCCTACAGGGTGGACGACAGAGAATACAGGGCTACACCTCATAAACATGAAGGATGTGAGTAAACACCCACTGGATGTATTAAAGAAACTTAAACTGGTATTAAAGCATAACTGGGAGATTGGCTGCTGTGGGCTTCATGCTGCTGGTTAATCCCAATAACCACTGCAGATCTTTTGTTCTGCATGTTGGGGAAGAGGATGTCACTGAAAGAATGTCTTCAATCTCAGTCCTTGTGTTTTTTGTATACATTGTATTGTATGGACTTTAACTTGATATTTATGGCCACTGGACCTGGTCTTGAACTGTGTGTTCTGCTGTGTGTCTTCTTGTCCCCATGCGATGGTTCTAATCACCCACCAGATCCGTCCACATCAAGCACAGTCCTGGATGTGTCTGAGGACAGCAGAGAGGAGAGTGTGGATGAAGAGGATCAGCTGTGTCCTGATGATCCAGAGACACTGAAGCAGCAGCAGCTTGTGTGTGGAGAGGCTCTGAATACAAATGTCAGTTTTTAACTTTAACATTTTTATTCATCTGTCAGTGATCAGACTCTGGTTCCTTAGTTTTACCCCCTCCAGGGTTGAATATTTCTGACCTTCTAAATTCTACTAATATTAAACTACCAGCTGCTGTCCAACGTAGTCCTGCAGGCTTTACGTAGAGTAGAAAGTGAAGCAGTGAGGATCCTGTCACCTGTAGCCAGTTTCTGCTCCCATCTCAATGTGTTCTAATTAACTCTCCAGTCCAGTTTCATTAACTAAGTTTGTGCCTTTTTCAATTTTAGGACAAGTTAAGTTTCAGACCGGAACTGCTGACTGAGTCTGGAAAGACTTCATACAGGTAACCAGATCATAAAATGCAGAATACTTCGACCTCGTCAACTCCTACACTAAATGTTCAACCTCTTCAGTTGAGCTAGCTGGTCCAACAGCTTCCTTTACATAAAGCATTAGAATATTGTCGGTTGTAGCATGGGAGAGAGAGAGAGAGAGAGAGAGAGAGAGAGAGAGAGAGAGAGAGAGAGAGAGATTTACACGAACAAACAAATGATTAATATATTTATAAGCTATAAGAACATCCTAATCCAGAGCTCCGGAGAGAAGAGAGAGTCTCTGCCCAACCTACTGACTGCCTGCACATGGTGCAAGAAAAGAGAAGGAGAAGAAGAGCTTTGTGATTACTCATGCATGGATATTAATTATATTATATATCTGCATATGTTTACTGACTCTTCTCTAATGGTGTGGTCTGGTGAATAAGTCTGAATACATTTTCTTTAGAAATAAAGTCACTTAGAGGGTCTGAAAAGTTGGGAAAGCCAAGCAAGAAAAGTTGCCAAGTTACGTCCAGAAATGACAGAAAACATTTCTCAGCATTTAAATGTAGTTTATTCTGTATTGTATGTATGTATTAATGTGCATTTAATTCTGCATCCCAAAGTCTGTTCCTTTGTTCTGTTTCCTGTGTGAGTCCTTGAGTCCTCAGCAGGCTCATGAAAACTCAGATCAAACTGTCAAACTAGGCAGTGCTGATCAAATATGAGTCAAAATTCTTTTACTGTGTTGACTGTTTCTCTCCTCAAGTCTTTTCACAAACATATTTCAGTGTACGATTTCTGATTGCTGTCTAAGGAACCAGCCTGCGTTTCAGCCAGTTTTAAGTGGAACCATTGTAATCAAGGATGCATCAGTAACAGAGGGCGCTGCACAACCACCTGTAGAATATGAAACGCCCACTTTGGTTCTCAAGGAAAAACAGCTGGAAATAACTGAACAATAAAAGATGTCTGTCTGGGGATTGGATGGATTTAAGAGTTCAGAGTTTTAAAGATGCAAGAAAGGAAGATTAAAAACATGTAAAACTCAATGTAGAAGATGAATAAAAACACAGAGCGTCTGCACGTCTTAACTCAACAGATCATGTGACCAACAGGCTGAAAGGTTGAAGTAATCAACCCTTCTGTGCCCTACAGGTTCAAGTGTCCTGGTCCAGGTGTGTTCCAGTGTACTTTGACTGGGCTGGTGTTTGATGTGGTTCAGGAGGTGGAGCTGCTGTACAGGACTATCCAGTGGGATGAGAGCCTCCTCCAGTCAGCTGGAAAGACACCTGCAGGAATGTTGTTCGATATCAAGTGTTCAGAGGATGCTGCTCTCTGTCAGCTCCACCTCCCACACTGTGAAAAAAAGGATGGTAAACATTCAGTCTTCAAAACTGAAATAGTAAAAGTGCAAAGATTTGTATTCATATATATGTATATACACCGATCAGCCATAAAATTACCATGTGCAACCTGGTGCTCATAATGTTCTGCAGTCCCAGACCAACAGACTGCTCTGCACTGTGTGTTCTGACCCCTTTCTATCAGAACCAGCATTAACTGTTTTCAGCCTTCATTCCCCAGGTGCATCAATGAGCTTAAAAAGATTAACTGCTCTTTGCTTTCACAGCGTTGCTCTTTGATGGTCTGTTGTCTGTCGTCCACATCACTGATGATGGAATGAGCATCCTGGAGCCGCTGCAGATTACAAACACTCACGTGGTTGTGAAGGTTCCTCACCTCTCTGCCTTTGGCCTGGTCTGGGATCTCGTTAGAAGGTTTATGGAAATCTTGGTGCCAATAACTGGCCAAATTCTGCTGTACCTCCGACCTCCAGACATAGGGTACCCAATACTCGATGTATTTCTGCTGCCAGACAACATCCCTCTGGATGAGGTAAAGCTACCTGTCTTGTGTGTTTACCATCTGCCTAAAATTGTGTTCTAAGTCACAGTTGTTTCCACAAAGATGATTCAGGTCAGTCTCACACTGTGGTAAGAACCAAAATCAATCTGACCTGTAAATCTTTTTGTGTTTAGTTTTATTCTGGGTTCTCTCAGTATGTGTGTCTGCCTGCCCGTGTAATTTTTTTATTGTTTCAAAACCACGTCGTAAAAAATGTGTTTTTCTATTTTAAAACAAGAAGGAAAAAACAGAAGAACAAACAAAGAAAATGCGTGTTTATATGTGGAATAAATAAAATGTGTTGTTTTGTTTGAGTTGCTCCTCTCCGGATGTCCACAGGGCAGTTGTGCTGCCCCTCCACACACACTGGGCACTTCTTTAGCTTGTTGTCCAGCGGGCTGGACCTGGACCTAGCAGGGTGTCTGTACTTTTTCCAACCCAGTTCAAATGAAACACTATTATATGACAGCACATCAACTACAGTAGGTTGTTACACAACAACATGGGGCGTTCATTCTGAAGGACTATGAGTCGACAGTTTGAGTTTGGAAGTTGTATTAGTTCTGGTTGTGTTTGGGGGTTTTTTGCAGACAGGTCGGGTATCCGCAGGGAGGGCTGCCACAGAGTAGGAAAAACCATTAACACAGCCAGGTCTACTTGGTTTTAGTACCGGCAGAGTGGCAGGCAGATTCTCAAGAGTTGCCAGAAAGCAGGTACCAGTCCAGTCCAGGTCCAGAGTTGGGTTTGGGTCCAGCCCGCCGGAGAACAAAGCAAAATCTTGATATTTCTGTTCTGGTTTTAAAGGTCCAGTTTGTAGGACTTAGTGGTGTAGTTGCAGATCGTGACTCTGTTGCTTCACTCTCCCCTTTCAAGCGTGAAAGAGAAACTGATAATCGCAAAATGTGCAAAAAACATTTGGTTTGTCCGTTCTTAGCTTCTGTAGAAACAGACTCTAAAAGAGGGCCCGCTCCCTCTGTAGATAAAAACGTCTCATCCTAAGGGGACAAAAAATGATTCTTAAGTGATTATACACTAATGAAATCATACAAACTATAAATAATATATTTCTGACAATAGATCCTCCTAAATGGTTAACACTGGGCCTTTAAAACAGTAAAAGATAATTTTTTTGCTTGTTTGTTTTTTCTTCCATTTTTCATTCTTGTTTACTAACAGAAAAACAGAAAAACATTTATTGTTATTGTTATTTTGTTTTTCGTATTTGATTTTGAAACTGAAAAAACAAAAATGAACAATTAATATAAATGTTTTATTCTGTTCATACTCTGTTTTTTGTTTGTTTTTATTCTTGTTCTTTGTTGATAATACGCTATACTGAGACCCTCTAGTATGTCTGTGTTGTTATTTGATTGTAATTCTCTGTAAAGCACTTTGGTCAACATTCGTTGTTTTTAAATGTGCTCTGTAAATAAGATGAACTTTCTGATCAGAAACTCTATAATAAAATGTCCTGTTATTTTAGGTTTCCACTCAACAAAAAGGTGCTCAAAACATCAAGATCTCTTCAGACTGTGATCTCAGCGTTGGTAAAAGTTACAGTGTCCACTGTGAACCTGAGGGCTTTACAATACAGCCTGAGGTGAGTGGAGTCACTCTACAATGGTTATACACAGAATTATCATGACAATTCAAACAGTTCATACAATGGCTGCATGTTGAAAATAGATTTACATTGAGGAAAGTACCAGATAAACATTTTTACCACTGGTATAAAAATTACACCTTGCTTCTGGTTTTCAGCAAAAAAACTTTCGGTCAAAGTACGGACCAAATTTCCATCCAACATTTGAAGTTTTCCTGACTACGAACCCAGAGAGAGTGACTTTGATGGTCCAGGATCAAGAGAGCAGAGAAGTCTGGAAACGCATTGTGGCTCTGAAAGGTAAAGGCTGCACCCTCCTGTAGAAGCCCCCCACCTGCTGTCAGAGTTTATTGATAGAATACAATAGAATAGAATAGATACAGTATGTGTAGTTGTTTTGCACATTCAGGCTGGAGCATGTTTTAGCGTGTTTGACATCAGCGTTGTCCACTTACCTAGTGAGTGGGAGAGCTGGTCTACGATCCCTCTTTGGATTGCATTGGCTTTTCAATAGGCTGGTATTATAGCCATTATCTTATCTTAAATTCAACTGCCATATAAAGAATGGAAGGTTTCATTAGTAAGCCAGGTTCTCTGAGGGGAGAGACCACCTCTTCAGCCATTCATGCTTTTATAGTATCCACGTCAGTTGCACCTGTGCGAGTAAGTCCCAGTACATATGGAATATGTAGAGTTGAGGGTCTCACCACTCTGAGATCATGGCTTACATATGTGACCTTCCCTTCATCCATATTCCCAAAACTGGAGCAGCTGATTGACTCAGTGTGACTGTTTGCTCTGCTCATACAACTCCAACGTCAAATTCAAGATTAGAATGGATGTATTGAGACAACAAAGGTATTTTCCATGTTATCTTCCAGGTCCACAGAGGAATGTCCCAACAGTGGACAGGGTTCCAACAGAGGACAGGGTCCCAACAGAGGACAGGGTCCCAGCAGAGGACAGAGTCCCAGCACAGGACAGGCTGCTCTCAGTTCGGACACAGTTTATAAGCGGTGCGTCTGACCCTGTTCTGAACCAGCTTCTGGATAAACTCCTTGAGCGTCGCATTATAAATGATGAGGAAATGCAGTCAGCTACAACAAAAGTCAAAGCAGAAAAAGCTCGATACTTGATTGACACGGTGCGAAACAAGGGACATGAAGCCAGCTCAGTCCTGATTGCTGCTCTCTGTGAGGTGGATCCATGCCTTTCCAGAGAGCTGAACTTCAACTGAAACAAAAGCAAGAAATTGTGTGATGATGAATCTCATTAACAGCTCGCTGGTTTAGTCTCACATTACTGATTGTAATCTTTACATTAACATGTTGTTGTGTTTTGTTTTGTGAGTTATTCACTCAATTGAAAAAGTCCAAAAGGGAGGAGAAAACAGGTCAGAAGGTCAGACTGTTGTTCTTAGTTTCAGCCACTAGATGGAGGCAGACCTTACGGGTGGACAAAGAAGCTGCAGCCGCAGCATCAGGCAGAAATAGAAATCAGATTAAACATGATACTTAAAGAAATATTGGAACAATCTGATGTAATGGTTACTTTAGAAAAATAATTAGAGGATCAAATATGCTCAACACAGAATGATGTTTTTTAGCTACAGGACCATTGGGTTCTGGACCATATTTTCACAGTTTTCCTTTAACATGTTCTTCTTTGGGTGAACAAAGAGGGTGAACATGGACATAAACCTGCAGGGGAGTCTGGAGAACAAACCACACTGACTGGAGGTTTCCTGTTATTGACGCTGAATGTTTCAATTCACTTTAAAGTATTGAAATAATTCATTTTGATTGGTTTTGTGTTATTCTTTAATTTACAGTAATTATTTCTCAGTGGACCTAAATAACAAGCTGGGTGGATTGATGATGATTGAAGCTAATGTTATTTAAAGATTACATTGATTTTATCCCTCCTCGCTACGGCTGACTGGTGAGGACAGTAATGTCAGGGAAGGTAAATGGACTGGGGTCATGTGGAAAGCTGAAGTTGTTAATGAATTAATGTTAATAACATTAGCCTAACTGGTGCTGGCTATGTTTGCAAACATTATAAATACGAATATATACGAATGTTATAAAATGTATATTTAAAGAAGATACATTATACATTATGTTATCATTAATCACCTCAATGGAAGAAGTTGTACAAAGAAACAGTTTTTACTCACTTTAGTCTTTAAAATTATGAAATAAAACTAAATCTGTACAGTATTGGACTATGTGAAAATACAAATAACTGTCAAAGGAAGAAAATAAAAACTTTGGGTTTGACTGGGTGTCATCCTCTCTCTCTCTCTCTCTCTACGCGCTTTCCTTTTCCCTGTTCACTCTTCAGCTGTCACTAACAATAAAATCCTCAACTTTAATTAATTCAGTTTTATATAAAGTTTAACTGTTTCCTGTCCCAGCGCTAGAGGTGATGTGTTCTGATTGGACAAAGATTTAGAATCATTTACAGAGAATAAAATATTTTACATCTTGAACAAACAGCACTGCTGCTCTTTTTCATTGTGTGTGGGCTTGTGTTACTATCTTTGTGAGGACCCATTTGAGAGTGAAACCATCGTAGTGTCCCTCAACAGGTACTGATGTCTCCTCAAATACACAAGAAAGAAAAACTAATCCATGCATTTGTTACTTCAAGGCTGGATTACTGCAACTCTTTATTATCAGGTTGCCCCAATAAGTCCATTAAAACGCTCCAATTAATTCAGAACGCTGCAGCACGAGTACTGACAGGAACTAGAAAAAGAGATCACATCTCTCCTGTACTAGCTTCTCTGCATTGGCTCCCTGTAAAATTTACAAAGCTCTCCATGGTCAGGCTCCTTCATATCTTAAAGAGCTCATAGTACCCTTTTACTGAACTAGAACTACTACAGGAGCCAGAGCCTGTAGTAGCAGTGAGGAAGGAGGTTGTGTTGGAGGATCAGCTGTGTCCTGATGATCCAGAGAGGTTGAAGCAGCAGCATCAGCTCTGACTGGGCCATGTTACTGGGAGGTAGAGTGGAGAGGAGAGCTTCATCCAGCAGTGACTGACAGAGGAATCACAACCAGTGGAGACGACTCTCAGTGCTGCAGTCTGAACTGCTCTGAGATCAGGTCCCTGTGTGTTCCTCTGGATCATGTGATAGAGTATCATCAGTGTATCTGGAGCACTCTGCTGCTGCTCTGTCCGTCTACAGTCTCTGCAGACACACTGAGACTGCTCCACACTCAACCTCCTCCACCTGAAACATCCTGTCACTCATGTTATTCTTTCATTCATCAGATATTCTGAATCCAAACTGCCTCTTCAGATTAATTCTGTTCATGACAATATAACTGTAGATAAACACATTTAACTGCATAATTCTGCTTTGCTTTATGTTTCAGCACCACCTTGTGGAACGATGGAGTAGTGCAGTTAGTTTCCACATATTAGACATTAAAATCTGTCATCTGACTACAAACAGATTGTTCTGCATTATGGTGAAAAATCATCTTTATATTTAATTTTGTATATGAAGCTTGATGTAAAAAAAAATGTGACTCCTAGTTTTCACCAGCGTTGAAGTTCTGTAGCTGCTGCTGGAGCTGCTTTCTGCCAGAAGATGTCACCATTTCCACTGTTTATCTGAATGGATGCAGTATCTGTGTGCATTAATGTAGTGATGGGAATTCTTTGTTTCTGACTGACGTAATTTAGTTAAACTTGATTTAAACTGATAAAACTAGATTTGAAGTGTGGAGCAACAGTTGACACTAAACTGAGTTTAGAGAATCTTTTAGACTTCAGTTAGTCTCTTGGAAATTTCTGTTTCTAAAATAAAAAACATATTTTATGTCTCCTCTCGTTTCCCAGTCTTATAATTTATAAAATTAAATTTTAAGTAGTTCTAAACAAAAAGAATAAAGCATGTGCTGCTCCTCTTCCTAGCTGCAGTTGTTGAGAAAGATCAGCAGAAAACAAGGAAGATACTAAACTTCACATTTTCAGGCTTTTTGGTGAGAGAAAGAAAGGAGACTGATGTGAGAAAGTTTCAGTTTTATTACATTAATGTTTGACTGGAAGGAAAACTAAGACCAGGGGGCTGTCACTAACATTATCTTGCCATTAGAAAATGTTAATGTGTCTTAATTATTTAATGTATTTAGGATTTCAGATACTAAAACAGTCTAATTACAGCTGAAACAATTAGATGTATTAACAACTTCATGTATAGCAGCTAAACTCCCAATATCGAATGCTGTATCTGGGCGTGGCATCAAATTCTGAAGTTTCGACATGAAACAGAAAGTTGTCTCTTTTATATAGTTACATTACTATATCTGACAGAAACAACCTGATCAGGAGACAACAGTCTGATGCAGATTTAAATTAATTCACGATAAATTTTATGTTTTTAAAAAGTTGATCAGGAACGTGACATAGTTCTTCTGGTGTTACAAACAACTGCAGCAGCAACAGGCCTCTGACAAGGCTCACATTAAAAAGTTGAATGATACCAAACATTTGTTCAGCTGATCTACAACCAGGCGTTGGGGGGGGGTTAACCAAAGGTAGGTTAACCCAGCTGACTAGGATGAGTTTGATGAACAGCGGTCTTAACCTTGTTTGCTGGGTTAGGTTTAACTGTTTCAGTTTGAGCTATTCGAGCAGAGGGAGATGATCATGTGATTTCCTGTAAATGATGAGGGGAGGAACAACACTGCGGGCACTGTACTAAAAACAGGAAAGACACATCAGAACTGAAAGTGTTCAATCAGTCAGAGGTCAGAGAGTCGCCAGAGCAGGAAGAGTAAAAGGGAAGTCTGAGACCAGGTGAGTGTTAATACAACATTATTATTATTATTATTATTATTATTATTATTATTAAGCCTCTGATTCACCTGAGAATACAGCGTGATTGGCTGAATAAAACACATTAAACTCTGTGTGTGTGTGTATGTGTGTGTGTGTGTGTGTGTGTGTGTGTGTGTGTGTGTGTGTGTGTTCTCTCAGTCTTGCGTAAGACACTTGAACAGACTTGTTTATCATGATTCTTTTGTTCTGAGATCACAGTGTCACTGCTGATGCTGAAGTTAAACAGTATTGGCGTCTATAGACCCATATAAGCATTAGCGTTCTTTGTGGCTAAAGAAGTGGATAAAAAAGAAATTTGACTATCAGGGTTCAATTTAAATTCTATTTTAGCTCTTCTCTCTGATTACATAAACGTGGGTGTGTAATTTTGTTTAAAACTCGGCTGCTGGTAGGAAGAGCTGCATACTCTGACACTTCAAAGCCGGTTTAGCAGACGCAGAACAAAAACTTGCTCCTTTTTACTTTCTGTTCCCATGTCTGAGCTGTTCACACTTGCAGCTAACATTTGGCATCAAATCTATTTTTTGGAAATGCTGTAGACGGTCACGTCTACACACAGCCTGTTATTAAACCAAATTTACACTTGTTGTCAGGGTTGATAATTGTTCATTTTACGTGCAAAAAACATTTATACTCTCTTTATGGGCTTTGGATAAATTAATGTTAGGGTTTGAGGAAAACTGCAGTCCGCTGTGGTGAGAACAGGAAACAAGCTAAAACTAACCACCACTGTGACACAGTCCTGCCATGTATTGTCAAGAAAAAAAAAGTGGGAGCCCTGCACTGCTCTTGCATAGCTGTGGAAGTAATTACTGATAGTAATCAGTTCAAGCTACTGCTTTATATCTGAAGGGTAGTTACACAACACTGTCTAAACTGATTTCTCTGGAACTGACTTTGTACCGTCAGATCAGTCAGACTGCATAGAGGCTGGGAAGGTTTGGTAGCAGTGGTGGAAAAGTAACTAGAATACATTAACACAATTACTGAATTCAAAATCATCAGTGTTTCAGTTTCTTTTTCATCTCTGTCTCCTGTCTTCCAGTATCTGTCCAACAGTGAGAGGAAGTCCTCTTGTAGGGTAGTTTCATGTATTCTTAGTGGTATTTTAGAGTTTCCTGAGAAACAATGAAAAGTAGTTGATAACTCATCCTGCACTAATGCTGTCTTTTTCTTTAACCCTTTGTATCATTATATCTCCATTTAAATCACTGAACTCTTCCTGTCAGGCCTGGTTGTCTGCATTTGGTCCTTTTTCATGGTTCTGTTTATTCACTGTGTCAAACGGTGTTATGAAGCTGCGAGGAAAAGTTTCAGCACGCTTTAGTTGCTACAACAAATGAAAAACACTGTCAGTGCAAATTTTGCAGATACTTAAATTTCAACATTTGAGAAAAACGTGACATTCTGTTTCTTTCAGAATATTTGCTGGTGAAAATAAGTTTATTTTTAAATTATATCTGGGAGACAAAACAGTGTCTTAAAAAACTATATTTATTCTAATTCAGCATGCGCTCAATCTGACTGAAGTTTGAAGTAAAAAAATAAATCTCACAGTTTGAGAGGAAGGGATTAATCTTTAACTTACTCCATTCAGGAAGTAAAGATGGTTTCATGACACCCTTTGATGTGTGTTCAGTTGGCTCTGCAGGAAAAAAAGGACTTCAAAGGTAGAACTAGATAAGGCAAGGCAAGTTAATTGTATGGCACATTTCAACAGCAAGACAATTCAAATTGCTTTACATAACACATAAAAGGCATGAAGACAAAAACTTAAAAGCAACATACAGTTTAGTGTAATATGATTTAATTATAGGCAGCAGCAAACAGAAAAGTCTTCAGAGTTTTAAAGCTCCAGTGTGAAACATTAAGGAGGATCTATGGTCAGAAATGGAATATTATACCTGAAATAATAATCATGTTTTTGTCACCTTAAAATGAGACGTTCTTATCGGCCACCGCGGAGTCTGCCATGTTTCTACAATTGCCCAGAAAGGACATAACGCTGGCTTTTCATTACTAGGCCGTCAAATACAGACACAAGCATTATTCAGTTAGTTGCAATCTGCAGCTTCACCACTAGATGCCACTAAATCCTACTCACTGGTCCTTTAAACACATTTCAACTGAAGACTGCTGAATTCCTGATCCTGCAGCTACAATCCACTGAATGAAATGTTTCCTGTTCACACAATCTCAACAATACTCGATTCAGCTGCAACCACCAGGACATTTATCTCAATATACCAGAAATTAGACCAAAAAAGTAATCTTTTCATTTTATAGTGGGCGTACAGTACATGCTACTGTTTGAAAAGACCCGCCCTACCCTGCCTCCGATTGGCTGGTTGATTGATGGCTCATTGACATATATATCTCTACTTCCTCCCACTGTACAAAAATGAATCCAAAATATCTTGGATGATGTGAAGTTTGCAAAAGTTACTCAGTTATTCACATTATAAAATGTATAAAAACTACATTTCAATATTAAATATAAACATTTATTTATAAATGTAATTTTAGCGGTTAGGCTAAAAGTTCATAGTTTATCCTCATTATTTCTGCTTCATAGTTGCTTAAATGCCTATATTTATATTTATTTTTTCTAACTATTGGCTGTTTGCATTCTTTCATGATTAGACCACAGTATTGATTTGTTGTTGTAACACATACATTGAATAACCTTTTCAGTTTATCTTTGATCTGCTGTGGTCAGTTGTCTTCCTCAGCCACTGTAACGCGCTGTACAACTGGGTGGGCTTTGGACTCTGCAGCTGCTTTTACTGCCTTTGCCACTATCAAATGATGATAATGGCTGTGGTTCATAGGGGGGAGTGGTTTGTAGTGAAAGCAGCCTTACTGGAACTTGTTTTGGATTTTCTTTCTTTGTCAACTATTCTCTCCCAGGTCAAGAATAAACTTTTAATCTCCTTTATTGAAGATATGGCCTTTCTGAAACTGGAACCAAACCGGCTTTTGGACAAATATTAAGTAATACTGCAGTAACAGCAGTAAACAGAGCACACACACTGAAACACAACAACTGTGCTTCAGACTGATAGTATTCTTTTATTTTAACAGTAAACCAAGATGACGGAGGCGGACCTCATCACCATCCTGGGCGATTTAAGAGAAGAGGAATTTGAGGACTTCAAATGGCACCTGAAGAAAGCAGAGGTGGGGGACATCCCGCCCATCCAGGTGAGCAAGCTGTCGGGGGCGAAGAGGCGGGACACAGTGGATCTGATGGTGGAGAAATATGATTTTGCCGGGACTGTGGAGGTGACCAGGAACATCTTTAAAAAGATGAGCAGGAACGATCTGGTGGCCAAACTGGCAAAGATCAGCTCAGGAGCAGAAGGTCAGTCATAGGGTGAGAAAAACATGATCTCACATCAGTGTAAGAAATGCATTTCTATCACATCGTATCAGTTCGCTGTGTTTTTTTCAGCAGATCTTTGTCTGTATTTGAGCCATAAACTCTTGATGTTTCTGGATTACCGGGTCCTGCTTCACTAAAATGCTTTGCAAACAGTTGCATTACACAAATGTTTATTTCACACAAATTAGAAGATTAATAATAATAAAATATTCAATGTACAGTTACACTTTCAAAATTAAGCTTGCATGATGAACATTGTGAAACAATTGCACTTTGGTTAGCATTAATATAAAACAAAAAATACTTAGTACGGTTTATGAAAAGAAAAAGTTACAGAGTGTAAAAGTACAGAGGAACCATTCACCCTGTTACAACTCAGTGTAAAGCTGTTATATTATGGTAGAAAAGTTACATAATGTTGCTTTAAAGTGTTAAAGTTATTGAACACAAGTACTTTTTCATCTTCCAGGTCCTGGTGTCCCAACAGAGGACAGAGTCCCAACAGAGGACAGAGTCCCAGCACAGGACTGGGTCCCAGCACAGGAGAGGCTGCTCTCAGTTCGGACACAGTTTATAAGCGGTGCGTCTGACCCTGTTCTGAACCAGCTTCTGGATAGACTCCTTGAACGTCGCATTATAAATGATGAGGAAATGCAGTCAGCTACAACAAAAGTCAAAGCAGAAAAAGCTCGATACTTGATCGACACGGTGCGAAACAAGGGACATGAAGCCAGCTCAATCCTGATCGCTGCTCTCCGTGAGGTGGATCCATGCCTTTCCAGAAAGCTGAACTTCAACTGAAACAAAAGCAAGAAACTGGAGGCTGAGAGTGAATCTGTAAAAGTGTTTCTGTAATAGTCTGCCTGCATTTTTCCCATTGGATTTTTAAAGAGCATAAAAAATTAAACAGAGACAAAAAAAAACCTTCCTCTTGTTTCTCTCACGTTCTTCTTTTTACACTTAAATATATTAGGAAACATTGAAATATGCAAAAATATAACCTTAAAAACACAAAACTCAATGAACAGAGCCAGCGTCTGATTTTAGATTTGTGCAACATTCTGGAGCCTCAGTTTAAGCGAAACGCTCTCAGGTCAAATCCTGTGTCTCCACATGTGCAAGTACTACAATTACTGTGCACCATCTGCCGACACAGCACTTACACTATAACACCTTTTGCCATTGTCAGGTTTTTAAGTTTTCTATAATGCCAGTACGAGGGCTGCACCGTGTGGTAAAAACATCATATTTGCGGTTAGTGTGGAAATAAATTAATAAATAGAAATTTGTTCTGTTTGGGTCTGTACCAAAAAAATATGTTTTCTTAAATCTGCAGAAGATTTGTCGACCAAGACGTCTCTACAACTACAGTTCTTCATTATAAAGCTGTTTGTCACATTTTAATTTTAGCAAAAAAATGCAGCTCTGAGCTTTGCATTTTGCACTTGGCCATGTTGTGACCTCGATAATATTTTGATGAATCGTGCAGCCCTAGCCAGCACTGAAGCTCTTCTAGATATACATCCTAAATGTCAATATCTGACCAATATATCAATATCTAATGGATATCCTATTATATTTATCTAGTATCTAAAATAATAAATAAAAATGAGTGTATCAAGTTTCCTTGCATTCCACAATGGGGGGGATTAAGCGAAACAATGTATAGAATTTATTTGACATTTCTTTAATTGAAATGACAACCTGTAATAATATGGTACATGGGGAGCTTTGAAGAAAGTAAACTTGAGTAATGTACTACCTGCTCAGCCTGTAAACACAGGTGCATGTGTGTTGCTATGGGTCCTGTAGGTTAAGCAGATACTGGATGACTGCAGTTTGTCCGGTTGAAACAAACTATTGAACAGAGACTGAGAGATCAGCTTGTGCAAAAAACTGCAGAGTAATCTCAGAAACATTCAACTTTCAATGATTTGTATCGCACCGATTCATGATCTCAGGACACTTTTCACATACAGCAGGTCTAAACTGTACTCCTCATAATATATATAACAGGGCTTGTGATGTTCATGTAGGATTTAAGCTTGGTTTGAATGAAAGAAAATAATGAATTATAGAGAAACTGGGTCTCGTCTCTTCTTTGTTTAAGTAGCAATTGTTCGTGCTTCGTCCTGCCGTGTGCTATCACTACTGTAGGTTCTGTTCATGCTCTGTACCATGTGATCACAGTGTTACTGCAGAATGTTGTGATGTCAGTTAGGAAGGCCCCTGACAGATAAGAAAGAAGAATTGGATTAGTATTTTGGTGTCACAAACATAAAACGACCAGAACCGAACTCTTGCTGTAAGGACAGTGAGGGAATCCTCACCGGGGGAAGCTGGCTGCAGTGAAACGCCGGTGTAAATGAACTTATTGTTGCTTTGGTCTAAATAAATGTCATGTTGTGTAACAGTCCAATAAACCGAAGAACTCAACACACTCTCTCCTCTCTCCTGGTCTCTTTTCCACAGCTTTGTTGTGCGTTTAGTTGCCGAGTCACCAACACACACACACACACACACACACACACACACACACACACATACACACACAACTCCAGTTACCACGGCAACAGTCAAGCTTTTCCTTTGCAGAGCCAGTTTACTTCCTGATTCCTCTCTCTCTCATTGTCTCTGTGCCTCGCTCTACCTCTGACCCTCTGAGTGTATCTCAGTGCTTTTGGGAGCAGCAGTGACTCGTCCTCAGACTCTGACACCGCACAGGTCAGTCACCTTCACCTCTTTCCTTCTTCCACAGGCTTTAAGCTGCGCTCTACAACAGCTTTTCACTCCGTGGCTCAAAGGCCCTTCAACATGAGGATTTACATCAGCATTTATTTCTTACTCTAGCTTAATTAATTTTTTTAATATTGCAACTTATTCGTAGACAGGATGTTTGCTTTAAAGTGTGTAAAAGCACTTTTTACATGGAATTTTTTACGTGAAATAGATGTATTCATATAACAAATACGAGGTCTTTTTTTCAGAACAGAATTATTTTACAATTTTAATCGTTTGTTTTTATTATTTTTTCTTACATTGTATTTAATTAGGGACCGAGCCAGCGACCGCTGGAGGTCCCTATTGTTTTTGCTCGATTTCTTCTTACCTATTATTTTTAGCCCCTATTGACTGCATTTTTGCCCCCCTGAACATATACGAAAATTCAATTTTATTTGGCAAAGTTGTCAGGCCTGGTGAAAATGGGGATATTCTATGCGTCGCTTTCGTTTAGGCTAATAACTTCTGCATAGTTTGTCGCACATTCAAAAATCTTGTATCCACGCGTTCGGTGAATAGAGCTGAATCTCCCCATGTAAGCCCCGCCCACTTCCGCCTATAATTGTTTTTTTCTAGAGCGCGAAATGTCCATAAAGTACTTTTCCGTGTTCCTCCCATGCACTTTGTCCGATTCGCACAAAATTTTTCACCTAGCATCTGAGGACCCTCATAATAAAAAAGGATTTTTCGTCAAAAAAGGAAGTGGACCATTTCTCCACATTGGTATCTCCGATTGTCACCAAACTTGAGTCCATAGTTCCCCATGTCTTCCTTAGGCATCGTGCACAATTTCAGGTCATCGCCACTAGGTGGCGCTCTTTAAAATGAAGAAGCTTATATCTCTGCAACGGCACGTGTGATTAAAATGAAACTTTGTACAGTGATTCCCCATGGCTCCCTGAGGCTCACTTAAAAAAGACAAAAAAAATATGCCACTAGTTGGTGCTCTTTTGGCATGATAAATCACTGTGCAGTGACCGTAATAGTTATGAATATGAAATTCACAGGGTACGTGTAGAGTAGTGCCTGTAGCTCACATACCAAAAATCGTGTTTGTTGTGTTTGTAGCGCCCCCTACAGGATAGAAAAAAAGCAGCCCCGGTGCCACGTTTCACCAATATGTACGAAACTCGGTAGGCACGTGTAACATGCCGGGACGTACAAAAAAGCCTCTTGGACCCATAGGGAAGGAAGTCGGCCATTTTCATTTTCATTTTCACTTTCGGCAAACTTTTCGCATTGTATTCAAACAAATTCCTCCTAGGGAATTTATCGGTTCTGCTTCAAAATTTGTGAGTACAGTCAAAAAATGGTTCTGATTAAAAGTTGTGCTATTTGTGCATGTACGTTGAAGGGCGTGTCTGTGGCGTGCCCTCAAAGTTGGCCATAGTAAATTCTCTGCGCATTTTCTGTGAATTTTTTGCGTTGTATTTGAACGAACTCCTCCTAGAGAATTTATCAGATCTGCTTCAAAATTAGTCAGTACAGTCAAAAAATGGTGCTGATTAAAAGTTGTGCTATTTGTGCATTTACATTAAAGGGCGTGTCCGTGGCTTTCCCTCAAAGTTGGTCAGGTTGAATCGAATGTCAAACTGTGATGCCATTTCCGGCATTTAAGCGCTTCTGTTTTAACTAACTCCTCCTACAGATTTTATCAGATTGACTTCAAATTCGATCACTGCAATCTAAACACATTGGTTATCAAACGTTGTGCTATTTGAGACTGTATGTTGAAGGGTGTGTCTGTGGCGTGCTGTCAAAGTTGGCCATTTTTAATTCTGTGGTCATGCAAACCATGAAAAGTTGAGCTATTTGTGACTGTACGTCAAACCGTGTGCCAGTGACGACTTGTCCAATTCAGCCGATTCGCCATAAAACAGTACTCATAACTTCAGTGTGCAATGTCCAATCTCCAATAAACTTCATATATTCTGTTACAGTCCTAGCCTGAACACGTCCTCACAACTTTAGTGTACATTATCTGATCTCAACAAAACTTCATGTGTTTGATAAGAGTCCCGCCCTGAACACATCTACATGACAATATTCAGACATAGAGATAGTGCCCCTACTGGCAACAGGAAGTAAGCGCTGTGTAGCGATTTTGAGCTGATTTACCTGACATTATCGTGTTACGATGGCACTTGACGCGGCCGCTTGCAGCTTTAATTTTTAATTCATGTTTCAATTCAGTTTAGTTTCCAGTTTAGTTTTTATTCTTTCAAATGTTTAGTCTTTATTGGTTCAGTGTTAGTTATTATAATATGGGAGTATTTAACACATTCACTCCCATTCTCAATAAACACACGCAACAACGGCTCCTCGTGCTTGTATTGACCAATTTGACCAAAGTGACAAAAACTAAACACATTTCCTGTACACAATATTGTTTCAGTTCATTTTCATTTTTTACTAAAGTCTGGATTTTATTTGTGCAGAAAAATCTGTACATCATATGATATAAAATATAGAGTCTTTTGTTGTGTCCATAGTCCAAAAGTTAGTAAGCTAGTTAGCAAGCTTGCTCACAACTAAATGAAACACAACACACACACAGGACGACATGATAATGCTAGTGCGGACCTATAGATGACGTTATTCCCAGTAATAGAACTTTTTTGGATTCATTGATAATCTGGTCCAGTCAGAGAGACGTTTTTTTAAAAGCCTAAAAGATTCAGGGCTTTTGAGAAACTGGACTGGAGCCCCACCCACCTTGCTTCACCCCTGCTTCTGTCACCATTTACTTCAGTGGATGCTGGAAATGTTTAAGATGAATATGTCTCGACTCTCAGATGGCAGATCTAGACTCTCCGTCTGCAGCTGAGCTTCCACAGACTGAGCAGACGCCTGTTGGCCTCCCAGCAGGCAGCTCTGAACCTGGGCTGAACGGCTGCGCTCCTTCCCCGGACACACAGCTCCAGGCGGGAGGGCAGGGCGGCCCTGGGGGTGAGGGAGAGGACGGGGAGGAGGAAAGAGGAGGAGACGGAGTCTCAATCAAACCCAGACCTCCTCTGCTTCAGCTCCGCAGAGGTACAGATAATACACTGATCATACACTGGAGCTAGAGTTAAAGTGTGCTATTACTGATAATATTACTTCTACTAATAATAGTATGAAAGTATTCATAGTGTTATTTTATTATTAGCATGCTAGGTAACTTTAACAACTACTAATGATCCTAATCTGAATATGATCCCTAATATGGCTGCTAGTACCACTTTTACAAAATAAATACGACTATTACCACTCCTCATCACAGTAATAATCTGTCACTTCCTACAAGTATGAATGGATTTAATACGCCGACAGCATCTTATTTTATGGCGTCCTAGCAATGGAAAAATAATACAAAATGAAATGATATAATGAAAAACAGCCTTTTTTCAGGTATTGTTGGTTTTATTTATTTTTTGCTTGTACACTTACTTCCGCTATTTACCCCGAATCCTCAGATGCGACTGGCAGAGGACACCGGCGAATAGGAGGCCAGAACCTGAGAGCCATTAACAACATGTCCTCTCCGGCAGCTGCTCCGTGCCCGACCATCGGTACCGCTGTGAGTAAACTAACAGCCGCCGGCCACAGGAGGCGCTGTGATGCTAGGATTCAGGTTTACTGTAAATAAATTGGCCTGACTTTTGTCTTGAAGGTTTGAAAAATATGGTGACAGCTGGCCATCCCAAACTCTCACAGCTGACAGTCAGTCAGGAGCTGGTTTCACCAACAGGGTTTACATGTGGTCGACTCAGCTTAAAGTCGGTTGTAATTGGCGTCCTAATGGGGCGCTCCATTTACCTTGGAAGTCCAAAGTCAGAACTGGGAATCACACCCAACTGTGAACCTATCATGATCTCACCCATTAGGTCGTTTTGAAGCCTCGAGTCAGACGTTATGGTCATCGCCATGACAGTTTGTCAGAGGTGATGTACTGCAAGTTGAGCTGCGAGTTTTCGTCTTGTCCGTAGCAGGAAACAATTTATGGTCTGTTTTACTCTAAATGGGACCATCAGTTACTAAATGAACATCATGCTGTATGGAAGAAGACTGAAACTAGAGACTGAGACCAGAAACTCATCAGGAAACTGTTTACTGAGCTCATCAATTGACTGAGAAGTCGGCTCATTTCTCCATAAGACTGAATGGTATCGGTTTTTATTGCAGTCAATGGAGCTTCCCCCTGCTGGCTGTACAGATCCAGAAGCTCTGTCCATTATATATACTGTCAATGGAATCACATCACACCCAAGTTGACCACATTCCAGTACAACAAGTTCCAAAACGAAACTCTAGCCAAGTTAGCCATTAGCCATCATTAGCAGTTGACAACAACAACTCATTATGCTGTATTTTGCTTATACAAACATGTCCACAGACAGAAGCTGGACACTACTGTGTGTACGACTGATTTCTGTCTAGGTGTCTGGTAAAAGGACGGTGCTGTTGTCCAATGAGGCGAGAAGAGAAATAGCGAAGCAGGCAAGAGCCATGAAGGAGGAGAGACGAGCAACGCTGGACGCCCGACACAAATACTTGATCAGCAGGTTGGTGGACGCCGGAACCCTGGGGGAACCGGAGGTGGAGGACGCCCTGATTTCTGATGACAAGGTAACGTCACAGTCTGGCTCTCAAACTACAAACTGCCAGAAATAACCTCTGTTCTCCTTCAGTCAGGGCTCAATCTTTGTCTGATTCCTCCAGTTCAGTCTGATCGATGATTTCTTTGCTGCAAACGGATCCAAGAAGCTGATTTTCTTCTATCAGAATGTGAAACAGGTACCTGTTCTCACATAAACTATACATTTTGATATGACTCTATGTTCTCATTGTCTTTTTGTCTGATTTCTTTCCCTCTCGTCTTCACTTCTTTCTCTCCTCAATATCTGCACTTTGCTCGCATTTTCTTTCCTGTCTTTCTGTACTTTATATCTGCTTTCTCTCTCTTCTATATGTCATTCTCCCCAGAATCTGGCATCCAGTCATTCCTCCTTTGTGGACATAGCGACCTCAGCTGTGGCTCAGAGGAAGCTCTTCCTCACTACGGGGAGCTCTGAGGTAGGCGCGAACTACTTGAGTCTCAATTTAAAGTCGAGATAAAATAAATAAAGTCTTTCTAGCTTTCAAGATGACACTCTCAGTCATATTGTACCTTTATTTAACAATGTATGGACAATTTCAACCAAAAATACTAATAACAGCATGGCTAGCTACTGGAGCTCACTGATTACTGTACACAAACACAATTTTGAGTGATTTGGGGGAAACTGGATCATATTTTATGAAGAAAATATTTTCTGGAGGACACTGGGTCGGGTGCAGAGAAATCAATTTGCTGCTGTGTGAGCTCAGAACAATGCTGGTTAATGTTCACCATTGTCCGGCCTCAGAGATAATAACTGCACTTGTCGAGTCTGTGTTGTGTTGCTATGGAAGAAAATCTTGTTTTAGTGCTTTGTTTGCCAGTTAGCAAGGTGATATAAAAGTCCAGAAACCTTCTGCAGACCAGTCTGACTGGTACACTATCACATTCTGTGTCTCTTGTGCCTGGTTGCTGTCTCTATGAGAAACAACAATAAAAGCTTCTTGTAAAGGTACAACATGTAATTTCTGCCACTAGGGGCTCTCTCACATCCAAGCAATAACAATATTGATTTACCTGAATAAAATGACAGATTTCTCGGGGTTTGAACATTGATAGAAACATTTGGGATAATGTAAGAACATAACTCAACAAAATATGACTTAAAGTGCTACAGATTTCTGGTCTGGGCAAAATATTGGATCTGAGGGCAGCTGGGAACAGTTTGAAAACTTGGTTGACAAATGCTGAACCTTTAATAAGACAGAAATTGTAAATTATAACCCTTTGTGTGAAAGTGACCACAGAAAAACATCCAGCAATGCTGCTGTTCACAGAAAGAGTCCAGCTTTCTGGCCCGTTTGAGCCGTCAATCAGTTTTCGGGCCCATGCTTTTCCTTAGGTTCATATCTTCAGTGCAGCACAGTGTCTTTATCACAGTACATGATCCAAGTGCACCTGATTAAAATTAAACTTAACACAGTCTCTTTTGTGTGTTTTTCAGCCTTTACTGGGGAAGTGTCTATTCTTCCTGAGAACCACTGACAAGGCAATATCCACCGCTAACATACAGCAGGTACAGATTTAGACGAAAGGAGACCCTGTTGACTCTACGTGCTTATAATAATAATAATAATAAATAATACATTTTATTTATAAGCGCTTTTCTAGATACTCAAAGACACTTTACATAAAAACATAAAAACAGCAAAACAACATCAAATAGTAAAACACTAAAAACACATCAATCTAAGCCAAACATTAAAAGCAATTTTAAAAAGGTGAGTTTTTGTCAAATGTTGGAAGGTCGGTGCAGTCACGGATGTGTTTGGGGAGAGAGTTCCAGAGGAAGGGGGCGGCTACAGAAAAAGAGACAAGACAAGACAGCTTTAATCTACCTGTGTTTACAGGAGGTGAACTTTGGCATGTTGGACTGCAGTGACGGCAGCATCCTGAACAGTCTGGAGACTCTGCTGGCTGACATCATGTTACCGGCCCTCCGGTCACAGCAGGTATACCTTGTAAACCAGGGCTACTAAAACTGGAACCCATAAGGTTCGATATGGTTGGCCAGATGTTTCTAAAAAAACTTTTGAAAAAAAAATTTTTAGGAGTTAGGCTGATAGGAGTTACAATCTGGGCACCAGAACATAATCATGAAAGGTGTGCCTCAGCCTCAGAGACACACGGTAAGTACCATCGCTATGGCAACCCTTAATAAATTCAATATAAATTCCCAAACAATAGCTGTATCTTTCTCTTGACATCAATCATTCAGGCATACTTAAAATTTATTTTCTAGTATAAATCATATAATTTATTTATTTTTTTTAGGTAAAAATGCTCTTTCAATATGTACGATCACTATATTTTTATATTCAGCCTGCCTCAGCTCCACCTCTTTGACCATTTTTGGGAGTCAGTCAGGCCTGCAAAGATGGTGACAGCCAAAGCTGATCACACAGAGCTTCACAACGGCTCTTCACAAACCTCTCGCAGAGACTATGGACATTTTTACAGTCTGTAGCGCAAATACAAACTGCAGACGATCAAAGAGCTGTTAAAGCCCTCTGATGGTTCAGATCATCGATATAGAAACACAGATACCTCATTGGCCGCTGCTGTATGTTAGCGCCATACGACTGCATGGTGGCCATATTGCAGAGGTCAAGATCTGCTAGTTATCAATACTGAGAGATTCAGACTGCACTACAAAATGGACTGTAATTATCTTAATTCTGATTAGCTTTGCCCCCAGTGACTGAATTAATTCCAGTATCAGGTTCAGTTTCTCAAAAAAATTTGATCTCCCCAATGCGGCGACTGTGCAGACACACGTCAAATCTAAAACGTGGTTGAACTGTTTTATATCCATGGTTCAAAAGACAGAACGTCTCATCTCTCTAAAAACATGTTTCCTCACATCTATTCCTGTAACTCCTCAAGTTGCAATCAAGAAAACTGTCCTGAATAGGACCTAAAGTAGGCCAGATAGTGTCTGTTTGGATTCAAAGGCTAATTATGTGATCATTGTAGTTGGTGTCCTAATGCCTTCAAGAAACTCAAATCAGTTAAAACTTTTTTTGCTATCACTCTTTCTTCTGTGTCCAGACCTGGGGCTCTGTGCAGGAGGGTGCGTCCTGTCCAGATGTCCAGTCCTTTCTGTCTTCAGTGGACCAGTTCATCAGTAATCTGAGCTCGGTCAGAGTCAACATGGAGAGAAAGTTCCAGCTGCAGCAGGTCGACCTTCCTGATGCCATCAGCCAGCTGAGCTGCCCTGCTGACTACACAGCCGCAGGTAGAAGGGTCAGCCACCTCCTCAACCCTACGGAGCCCCAGTCAGTGTGACAGCTTCTGCTATGGATGCTCTAACTCTAAAACCTGAGGCAATATAAGATAAATCATTCTTTTAAATGACTAAAACAATGCCAGAATGAGGAGATAAGTACACTCAATATAGAACTATAGAGAGGCTTAAGGGAAACAAGATGGATCTAATTCCTCGTTAAGCTCAGAGTTATACCTGTAGAAAGTGTTTCAGTAATGTCACATTTTCGTATCAGTCAGGTCAGACGGCGATGTGATCCCACAATATAACCATGTACCAAAAACCTCAACCACAGTTGTCAAAGTAAAAGTTTTGGAAGTACAGGTTGTGTCTTTGCTCTCAGCCAATAACAGCGAGCTGGTGGAGCGTCTGGAGGCTGTGGTCTCAGTGTGGATCAATCAGATCAAACAGGTGCTGACGGAGAGCGAGCAGATGAGGAAGGAGGCCGATGACGTGGGACCATCAGCAGAGCTGGAGCACTGGAAGAGACGCATGGTCACCTTCAACAGGTCCGTTATGTTTCCTGTTATCTGTCCATCATTTGTATTTTAAGACGTTTTCTTTTATATCTTGTCTCTAATTGTCTGACATCATTTAGTTTAGTCCTAATATTTTGTCATTTTAATTTTTACATTCATTCAATAGTATATAACATTAGTAATGCTGATTAAAATGTGTGTGTGTTTGTTAGTCTGATGGAGGAGGTGAAGCGTCCTCAGGTGAAAAGGACTCTGGGAGTTCTGCAGGTCACCAAGTCGCGAACTCTACGAACCTGGAGAGAGCTGGTCTGAAACGACACTAATTTAAATTAACTTATACATCAATTAAGCAGTTAGATTTACGTTGCTATTAGATGATTGATTGATTGATTGATTGATTGATTGATTGATTGATTGACTGCTTGTGTAAGGATGGGGACATCACTGTCGTGGCTAATGAGGCAAAGGACAATGTGAAGTATCTCTACACTCTGGACAAGTTCTTTGGACCGCTGGGGAAATGCACTCCGGTAAAAATAAACTTTATTATTATTATTTCTTTATATTCGGTCCTTGGGTTCAAACCAGCAACCTTCAACCTGTCTGTGATCTGTTGGTGATTTTCTCTTTTTACCCATGTTTTATTTTCAGATTCAATAAGAGTAAACTCTAACCCTTAATACAAGAAATGTTGCAGATAAATAAAATGACGTGAATTAGCTCAAGTATCTCATATGTTAGGTTTTAGAAGCAGAGTTGATCAATTTGAATGATAGAAACAAATCTGTGTCAATATGTGCAATAATATATCCAAAACACGCATTTTAGGAATTGTACAACAACAACAAATTGTACAAGTTTCATCCACAGAGTCAAATTTATACTACATTTATTTCTCAACAGTGAAGGTGGATTTACAACGTATCACAATACAAATAGGATATGAGATTTAAGATATATGTTTTCATTATGGAATCATATTTTGAAATATTTAAGAATTCTTGCTCGCACACGTAAGACAAACACATAACAAATGTAGCTTTTTCTCTCTCTATATATATATATATTTCTTGTATATATATAATATTTTGATGTTTTTCCATTTTCAACAACATCTTCCTTCCTCTCTCTCTCTCTCTCTCTCTCTCTCTCTCTCTCTCTCGCTCTCTCGCTCTTGTAGACCAGTATGCTGGAGCACATCCCTGGCCTGATGACCAGTATCCGGATGATCCACACTGTCTCTCAGTACTACAACACGTCAGAGAGAATGACCTCTCTGCTGCTCAAGGTCACTAACCAGATGATCACCACCTGCAGGTGCTACCTGTTGCAGGGCGTGGCCCGCATCTGGGACCACAGCAGGTACAGAAGACTAGACTACTTGACCTGATCATAAAACATAAATCTAAATCAGTCCAAACAAGATCATTTGAGATAAGAATGGTGTGTGTCTCAGGCCGGAGCTGCTGCAGCGTATCTCCGACTGTTGCAATCTGAATGTGGAGTATCAGAGGAGCTTCCAGGCCGTCAAAGACAAACTGAAAGAAAATCCAGAAAACAGACAGTTTGACTTCAGGTAAAGGAGCTTCCAGTGTAACTGAAAACTGTTACCTTCTGCTTCTTGCTTCTTTTATTTCTCTGTTTCTTTTCCCCTCAGTGAGAACTACATCTTCGGGAAGTTTGATGCTTTCTGCAGGCGTCTGGAGAATATTGCTGACATGGCGTCTTCACTGGAGAGCCTGGCTGCTCTGCAACACATGAAGGTGATCTGGTTTTTAAGTTCATGAATATTTAAATATTGTTAAGAAAGATACTAATATCATCAGTGTATATTCTCCTGTTCTATTCTCTTTTTTTCCCCATCTTTTAATTCGTCATTTTTATTTTCAAACTATGAAATATTTTACTTTTGTTAATTCTTTTAAGAGCAGGTGAGAGTGATTTATTTCTGGATTATGATTTTGATTTGTGATCTCCAGTTATGCACAAATATGTTTTTTATGAAATTCAGAAGATTTTTCTTTATTGACATGAATTTCCTTTTAGGTTCCTGCTGATAAATTACGTCTCCTCGCAGATTTTTCTGTAACCAGCTAATATGTATTTTAAAGTAACCTGATGGTTTGTTGATGCAGTTTGTCGAGCACACAACATGTGAGTGAACAATGATGACTGATTGAAACTGTCTTCCAGGTGGAGGGTATTGAGAAGATTTACGTTCGCTACCAGACCATCGTCTCCACAACAAAGTCCAAGTCCTATGACATCCTGGACCACCGCAAGCTGGAGGTAACATTATAAAATGCTATATACAGTAAATAGACACAGAATAATTGGCAAGAAACAGAATTAGTAAATAGCATGGCCCACCAGACTCCATTAGCAAAACCATTTTTACCTCTCAGATAATTGTTTAACACACATTCAACCAGGACAGAAAAAAAAACAACCTCAAAATGAAAAACATCTTTGTTAGTCTTTCCAACAATCACCAACTCTGGTTTGGTTGAAATAAATCCTAAATTCACTGAGTTAGTTGTTATTCATTAAGCTGGCTGCAATGGTGACAATGTAATTCTTAATGCCGTCAAAATGCGTCCACTAAGAGTAGTGGTTGTTTGTTCCACTAACAGTAGTTGTTGTTTGTTCCACTAACAGTAGTAGTTTCTGCCACTGACAGACTCAGGTTGTTATTGTCAGTGTCTGACAGCATTATGGAAAGGATCCCTACAGAGAGAGACCTTTAGTTTAACCACAAACAGCCGTAATATCACTATCACTCTCCACCAGACTCCAGAGACAAAAAAAAAAATTTTACCTTCAGATCATCTTAACTACATATTTATGGTGGACAGAAACAAAATAAAACTCAAAGCGTCTCTGTTAGTGTTTCCAACAATCACCAACTCTGGTTTGGTGGAAATAAATCCTTAATTCACCGACATAGATGATAAAAACAGTTTGTTTTTAACACGCACGTACCACCATGACTCCACTATATCTTTACATGGATAATAATGTTTTAAACCTCATATAGATATATAACCTTTAAGTTAAACATTTTTGCCACAGCCCCCTGTGTTGACACCCCAGGGCATAACACCCTGATGATGATAATGTGTGTGTGTCAGTTTGACAGTGACTATGCAGACTTCCAGCTCCAGGTTCAGGCTTTGTTCCAGTCTCTCCAGTCTCTGCTGGACTTTTGGTTCCAAAAGTCTCTCACAGTGAGTTTAACACAATCTAAATCTAACTAAAACCAGCTCAGAATCATGTTGTCTTGTCTTCAAACTGATGATCTTCGTGTTTCAGACGGAGCGGATGCTGGAGCTGCTGGCGGTGTTTGAGTCCGGTCCGACTGCTCGTCTGGACCTGAAGCAGCACTACCTGCTGCTGCTGCAGCGCTACAGCAGAGAGCTGGAGCTGCTGAGGAAGACCTACCAGAGACAGAGAGATAGACCGCCCATTGGACGCAACCTGCCTCCGGTACCAACACCTGTCTGTCTGCCTGTCTGTCTGACTGACACTAATGATAGGGGGCCTTGGTAGCTATAATGAACACACTATCATCAATGAAAACGGGCGTGAGAGCACAGAGATCCGTTACACAAATGAAAAAAAATTACAGGTTTTCAGTTAATATTTATGATGTAAGGCCCTTTTACACCGAAATGGGTCAAATAGTGTCTGAAACAGCAGACTGAACAACAGGGAAATAATAGTTTGCTTTTAACTTTATTCCTCACAGCTCACTGAAGTCTGTAGATGTTAACTTACCCATATCTCACAAACGCAGTGAAAAACTTCACATCGCCGTTCTGGTACGAAAACTAAAGGAAGCAAAGTTGTTTTTTTCCACTCACACACGCTGGCCACATCCAATTTATAATATCAATTAATTCAAAGTATATCTTTAGTGATGTGAAACGCAACCACATGTGTAATGTATTATCACTGGAGCCCCTTATATGGGAAAAGGATTCCACACGTTCTACAGAGATGAGTGAATTGAGTGGATTTGGACGTTTTTTGCATCTTTTTTAAAATTTAAATTCGATTAAATCAATTTACCGCCCAGCTCTAGGTCAGTTATTAATAGTTGCAATTCACTTTCAAACCAGAGACATTACCTGTCTGTCCGTCTGTCTTACCACTCTCTGTCCCTGTCTTCCCCTCAGGTGGCAGGTAGGATCCTCTGGTGTCGTCAACTCTTCAGGAAGATTGAAGCTCCCATGTTGATCCTGAACAAGAAGCTGGACTTCCTCAAGGTACAACCTCTGATTTTACCTCATCAATCGTATCAGTATTACTGATAAATATGACCTCAGGGAGTCTCTCTGTCTGTCTCTCTGCCAGGGGCCAGAGATGACCAAAGTGATCCGGAGCTACAACAAGATGGCCGTGGTGTTGCTGCAGTACGAGGTGCTGCACATACAAGGCTGGAGTCAGGCAGCAGAGAGCGCACCGCACTGCCTGAACGCCGCCCTGCTGGTCCGACAGGAGAACAGCAAGGTGCCAGATTACGTAATGATTGATCAATGGATGAGCTTTCAAATATCTTTGGTTAAAGTAACAGTTTTAATGATTAATTATTGCCTTTTCCAAGTTCTAATCAAATTAGCATATTAGCAGCAATGAGCAGGAACTGCTGATGTAGGAGTTCAGTGTGAAACTGAAAACAGTCAACTCCAAGTATATAACTGGTCTCAGTTCTCAGGCTTCATTTATACCATAGATTTATACCACAGGCTGTGTAATTAAAAACATATGTAGTTTCCGTGATGTCCTTTTAAGAGCCTCAGTGTGATCACTTGTCACTCAAAGCGACCACGCCCTTAATTATGCAGAACTTTAAGTCTTCATATAATTTAAAGGGGTGAGAAGTACAGGGGAATTTTCTCAAGCGACCAAAGGGCTGTAAACATGTTTATTTCTGCTGTAAAGTTGGACATTTTAATATGGGTCCTTATGGAGACTGACTCACTGTTACTTCAGTGTTTGCTTCATTTGCAGCTATGGTGGTTGCCTCTAAAATGAATGTTGGTTTTTATTTTGGATCAAGTCTACATCCAACACATCATCCTTGTTGTTTTGTTTTGGACGTAAAGGTCTTTTTTGATATTATATCAGGACAGGAGCACAATGTGTGAGGTAGTGTCTATTTCCACAGGAGGTTTTTGTGAACCTGGACCCTGTGGTGATGGAGGTGCTGCAGGAAGCCCGATGGATGACCAAACTTGGGGTGACCGTGCCAAAGGTCATCCTAAAAATGAGCTGCAGAGAAGAACAGGTCAAAGCTCTGTACAGGCGGTGAGGACAACTGTTATCTCTTTACTGTGCGAAGCTAAAGTGTTTGACGTGCTCAGAGAGGTGGAATATGAAGCCATGAAAAAATAGAAAAAGACACTTATATGTGATACGTTTTATTTTCCACTTTTGCTTGACTTGATACGTTGAATTTACGCAACTTGATGTTACTGAACTGATCTTGATCACATTTTCCACCTTACTCAACATTGTTCAAGTCATTTTGCCTTGACATGACTGCACCAAGTATGAACCTATCATATCGTCAACAATTGTTTTTTTTGGAGAACCGTTTTAAAGCCTTTAGTTTGGCGTTACGGTCGTCACTATGTTGGGTTTTCGCAGCCAGGTGACGTACTGCGAGTTGAGCTGCTCTCTCTGGCTGCGCAGTTTCAACTCATTCATAGCAGGAAACAATGGCGGCTCGCCTGGTCACATGCGATCTGGTATTCCAGATAAACAGTAAAATGTGTTTGTGAACAGTTTTGAGGAGAGAAATAGTCAATAACAGAATCTGGATCCATATCTGATCAGCACTGCCTGGACGGACTCACTGTGAATGAGCTGTCAATCACAAGGTAGCCCCGCCCTAAAGCATACCCTGCTTTACGGTCTGTTTTACTCTAAATGGGACCATCAGTTACTAAATGAACATCATGCTGTATGGAAGAAGACTGAAACTAGAGACTGAGATTATAAACTCATCAGGAAACTGTTTACTGAGCTCATAAATCAACTGAGAAGTCGACTCATTTCTCCATAACACTGATCATAAGAATCAGTGTTATTGCAGCCAATGGAGCTGCCCCCTGCTCGCCATGAGAGAGAATGCAGGTTTAAGACACTACTGTGTTGGCTTCACTTCACAGACCCAGAAGCTCTGTCCAGTATATATACTGTAAAACATAAAAATATAAACTTGTATTATTAACTCTGCTGGTCCAGGCTCCTGGAGTTGCTCAAGGACTACAGCTCAGTGGTTGCCAGGATCCCCTCTTTCCTCTTCCCACTGATGCAGCCCTTCATTGGCCGGGTGGAGGTGGCTCTCTCTCCTGGACTCACCACACTGTCCTGGACTGCTCTCAACACTGACTCATGTAAGCAGGAAAAGCAAGAAGAGATGAATATGAAATGTTTTGTACCAATCAAAATACACCAGTTTGATCAACAATAGTGAAGCATCCAGTAATAATCCAGTTCCACTCTTTGTCCTGCTCAGTTATAGAGAGCGTGTATCTGGCTCTGAACGAGCTGGATCAAGTAGCCAAAGTTGCCACGGACCTGTTGGAGTGTCGCATCGGTCGTCTTCTTCAGGGCATGTCGTCCTGCGGTCTGCTGGACCTGCCTGAAGACTCGCCTGTCTCACCTCAGGACCTCCTGCAGCAGACAGACAGCTCAGTCCAAGCTGCTGCTGTCACTCTGAACTGGTAATACTGGGGATGAATTCACACTTTGAACTACTAAATGATTGATTCCAAGGTTTAGTGTGTAACACTGAGGAGGAACTATTAGCAGAAATATAATATTCATTGGTATGAGCTTAGACTTTACCTTAGAATGAGATGTTTTTTATCTACAGAGGGAGCAGGTCCTCTTCTACGGAGTCTGCCATGTTGAACCGCCATGTTTCTACAGTAGCCTTGAATGGACAAACACTAACTCTGTATAGGAGCACCACTAAATCCTACACACTGGAGCACCATAATAAATGACAAATTGTGTTTTTATTTTTATCACTCTTTCAGCATGAAAATGCATGCAGGAGTTTTTCACATTTCTCTGCTTTTACATATATATATATATGTACATATATACATATATATTAGACTCGGTTGAGACCAACTAGAATATTTGGCGAGACCAATGGCCAAGTTTGAGAAATTTTAACAGCTGGCCAGTGGGTGGCAGTGTGCAACTATTCCATCAGAAACCCGTGTATATACAGTATATATCAGTCCGCTGTGGTAAGCACTAGGTGCCGGGTTCAACAGGGTTTTAGTCCGTCTGCCACATCTGACTGTGTGTGTGTGTGTGTGTGTGTGTGTGCTGTGTGTGTGTGTGTGGGTGTGTGTGTATAGGCAGAGTCAGCAGGTTGAGAAATACGTGTTTGAGCTGATTGAGGAGCTGAAGAGGAAGATGAAGACAACAGAGACCGTTAATCTGGAGGTAAAACACACAAACACACACAGAAGAGACAAAAGGTTAGTTTTTCATTTATTAATTTTCCTCTTTTCTCCTCTTCTCTTCCTCCTCAGGGATCTTTCCAGTGTCTCCATCCAGACTCCAAACAGAAGACTCGCTGTCAGTCTTGTCTTCCTTGTCGTTTCTACAACCTGATTGGTCAGCTCTGTCATCGCAACACCGAGGCTCTGGTGAAAGGTCAGCCATCTCTTTTTTCTAAATACAGTCTTTGTTTTGCATTACTTGAAATTTCCTCAGAGAAATTTGTTTCTATCATATTTAAGCCAAATAATTACAATCTGCGACACCTTCTGTTGGTGCAGTCATCCCAAAGTTTGCAGCTGTATTTAAGCTTCACCTGCCACCAATAAGTATTCACGGATCACGTTCACTTAGGCGATGTTAACACCATTGAACAATTGTTTGTGAAAAAAAGTTTAGCATCTCTGAGTGTTAATTTTGATAGTAAACTAAAATGAAAGCTTCTATTTGTAACTTTCATTAAACCGTTGTGGCACCAGTGGCTGTTAAGTGAGCTACAGTCAGTGTCGGCCAACAGTGACAAACACTGAACGCTGTAAAATATCCAACAATCATAATTAGAATAACGTTACTATCTGCAATGTTCCTATATTTTATTTGGACCGTTAGCTCCATGCTACTAACTAGCTCGTCGTTTACAAATCTCCCCATCAGCCAAAACCACGAAGCAACCGACGCCAGACCCACAATGCAACGCCAAGACACAGCCAGCTAGAAAACCCCAGCTTAGCTTAGCTACAGTTAGCTAGCTGGATGCCCCTGCCTTGCATTGCTCTTGGTTAGTAGAAAGCTGTCGTTAGCTTTGTACTGCTACATCATTTATTGTTGGCTAAAATCAACACCATTTGTCAAAGTTTATGGATGTTAGCGAACTCCAGTTATCAGCTAACAATGTTGACATTGCTACGTTACAACTTGTTCACACATTGGCATTGAAAAGGTATTAATAAATAAAAAGAAAACGAATCGTACACATGGAACCACTAACTGAAAACAGAACCTCTGAAAATTACGGCACCAGTTGCTCGCTGCGGTGCTCCTTTATTGGACAGTTTTGTACTGCCATCACCTCTCAGCTCTATTCATCCTACACTGATCTGTCCTTCCACTCTCAGCCACCAAATCCTCTCTGGACGCCCTGAGAAAGAGACTCCATGTCTCCAAATACCAGCTGCCGTCCTCCTCCTCATGCAGCAGCCCACCAGCTCCTCCTCCTCTCCTGAGAGCCTCCATCCAGCTGGCCATCCCCAACATCGTCCTCAGACCCAGTCTGGACGACATTCAGGTACTTCTGTTCTGTATTGCTGCAGTTCACTCTACAGCGCTCTATCTGTAACGTCTGAATAAATGCTGCACACTGGTTTCTTAAGATGAAGAGGCTGATGGTGTGTTAAACAGTTCTGTCAGTTTCACTATGATTTGTTATGATCTGTATCAGAGTGGTGATGGTTGTTAGTTGTCATGGTCATATCAAATTATTGTAAGCAGTTTAAACTGGACCACCAGCAGTACTAATAATTCATGCATGTCAACAACACATCATTAAAATTGTTTAGGAGTTGTGTTCTGAACATATTGTATAAGTTGGATTTTTCAGAAACCCTGTGGGGTCTTCAGCTGCTATAGCCACGCCCACTGACGGGTACACACAATCAGGCACACAGGCATTAAGTCAACACTGACAAACATTTGCAGATTGAGTCTGACTGAAGAGTTCAGACCCCTGATCAGCTGTAAGTGCAGCAGCAGTGCAGTAACAGTTCGTCTGAGGCTTCAGGACCTAAAACACTGGCTGTCAGTTGACTCTGGAGGTCTGATGGATGAGTTTGAGTTTCGTGGATGTCAGGAGAGCGCGACCTGCCTGAGCAGAAATAATGGTGTGGGACTGGTCCCAGTAGAGGGAGATCTTAACGCTCCAGTATTAGAAGGTATTTTAGACAACAGCGTTCTTTATGGCCGTAGTTTGGTTGAAGCACCGGTGCTGCTTTGTGTTTTGCTGTGGTTTATTTTACTAAATGTGTTTTTTGTTGTGTTACCTCACATTCACTGGTTAACTGTGTATAATACAAAATTATTAATACTTGACATTTACCAGCACGTTGAAGGAGTGCAGTTAAACCAAACGTGTGTGTGTGTGTGTGTGTGTGTGTGTGTGTGTGTGTGTTTCAGAGCACAGTGAACAAGCTGGTGAGTGTTGTGTTGTCTGCAACTAAAGACGTCCCTCTGTGGACTTACTCTCATCTGCAGTACAAACAGCAGCAGGTACGCTTGTTGATCATCTCATCTTCGTCTTGTTTTGGAAGTTACCAGACAGCCAATCACATTCCATCATTATCCTCTCCGACAGGTGGAGCAGGCGGCGGTTCGGGATGCGGGAGACGACATCCTGGTGAAGCCACCAGTGCTGAGGCCTTTGGACAGACAGCTGGCTGAACACAAAGACGTCACCAAGTCAGTCATGAGCTTTGTGCCGCTACATCATTTATTGTTGGCTGAAGCCGAGCTACTGCTAACGTTAGCTCAGCTTGTTTCTCTGATAACTTAAGATCCAGACGTCCGATGACTAAAATCCTTCATCCGGTTCAAATCTAGATTTAAAAAGCACCAAGATCTAAACAGTGGATGGTAACAATGAATTGTTGGGATTGTTCAAACAGAACTCATCTGTGATCCTAAACCACAATAAACCTGACCAGTGTTCATTTTACCGTTGTATTGTTGTTGTTGATTGGAGCAGGTTGGTGATCCAGCTCAGCTCCATCGTGTCATCTCTGAGAGCTCAAGCTGCTGAAACTCTGAATGAACTCACTCACTTCTCTACTCTGTGGGTCCAGGTCAGTGTGTGTGGAACTGTTGTTGTTGTTGTTTATGATGATCATGTGGAGCTGGACTAACAGTCGGATCTGTTCAGGACCCAGAGGAGCAGGTCCAGGCCTTCCTGCAGTCCGACCCCTCGCTAACGGAGTTCAGCTCTCAGATCTCCTTCTACTCTGTGAGTCTTGCACACTTTATACTGAACATTATCACCAGGAAGTAACCAAACAGCTTGTGGTTCAGTGCACAGACAGGCTGAAGACATTTTAACTCTCTCCTTTCACATCAATGGATGAACTGCTTCCCACAGCGTGTAATGCCGGGATCAGATGGGCAGATGGTGACAGCCACAGGTGGGATTGCCTTAATGCTCCTGACACGAGTCCAATGGTCGTTCCAGGTATTCAGAAGGACCTCAGGTGTTACCAGGGAAACAGAGTTATGGCTTGTTAAAACACTTTAGATTTAGATTAAACAATGCATTCAAAGTTTTTTCTTTGTCAAGTGACCATGGTGTAAGTGGGATAACTCCTGACGGGGTGTGCATAATCAGGAATTTACTGTATCCTGTTACTATCACATCAATTTCATTATTCACCATCAGAGTGAATTCTGTTCTGTTTTACAACAACCAATTTCAGACATTGAATGACAGGAACTTAAGTCTAATGCTGCTTGTGAAGTTGTTTCGTTGGCGCTGTGGAGAGAAAGTGTCAGTCAGACTGTTACTGTGATCACACCGGGAGGGGAAAACATTTTTTATGAAGTGATATGATCTCAGTAGAATGTCCTTATTAAAGTCTCTTTCATTATTTTACTTTGTATTAAATTGATTTTATTTTGTGCGTAAGAGATGATTCTTGTTTCAGCCTCTACGGTCTGTAAGTTAACCTTACATCAGTTAGTTCACACTGTCGTCTAGAAAGTGAAGCCTAAATGTTTCAGGTCTGTGGTCTGTCTTATACGCAGTGTTACCACACATGCGGCAAAACCTGGTAATTTAGAGACTAGATTTTAAGTCATGGAAACACCTGGAAATTAAATTTAGAATGGAATAAAATGATCAAATATCCTGGAAATAATATATTTTAGCCCCTCACTCAGATGACCTACGTGAACCTGGGGGTGTATTTAGTTTGAAACTCGATTGTTGGTGTACACTTCGAACAGGTCTACCAGATATAAAATGGAACTGACTGCAGTGATTTATTTCAGCATCAAGTCTGTTTATTCCAGAGCTGCGAGCAATTCTACTTGATTTGAGTTGTTACTTATGGGTCAAATAAATGAAGTCAGTTCGCCTGAAACCACAGCTCATATTGTAAGTAAGTGCTGTCCTGTGTTGCCAAGAAAAACTCATCTAAAAAGATGGGAACCTTGATAAGACAAGAGGCCGACATGTTTAAACTGCCATCAGACTAACATAAAGGACACAGCAGGAGGACAATTGAGGTTCTGATGACTTCAACAATAAAACATGATCAGTAGAGTAAAATGATTTAAAACTGTTGAAACAAAAAGTGTAGTCTCTGTCTTTACCCATGATGTCTCGCTGTCCCTGCAGAAGCTGGAGGAGCAGATCTTGGAGCTACCGGCGTTCTGTACGGTGGGTTCGGTGGTCTTTGACACCGAGCAGCTCCGACTGGCACTCACTCAAGAGTGTCGCCTCTGGAAACGAGCTTTCGGCGCGGCACTCAACCGCCGGGCATCCACTGACATGGACGACATCTTCTCGTTCGTGGACGGGCTGACGAAGCGTCTGCAGCGTCCAATCACAGACCTGGAGGATGTCCGAGGAGCCATGGCAGCGCTCAGAGAGGTCAGCTAGCTTCTGATTGGCTGCTCTCCGTCTGACATCACCAATTCATTCAATCGCTTATCGATCAGTTAATTAAAAGCTTTACATATTTATTCATTCATTATTATATTAATCTGTTATTTCAATCAATTCATCATTTATTCTTTCTCTTTTTACTTGTCAGTTAATTTGGTAATTCTTAATAAATTATCATACTCATTCATTCATTTATTTTATTACAGACGCTCAATTATTCAGTCTTACATGCATTTGTTTATTGTAAAGGAGTTTATCATCTATTCAATTAATTCACTCATTAATGTAATTATTTATTTTTATACATATTGAATCAACCTTTTTTTTATAGCTTATATACTGTTCTGTAAAAGTTCCTTTTTTACCTTCTTGTGTTTATTTCTGTTCTCGTTTATTCTCTCATTTATTCATCACACACATTCACCTCTTCTCCATTTTCCTGTTTGAGGTTCGGGAGGCGGAGGTTCGTATTGACGCCACCATCGGTCCGGTGGAGGAATCCTTCGCTCTGCTCAACAAACATGAACTGTTCTTCAATGATGGGAATGCAGAACGTGTGGACGGCCTGACGTACACCTGGAAAAACCTCAACTCCCTGGTGAGACGGAGGAGGGATGTTCATGTTTTAACCTTCTTCCACACTGGAAGAAAGCAGGATGGTGCTCTGGTGTTCATCGATCATCAACTTTTGTTACTAACTGCCAATAGGGCAGTGGGGAAAACAGTTTATGCTTTTATTTACGTAAGTAAAGTACAGGTGTGTTGTGGTTTTAGGTGGTGCAAAACCAGAACACTCTTGTAAAGATCCAACCCAGCATGAAGGCAGACCTGCTGTCTGCAGTGCAGAGCTTCCAGAGCCAAGTTGAGAGCTTCTACACCGAGTACAGCTACAGGTACACAAACATCAGGGATGAACAGTTCCCACTGTGTTTAATATGTGCAGGTAAGTCAAATGTGTGTGTTTGCAGGGGTCCGGGGATGGAGGGTGTGGCTCCAGCTGAAGCCAGTGAACGGCTGCAGAGCTTTCAGGCTGAGTTTGATCAGCTGTGGAGGAAATACACCACCTACTCTGGAGGAGAGGAGCTGTTCGGACTGCCTGTCAACGGTACGACCCACTTACTGCCTGTACTCTTTTCCTCTTCCTCTTCCGTCCTTCCTTCCTAACATCCCTCTCTCTTGCCTGCAGAGTACCCAGAGCTGCAGAGGATCAAGAGGGAGCTCTCTCTGCTGTCCAAACTCTACACCTTGTATAACTCTGTCATCGACAGCGTCACCGGCTACTACGACATCCTGTGGGCCGACCTCAACATCGAGAAGATCAACACAGAGCTGCAGGACTTCCAGAATAGGTGTGACAGGGAGTGGTTTCTGATGACATATGACACAGTCAAAATACTAAAATACTATTGTATTTCCTGTAATATTTATTATCAGCCTGCTATGCAGTTACGTTCATGAATGTAGCTCATGCATACGTCTATGAACAGTTACAAGTTAAAATATGATGGTGAGATAGTTATTGGAGGTAAAGTAAATGGTTAAAAAATGCTGCAATCGTGGCTCCAAACAGGAACTATTAGGAAGAGAAATGAGAAGCATTGTCCACCAAACTAGCTCTGGTTCTTGAACCGGTCCTGTACAGGATTCAACAACAATCAATAATAATAAATAATCTTATCAGGAATTAAGCTGCCTCCTGTGTGAACTGTCTGTAGTTGAATAGGTAAGGTATAATGTTTTTATGTTATGTATTGTAAAGTTTTAGTCATCAGTGTCAGTGCTAAAGCGAAATACAAATAGGAATCCATTTTAATAACATAATTTAAAAGCAAGTCTGGCCATTTTTAAAAAAAATAGAGGAGTGTAGTTTTATCGCTCCATCTGTCTGAGTTTTCAGGATCCGAAAGCTTCCAAAGGCGTTGAAGGAGTGGCAGGCCTTCAGAGACCTGAAGAAAACCATTGATGACTTCACTGAGACCTGCCCCCTGCTCTACATGATGGCCAACAAGGTAGAAAGACCTGTCTGTCTGTCTGTCTGTCTGTCTGACGTAATCGTAGTCTTTTTCATCACAGTTAAGTGACAGAATTTTACTGTACAAGAATCTGTTTGCTGTATCCTTTAGGCTATGCTGCCTCGACACTGGACTCGCCTCAGTGAGATGACCGGTCACAGTTTCCAGGTGGAATCAGAGAGTTTCTCCCTCAGGAACATCATGGAGGCGCCGCTGCTCAAATACAAAGAAGACATTGAGGTAATTTGTTTTCTGAATCCTGTCACAACTGTCAAATTAAAGCTAATACAACAGGGAGTATCCATCATAACTAAACTAAACAAACTCTCTTTAAAGGTCCAGTGGTAGTTGCAGATCACAACTCCCTTGTTTCATTCTCCCTTTCCAAGCAGAAACTACGGTCACTGTGAAACACACAAATAAACACAAATGCTCCTATCTAGAGCCATTGTTTGTTCATTCTGGGCTACTGTAGAAACATGGTGGGTCAACATGGCGGAAGAGAACCCCGCTACCTCTGTAGATAAAAACGTTGTCTTATTGTCAGGTGATTATACACTAAAGTAAACATACCTATGAATATTATATTACATTTCTGACAATAGATCTTCCTCAGTGTTACACACTGGACCTTTTTTAAGAAGCTACTCTTTGTCCATTGGCTTGCCTGAAGAGATTAGATCGATTACCATAAAAAGTCAAGAATACCTTGACCCTGAAAAACATGTAATAATACAGAAAAAGTTGAATAATTGAATAGGTTTACAATAACTGCCAAAAGTCAGAGACGGTTGTGAGAACTTGTGAAAAAACATGCAATTAACCATAAAAAAGAAAATAAATAAATAAGAATCCTGAAAAATGGGAATAACCCTGAAACATTTGGAATAGTTGTTGATGAGATGAGATGAGATGAGATGATCCTTTAATAACTGAAAAAAAACTATAATCCTGTAATGTTGATAAACACCCTGATAGGTCAGAGGTTTATTTTTGGAAGCCAGTTATTATTAAAAGTTGGAATAAACCCTAAAAGTCCAGAAGAATGAGTTCTCAGATTAAACCATTGTAAAATACTTTCTCTCTCTAAAAACGACAGCTGATTCTGTCTTCCCGTGTGTCAGGATGTTTGCATAAGCGCGGTCAAGGAGCGCGACATAGAAGCCAAGCTAAAGGACGTGGTGGCCGAGTGGAGCGGCCAGACGCTCGGCTTCGCCACCTTCAGGACCAGAGGAGAACTGCTGCTGAGAGGAGCTGACACGGCCGAGAAAATCTCCATGATGGAGGACAGTCTGATGGTGCTGACATCGCTGCTGAGCAACAGGTGGGAGACGAGGGCCGAGGAAAGAGGGAATGACTTGGAGGGAAAGAAAAGGGAGATCTGGTTGACAAAATAAAGCAGGTAATAGTGAAATGGATAGAAGAATGAAAGGAAAGAGTGTGGAAATGCCAGGAGACGAGAGCCAAGGGAAGGAAGAAAGGAAGGAAAAGACCATTTCAAATTTCAAAACATTAAAAAGAACGTGAAAACCTTTGCACACTAGGGATGTGATGAATATCAGCACAAAAATGTGAAATGCTCTCAAAATCAAAACTATTCATACTGACAGCAATGCACAATAAAGGTCCGGTGTGTAGGGTTTAGTGGCATCTAGTCCTCACGACTGCATAAGGTGCGAAAAATGCAAACGAATGGTTCCTCTTGCAGGTACAATGCTCCATTCAAGCCATCCATTCAGCTGTGGGTCCAGAAACTCTCCAACACTTCTGAGATCATCGAGAAGTGGTTGTCAGTTCAAAACCTGTGGATCTACCTGGAGGCAGTGTTCGTGGGCGGAGACATTGCCAAGCAGCTGCCTCAGGTCACCTGATCATCCTATATGTGTAACATTTTCTCTCACATCGGATACGATTCAAAGTTTGTCTTTAACTCGTCCAGGAGGCCAAACGTTTCCAGAACATCGACAAGTCGTGGCAGAGGATCATGCAGCGAGCTCACGAGCTTCCCAACGTGGTGCAGTGCTGTGTGGGAGACGAGACACTCAGCCAGGTGCTGCCCACGTGCCTCTGAGCAACTTTCACAATACCATTTATCTGTGCCTGAAAGACAGTTTATCAGGATTCATTCTTGATTCTTCTTTCTGCATCCTCCTCAGCTGCTCCCTCACCTTCTGGAGCAGTTGGAGCTCTGTCAGAAGTCACTGTCCGGGTACCTGGAGAAAAAGCGCTTGGTGTTTCCTCGTTTCTTCTTTGTGTCTGACCCCGCCCTGCTAGAGATTCTGGGCCAAGCTTCAGACTCGCACACTATACAGGTAACACGCAGGTCGTAGTGATACACATAACCTGTTCAGTTTTTATTATCTGCTTTTCTTTCCTGTATTGTTGTTGTTTGTTTGAGAGATATTTAAATCCAAATTGTCTCTGTCTCTCAGGCTCATTTGCTCAGTCTGTTTGACAACGTTAACAGAGTCGTTTTCAATGAGAAAATCTACGACCAGATCGCCAGTTTTCAGTCTCAAGAAGGAGAAACTGTGGAGCTGAGCCAACCTGTCCTGGCACAGGTACACTCGAAAGCTAGTATCAATTTCCTCTCCATTGACATTTACATTAATGATCTTACCCATAAACCCTAACCTCATGGCCAAAATCCACCGATCTAGACCATGCTCGTGATTCCACCAGAGGCTCCGCGGAGAATACACAGCTGGTCTATTTTTGGTCTTTAAGTACTTTTTTAAATATATCGTAAAGAAACACAACTTGAGCACAGGATAGCAAGTCCATCACTCCCAAAACCCCCTACAATAAACAAAATAATAGCGTCTGCTGTTTCCTACAACTTTATTAAACTTTATTAAATCACATACCTGCTTAGAAACTGTTCTGTCACACTGCTTTGGGATTTTTTTCCACTAAAAGAGTTTTGACTCATGATAGCTGCAGCTTTAGCTATAAGACTTGTCTCTTCTAGGGGAATGTGGAGGCATGGTTAGGACAGCTGCTAGCAGGGGTGAGGCAAACCCTCCATGCTATCATTCGTCAGGCCTACTTGGCCATCAGCGACCCGGGTCTGAAGCTGCTGGAGTTCCAGTCTGCGTTTCCAGCTCAGGTTGGCCTGTTGGGAATCCAGATGATCTGGACCAAAGATGCAGAAGATGCACTCGTGCTAAGCAAGTCAGACAAGAAGGTGCTTTTATTTTGAAAACAGGAGCAGAGTGGAAACTCTTTCATCATAACGCAGATCTCCTCCCCTCACTGCCCCTTCTCTGATTGGCTTATAGATCATGCAGACGACCAATCAGAAGTTCCTAGACCTCCTCAATGAGCTAATCGACATGACAACCAGGGAGCTGAGCAGAAATGAGAGGACCAAGTATGAGACTCTCATCACCATCCACGTCCACCAGAGAGACATCTTCGATGAGCTTGTGAGTGGACGTAGGGGCCGACAAATTATATATGGTTTGAAACTGATCAAAGCAGAATTCTTTATTATGTTTTCTCCATCAGGTGCATCTAAACGTGCGATCCGCTTCGGACTTTGAGTGGCAAAAACAGTCAAGGTTTTACTTCTTGGAGGACACTGACAGATGTGTCATCCAAATCACAGATGTGGAGTTCAGCTACTGCAACGAATACCTGGGCTGTACAGACAGACTGGTCATCACCCCACTAACAGACAGGTACACAGACACCTGACAAACCCAAACCCACTGACTGCTGGGTGGTATGATAACATTTGTTGGTCAGAACCAAATATGTTAATACCATTTTGAAAATCTTTCCAGGTGTTACATAACTCTGTCCCAGGCTCTGGGGATGAGTATGGGTGGAGCTCCAGCTGGTCCAGCAGGAACGGGTAACACAGTACTCACTGTACTGGTCTCTAGTGACAACTGAAATATTCTTATATTGATTTGTTACTCTAATTCTGTGTGTTTCCAGGTAAGACAGAGACCACTAAAGACATGGGTCGCTGCCTGGGGAAATACGTGGTTGTTTTCAACTGTTCGGACCAGATGGACTACAGAGGACTTGGACGCATCTACAAAGGTGTGTGAATGTGTGTGTGATTACCCTAGTGCAGTAAAAATGGCAGTTACTGGAAACCTTCTTCTGTATTTAGTACCTGCTGATGGATTCACCTCAAACAGTCATATTTGAGTTATACAGTAATATACAGTAGAAGAGGTGTTCACTGGTCTAGAAGGTTGTGACCAATCCAAAAAGGACCTGTGACATTCTTACCAAACCCTGGGATGGACCTGCACATTCAAAACAGTTCAGAATTGGAGAGGACCAGAGGTTGGACCCCAGCCCAAAACAACTTAGCCCCGAAACTAATTGACTGCCTAAATATTTAGCCTGTGTTTATTACACACGTAACCCTGACACAGAAACGAACACAGACTGGGACCAGTCCACTTCAGGTTGGTCCACTGGTCTCTGGTGTTTGAGGGGACAGATCTTCCTAAAGACCTCTTGCTCCAAGAAAAGTGTCATGGACAAACTTATGACCTACTTGTTACATGGACATGCACAAGACCTGATACTGTCTCATGGTATTGGGTCATGAACAAATTTGAGTGCCCAAATATGTTCATGTTGACCTTTGATGATGGCAACTGCAGTCTGTCCTGAGTGATCATCAACTTTTAAAGTTCAAAGACCAAAATCCACCTTATCAGATACCTACCTCTCTCAATACTAATCCAAAGAATGCTGGGATATAGCCAGTGTAGCAAAGTGCCATCAGTTTATTGTTGTGTGTCTCTGCAGGTCTGGCCCAGTCTGGAGCCTGGGGCTGCTTTGATGAGTTTAACCGCATCGAGCTACCCGTCCTCTCCGTTGCTGCCCAACAAATCTACATCGTTCTGCAGTGTAAAAAGAACAAGAAGAAACAGTTTGTCTTCACCGACGGAGACATAGTTGACATGGACCCTGAGTTTGGCATCTTCCTCACCATGGTAAGTGAGCTCTGACCTAATGAATGATCCTGCATGAGGGGCTTGTGCTTTAGAGTTTTTTTTGCTATTGTTCATTCACAGAAAAATGACTGTTCATGGTGAAATGGCTCATGTGCTGACAATCAATTTCTGAGCTTCAGAAATATCCAATAAAATCAAAACTAGAACACACCAGAGCAAACAGTCTGAGGGTTCAAAGACTGAACTATTTCCCATCCAGAGTTGGGATAGGGATGTCTTAGAACCAGTCAGAGTTCCAGAAACCAAACTACTGCAGAACCAGAGTTGGAGAGCTGATCCACCTCCAAACCAACCACAAGGTTCCAGACTTTACCAGTAACTTCTCTGTCCACCAGAACCCCGGTTACGCCGGTCGTCAGGAGCTGCCTGAGAATCTGAAGATTCAGTTTCGCACAGTAGCCATGATGGTCCCGGACCGAGCCATCATCATGAGGGTCAAACTGGCCAGTGCAGGTTTCCGTGACAACCAGGTCCTCAGCAGGAAGTTCTACACCCTCTACAAACTGTGTGAGGAGCAGCTCTCTAAACAGGTCTGAAGACTATAATGATATTGATACTGCTTTCAAATTTTTTTTCTTTAAAATGTCATTTTTAAATCTTCTCCTGCTAATGTTCATTCAAGCTCTATATTGTAGTTAAATATATATAAATATATATATATATATATATATATATATACATATATATATATATAAAAAACTTCCCTCTCACCCTCTTGGGGTGGTATCTGTGTGTCATCCTCAAGCTCGGGTCCTCTACCAGAGGCCTGGGAGTTTGAGGGTTCTGCGCAGTATCTTAGCTGTTCCTAGGACTGCGCTCTTCTGGACTGAGGCTTCTGATGTTGTTCCTGGGATCTGTTGGAGCCACTCCCCCAGTTTGGGAGTCACTGCCCTGAGTGCTCCTACTACCACAGGGATCACGCTCGCCTTGACCTTCCACATCTGCTCCAGCTCTTTCAACCCTTGGTACTTTTCAACGTTTTCGTGTTCCTTCTTTCTGATGTTGGCTGGTATGGCCACATCTATCACCACCGCTTTCTTCCGCTCCTTGTCTACCACCACTATGTCCGGTTGGTTGGCCAGGACCTGTTTGTCAGTCTGGAAGCTGAAGTCCCACAGCACCTTGGCCCTGTTGTTCTCAGCCACCTTCTGTGGTGCGGCCCATTGGGATTTGGGTTCTTCTGTTCCATACTGGGTACAGATGTTCCTGTACACTATTCCAGCCACTTGGTTGTGTCTCTCCATGTACGCTGAACCGGCTAGCATCTTACACCCTGCTACTATGTGTCTCAGAGGCATCTTTGCATAGTCTGCACCTTGGGTCAGATCTACTCTTGTAGATCTTGGCCTCTATGGCTCTTGTACCTAGGGCCTGTTCTTGTGCTGCCATGATCAGTGCCTCTGTGCTGTCTCTGAGTCCAGCCTTTTCCAGCCATTGGTAGGTCTTCTCGATATCAGCCACTTCTTCAATTTGGCGGTGGTCCATGCCATGTAGGGGCTTGTCCCTCCAGGTTGTCTGCTCCTCTTCCTCTGCACTCTTATCGGGTTTCTGTTGCCTGAGACATTCACTTAGCAGTTCATCCTTTGTGGCCATTTTTCTGATGTACTCTTGGATTTTTGATGTTTCATCCTGGATAGTGGCCTTGATGCTCACTAGTCCTCGGCCTCCCTCTTTCCGCTTAGCGTACAGTCTCAGGGTGCTGGATTTGGGGTGAAACCCTCCGTGCATGGTGAGGAGCTTTCTTGTCTTGATATCTGTGACTTCTATCTCCTCCTTTGGCCAGCTTATGATCCCAGCAGGGTATCTGATGACTGGTAGTGCATACATGTTGATGGCTTGGATCTTGTTCCTGCCATTCAGCTGACTTTTCAGGACCTGGCTTACTCTCTGGAGGTATTTGGTTGTGGTTGACTTCCTTGTGACTTCCTCATGGTTAGCATTAGCCTGTGGGAAACCAAGGTACTTGTAGCTGTCTTGGATATCACCTATGTTGCCCTCTGGAAGGTCAACCCCTTCAGTTCTGATCATCTTGCCTCTCTTTGAGACCATCCGGCCGCACTCCAATCCGAATGACATCCCTATGTCGTTGCTGTAGATCCTGGTGGTGTGGATCAGCGAGTTGATTTCTCGCTCATTCCTGCAGCTTGATGTCATCCATGTAGAGCAGGTGGCTAATTGTTGCTCCACTTCGGAATTGGTACCCGTAACCACTCTTTGTGATGATCTGACTGAGGGGGTTCAGGCCTATGCAGAACAGCAGTGGTGATAGCGCATCTCCTTGGTATATGCCGCATTTGATGTTGACTTGGGCAATTGGCTTTGAGTCGGCTTCTAGGGTTGTCTTCCACATTCCCATCGAGTTCTGGATGAAGGCCCTTAGGTTCCTGTTGATCTTATACAGTTCCAGACATTCCAGTATCCACGAGTGGGGCATTGAGTCGTAAGCTTTCTTGTAGTCGATCCAGGTGGTACACAAGTTGGTCTTCCTGCTCTTACAGTCTTGGGCGACTGCTCTATCGACCAGTAGCTGGTGCTTGGCTCCTCTGGTGTTGCTACCAATTCCCTTCTGAGCCCCGCTCATGTATTAAGCTACGTGCTTACTCATCTTAGCCGCGATGATGCCTGATAGGGCCTTCCATGTTGTGGAGAGACAGATTATTGGCCGGTAGTTGGATGGGATGGGTCCCTTCTTAGGGTCCTTCAGGATTTGGACCGTCCTCTCCTGGGTTAGCCACTCTGGGTGGGACCCATCCCTTTGCAACTGGTTCATCTGTGCTGCTAGGCGTTCATGGAGTGCTGTTAGCTTCTTCAGCCAGTAGGCATGGATCATATCGGGGCCTGGTGCTGTCCAGCTCTTCATCTTTGACACTCTTTCTTGGATGTCTGCCATTGAGATGGTTACTGGTTCTTGTTCTGGGAGGTTGCTGTGGTCTGCTCTTAGGTCCACTAGCCATTTGGCATCTGGCTTGTGTGATGCCTCTTTTTCCCATATGGCCTTCCAGTATTCTTCCACCTCAGCTCTTGGTGGGTCTGGCCTGTTGTTATTTCCTCCCTGCCACTGAGAGTACACCTTGGCTGGTTCAGTGGAGAACAGCTTGTTTATTCTCCTGGCCTCTGCCTCCTTGGTGTATCTCTTCAACCGGGTGGCCAGTGCTGTTAGTCTCTGTTTGGCAGTTTCGAGTGCTTCAGGTATGGAGAACTTGGTGTATTTCCTGGGTGCCCCTTTATTCACCATGTTGCCCTTCTGTAGCTCTGCTAGCTGGCTAACTTCTCTCCGTGTTGCCCTTATCTTGGCCTCTAATCTAATTCTCCATGGTGGATGCTGCCTGTTATGGTTTGAGCCCATCTTGTATCCAAGCATTTCTAGGATTCCTGTTGCTGTACTGTGTATCAGCTTTGAGATATAATAAGCTGAGATATATATATATATATATATATATATGTGTGTGTGTGTGTGTGTGTGTGTGTTTCCTTGTCTCCTCTCCTTTTGGGTGTGATTTTGCTGTTTTACTTACAAACAAACTCAATCAAAATCATAGTTTTTGTCTCTAAATATTCAGCTTGCAAAAAGTATTTATTTTTATATTAGACTTTATGATATGTTTTTACACCAGGTCCATTATGATTTTGGTCTGAGGAACATTTTGTCGGTTTTGAGGACACTGGGAGCCGTGAAGCGATCCAACCCATCAGAACCAGAGAAGACTGTGGTGATGAGGGTCCTGAGGGACATGAATCTCTCCAAACTGGTTTGTTTGTTTTGTACTGGCATACACTATGGAGAGATGGGGCAATATATATATATAACTACAATGCAGGCAGGTGACAAATTTAAAAGGAAAAACCAAGCTAAAGCAACAGCTTCAATGCACCTCGGCACTGACTTTTTAAGTCTCTGGAACTCTACTGGAAGGATGAACGCAAAAATTCTTCCAAAAGATATTCCCTCATTTGGTGCTGTGATGTTGGTGGTTGGTGTCAACAACACGTCAGTCCAAAATCTCCCATAGGTGTTTGCCAACTTGTTGACCATATGACTTTTCTACATCAAGCATCTACAGTCGTCTGCACTTATTTATCCAGGTTTTTCCTTTTTAATTTGTCAACGAAACATGCTGGGACATTTACATTAGTGTATTAAAGATTTCCATCTTACACGAACAACTGAACTGATGCTTTATACATTTCATAACAGTAACATGGATTCTGTATCTCTTTAGGTTGATGAGGACGAGCCTCTCTTCATGAGTCTGATCAATGATCTGTTCCCCGGTATTGGTAGGTTTCTGTCTCTCACTACATAACCCACTGAAACACTAACACGGTCATCAAATGTAATCCAGAACATCCTTCTGTTGATTCAAACAAAGTGTAGAGTTTCTACAGTAATCAGAGCGGTTTTGGCAAGGTAATATGTTAGACTACGTTCAACCACGGAGTGACTGCTATGGTCTTTATCTGTCAGTAGTGAAGTACAAGGCTAAATAAACTTAATACTGAATATGTCTTAAAGACTAGTTTTATTTAACTCATCCTCTTTGTCTGTTTGTAGTTCTGGATAAAGCCGGGTATCCAGACTTGGAGTCCTCAATCTTCAGTCAGGCTCAGCAGGCTGGTCTTATCCCTCATCCCCCCTGGATCCTCAAACTGGTTCAGCTCTATGAGACGCAGCGAGTCCGACATGGTACAGATCATTACAGTTAGCAAGCAATCAAATGTCCAAAAGCCAGCTAAAAGTACAATATCTAAATATATTCGACATGCTTTGCAGTAATATTAGCTTTGACTGTGGACTTTGTGTCTCTCGTTAAACGTCCTCAGTATAGAAGTTAGTGCAGCTGTCATGTGCTCATGCAGGTATGATGACATTGGGTCCTAGCGGTGCGGGGAAGACGGCCTGCATTCACACACTGATGAAGGCCATGTCAGAGTGCGGCTCCCCCCACCGGGAGATGAGGATGAACCCCAAAGCGATCACCGCATCGCAGATGTTTGGAACACTGGACGTCACCACCAACGACTGGACTGACGGTGTCTTTTCGACTCTGTGGAGGAAGACTCTGAAAGCCAAGAAGGTTGGTGCATGCACAGATGAATGAATGAACAAATGTAGAGAAATGTAAACCAAAGAAAAACCAAACCAAAGAGGCCAACCATTCATAGAGCTTTACTCACCCTTTTCTGAACATTGGAACAGTTCCATGTACCATGACAACTAAAACCTGTAACTACCCCCTAAATGCTAGCTCCCTGTCTTCCAGTAAATTATAAAAATTGTAGAAAGGTCGGGGTGATAAGTGATCAGCCAATAGCAAAATTCAATTGGAATAGCCGGGTTTCAAACAGTGGAGGGCGGTCACTGTTCACTTTTATAGCACAATATGTAGAATTCAAATATGTTTCAAGAATCAATAAACAACACTACTAAAAGATACTCTTATACAGAAGTTTTATAGCTAAAAAAAGTGGTTTGGGAGTTTAGTTACTCTTTAGGGGTGTATACTTTTACAGTTAAACTCCTTGTCTTTGCAGAATTATAGGGTCAAATTTCACCAGATGCAGATCAAAACATTTTTAAAAAATCTTTCCAAGTTGCTCTAACTCAGAACACAGACTTGCAAAATTGTTTTCTTCTTTAAAAATGTATTTTTATTAAAGGTTTATGACTTAATCTGTGTGTGTGTGTGTGTGTGTGTGTGTGTGTGTGTGTGTGTGTCAGGGGGAATATATCTGGATCGTGCTGGATGGTCCCGTGGATGCCATCTGGATTGAGAACCTGAACTCAGTTCTGGACGACAACAAAACCCTGACGCTGGCGAACGGAGACCGAATCCCCATGGCTCCCTGCTGCAAGGTGAAATCACAGCAACCACCTGTCTGTCTGTCTTGTTTCATATTTCACTTGAATATTTCACAGTCCAGTGTTGTGAGGACTTTAACTTAATCCAACAGCACTGTCATACGGATCTAAACTGAATCCGGGTCCTTTGTGTCCTGCCTCCAGATTGTCTTTGAGCCCCACAACATCGACAACGCCTCCCCAGCCACGGTATCCAGGAACGGGATGGTGTTCATGAGCTCCTCGGTGCTCGGCTGGAGTCCCATCCTGCAGGCCTGGTTACAGAAGCTACCTGAGCAGCAGGTCGACGCCCTGAAGCTCTGCTTCGACTGCTGCTACCAGGTGAGGACGACAGTCCGTCCAGGCAGCCATTGATTTCTTTTAATTTCTATTTTCTTTTTATTTGTTTAACAAAAGGAAAAATATACATACACATATATAAATTCCAATAAATACTGTTAATAAACGTATAATTATTTAAACATGTCTGCATTTCCCTCGATACTTGACACCCGGTCCAATAATTTCCCCCCCACTGTTCTCTGTCCTCTCCCACCATCTCAAAATTATACACCTCAAATTTAAGTCACTGCGACCCCCTCAAAAGGTTATTAAAACATGTTTTCCTTTTAAAGTGCCAATTAATAAATTGGTCTCTGTCAAATGAGTCGCCAGTATAAACAATTCACAGCTTATTCGATTGAATCATTAGCTTTAGCTCTTGTACTTTTACGTTGGCGCTGTTAGGGACTGTTTTTATAAATGTGAAATGTGTGAATTTTTCTGTTTCTCCTACAGGACTTGTTGGACTTTGTGTCCACTGCTGTGTCTCCTAAGATGCAAGTGCTGGAGTGTATGTACATCAGACAGACTATTGACCTGCTGCAGGTACGACACAGTTGTCTTTGTTGCTCTGACCGTCTTTAGAAAAGGACTCGGTAAACATACTGACATTTCCTAATTCCTCCTCTTTAATACTTGTCCGGATGTGTCCTAGTTCACAGGTCTTTGTGTATATTTTTCATAATTTGTGCGATCAGGGTTTGCTCCCGGCGACGGAGGAGAAGCTGGGTTGTCATGGTGACGTGGGTCGACTGTTTGTGTTTGCGGTGATGTGGTCTCTCGGAGCAGTGCTAGAGCTGGACGACCGAGCCAAGATGGAGGCCTTCCTAAAGGTGTGTGTGAGAATGTGATTGTTTGATTTTATATATTTGTTTACACAGTTTAAATACCGGAAGAGGCCATATTTAACTCATGGTGGGTTGATTTTGATTCATTATGAACTTGATACTGCATTCAGCCACCAGATGGAGATGGAGAGGTTTTGGTCTCACTTTTGGAGAGTTGTCATGTTAGCCATGTTTATTTCAGTCAGCCAACTCACGTTTGGAATGTTTATTAAGCAGTACAGCATATTTAGATTTTGGCGTCTAGGCTCCGACCTCATCACTCCCCGCAGATATGTTTACATATTGGGGAGTGATGCGCAAATACCTTGGCCCACACCTTGGCCCAGCGGAATACACTATCTAGTGAACTGCTATGTGTGGGTTTTGCTGTGTGCCCATTCCCTATGAGCACCTCAAGCCATGAGGGAATATACTACTTAGCAAAGTATTATGCGGGAACATTACCCATATAGCAAAGATATAGATACTCTAAACCCAGCAACCACCTGATATGCAAATATATAATTAATCAATTCAATTTGTATAGCACCAATTCATAACACAAGTTATCTCAGGACACTTTCAAATAGAGAAGGTCTAGACCGAACTCCTTATAACATTATAACATTATAACATTACAACATTTACAGAGACCCAATAGTACCACTATGAGCAATCACTTGGCGAAGGGGCAAGGAAAAACTGCCTTTTAAGAGGCAGAAACCTAGGACAGACCCTTCGGCTCTAGATGGGTGGTCGCCTGCCTCGAACAGTTGGGGTGTCAGCAGATAAATATTTTAAGTGCAGTAAGGGGAGCAGGAGCTCATGGGTTTTCCATGGTCAAAATCCGTTTTTGTGGAGCCTGACATTAGCCTTGGTAGATTGGTTGATGCGGGCAGATGGACAGCTGCAGTTGTAGCTGTGCCAATCTTAGATAGTGAAGGGATAGTGCTCGCGTTAGGCCACAGCTCAGCAGATATCACACAGCTTAAGCAGAACCGGGATCTCGCCATGGGTTGCAACCAACGACAATGAACAAGGGAGCCAACCGATGGGTTGGAGCGATGATGCAGGGATTTCATCATAGAAGAGAAAGGACAAGATGTAGTGTCATAGCAATGAAATTTGAGTGCCTTAAGATGAGATCTGCATGCATATTCACCCCTGAGAAACACGTAAAAGCCATTAACAGAACTTCTTCCAACATAACATCAATATAAATGAAAACACTTAATGCACCAGTGAATTGTGTGAGGAGTCTTATCGTTTGCCTTGAGGATGCGGCGTTTAAAGCCACTGAGGAGCAGCGGAATAGAAGGATTGCATGAGCACACTATCAAGGGTTATACCAAGAAATCCCAACCGCATAGAAGGGTCTACAGTTTCTTTGGAAAGCGGTACTCCTAACTCCTGGAAAAGCTTCTGACTGTAGAGATACTGTGGGCTGGCAGGGACGAGGATAGGTCAACTACTAGAAAATCATCTAGAAGATACAAGACGAAACAGAGTTTGCAAATGTGTAGAGAATCCAGCAAACCGCTTCTGTCAAGAACGGCTTCTGCCAGATTTTAACTGCGGCTGAGATTTGCCAGTCCTTGCAGAGCATCTCTTGAACATAGGGAAGTTGTTAAAAAATGTTTGTGATTATGCATCAAGCGGTTTAGCGACTAAAACTAACAGTTTTAAACTAAAGCTGAGTTAACTGAACATAATGTGTGTCAATTTTTTATTTTCTTTTTTCTTTTTTTCTTTTTTAATTCATTTATTTATTTTTATTATTTTGTCCACTAAAAGAGAAATATCACTACCCAAACATCACTCTAAAACTGGAAAATGTAAAAAGCAACCATGTCAGTATTTTTTAAATTTCCTTCCCCATCTATTTCTCTATTACTTCCTTAAGCTTTAAGCCTGTCAATAGGGATTTGTTCATACGAATGTATTATTTTATTAATTGCTGAGTGAGAAACAGATTACCTGTTAGAATTTGACTACTGAGGGAGTCAGGAATCTCTACTGCAGGGGTGCAGGAACCCAGAGCCCATTGTTGGAGCTGGGACGACAATCCTGTGGGGTTTGACGTCAGCAGGCAGCGGACAGGTTGCGCAGTCTCACAGGTAGCAGAAGATGGCCCTGGTAGTTATATTACGGGCCAATGAAAACGCGTTGTTTCCAGGGAATTAATTGATGACACTGCGGATTCCACATCAAAGAGACAGAATGATTCTTCAGTATCGGGACCAGGATCAGATCTCCTCGATCTTTGAGGAACATGGTCGGCAGGGGAGATGTGGTGTTTGATTAGCAGCGTTTAAACCCAAGTCCTGGACATCAGCGGAGCTCTCTTGAACCGAGAGGCAACTGAAGAGCTCTTCATGGTTAAGGCCGAATAGAACTGAGATGTAGCGAGCATACAGCTCTTCCAACATGCGGTGCACGGGCCCGCAGGGGAGTCGTGTGTGGGTGATGCGGCCTCAGCAGACTGAGTTTGGGTGTCGGGGATGACGCCAATATTTTCCCCTCAGACCGAGACTCACTCTCCGCGACATAGTGACCATAAAGCCGAAAGGTAGGATGACAGTCACATTTACAAAAACGGTCAGATTAATCAATAACTGAGAAAGCTTACAGCGCAGCAGCAGCAATACGGATGCAGGGCAACAGCGGCATTGACAGAGCAGAGGGAGAGCTGGGAAATTGTGCAGTTTAAATAGACCGCCATATTGGAAGGGAGCGCTTGGTTAGTGATTATGGAATAAGGCATGTCATGTGTGTAATCAGCGCAGCTCGAGTTGACCTGCCTGAACTAGCTTGCAGGCTTCACTCCATTTATTCGACAGTCTGAACATTCACACCAATGACTGATTAGGCAGTTTCTAAATGCTGGGGACCCATTATGTACAACAGAAAACTCTGGGTTACCGTTGCTGGTCAGTCTCAGGCTCTGGCTGCAGTCACCACACACTGTCCCCACCAATGTTCGCCTTGTTGTATTAATTTGTCATATTGATTCTATTTGTTATCTAGCACTGATGGACTTTTATGTGTTGTGCTGTTTTATGTATTGAATGTTCTGTGGTTGTTTTTGTTTACCTGCCCAGGGACAACAGATGCAAATGAGCTTTTTGTGCTAAATCTGGTTTGATTGCTTTTAGTTGTGTGCTTTCCTTGCAAAAATAACCTAAATGTCAGTGGCATCTAGTGGTGAAATTACAGTCGAAGAGGACCCATTCCCACTATAGATAAAATCTATAAAACAATATTATGTTGCATTTCCTCCCAAATGTTGCACACTGGACCTTTTTAATACGCCTTTGCCCATATTGGGTGTAGGGAATCCTCTAACACGTCGTGTTTGTCGTTGTGTGTCTGTTTAAAGCGCCACAGCTCGTCTTTGGACTTGCCACACACTCAGGATGACCAGACCATCTTTGAGTTCACCGTCAACGAGCAGGGACAGTGGGACCACTGGTCCAACAAGGTCTGCAGACGCTAAACTTTCTCCTTCAGTTTTTTCTGCATATTCTGTATCTGTTTTTCTGTAGTGCTTTAGTGAGAAGGGAGATATCAATCATATAATTAAGTTCTGGTAGTCTTTTTGTATTTATATTATTATTATTATTATTATTATGCAGGTCCCAGAGTATGTCTACCCCAAAGACCACATCCCAGACTACTCATCCATCCTGGTTCCCAACGTAGACAACGTTAGGACGGACTTCCTGATGCAGACTATCATAAAGCAGAGGAAGGCTGTGTTACTGATCGGAGAGCAGGGAACTGCGAAGACCGTCATGATTAAAGTGAGACACTTAAGAATTTGGGGGATTCCTCATTCACTTTAAAAATGCTAATGCTAATTTTTTTCCTCTCTGGTTCCACTGCAGGGCTACACCAGTAAGCTCGACCCAGAGAACCACCTTAGTAAGACGTTGAATTTCTCGTCGGCCACCCTGCCCAGCATGTTCCAGAGAACCATCGAGAGCTACATCGATAAACGAATGGGCGCCACATACGGGCCGCCGGCCGGGCGCAGGATGACCGTGTTTGTAGACGACATCAACATGCCCATTATCAACGAATGGGGTGACCAGGTTGGCTTCAGCATCCCTCTGATTGGTCAACTTCTTTTTCATTTCCCTGCTCTTTCTGTTTTGTTTTTATTTTTCATTTTAATTATACGTTTTTTTTTAATTCTTTGACATGAAATCAAAAAGTGAATCCACCTGTATTTTATTTTTAATCATTCCAAGAAATATGGAATGGAATCTGATCTTATTCTATTTACTACTCAGATAACCAATGATGTTAAAGGTCTTCCACAAGATTTGCAGTAATGTTAGCTTTGACTTTGGACTTTGTGTTGGACCCTCATCCCTACATAGAAACACATAGAAATCAGTCCACAGGCAGCAGAGGAACCAAGCTACACTACAACCCATTCACTTACTGGCGATAAAAAATGATGATAGTGATAATGCAGAAAAATAATAATAATCTTACATATGGAACCTTTAAATTAATTATAAGAGTATTGATACCTATGCCTGTGCTTCCAGATGACCAATTATATTATTTTTGGGCACAAGCAGTAACACTGCCCCCAAGACACATCATGATCAGGCAAGAAAAAATGCCTCTTGGACCCTTTCCCCAAAGTGGTCATTTTAGGTGATTTTTTGCATTGTATTGGAACAAATACCTGCTAGTTAATTTATCGGATTAACTTGGTCAGTGCAATCTACAGACTTTAACGATTAAAAGTTGTGCTATTTGGCACTGAACATGGAACGGTGGAAATTATCTGATTTCTTCTTACTCTCTCTTCCTTTCAGATTTGCACAACCAGTGTGTTTTTGTACTTATCTGAATATGCACAAAGCCAATCAGATTGTTGACATCCCCCCTCCCCGTCTCCTTCAGATAACCAATGAGATTGTCCGTCAGCTGATGGAGCAGGGAGGTTTCTACAGTTTGGATCGTCCAGGAGAGTTCATCACTGTGGTGGATGTTCAGGTAACAACTGGAGGCAACAAATGAGCGAGTTACTGTCTGAAGATTCTGTCTCAGTAATCATACTTTTGTCTCCAAATCACACTTATTACATTGAACAGAGAGCTCCATTTTAACCTTTTTTTTTAACCAGTTATGTATGTTGCACAAATAGTCTTAACTCAAAGATCTCCTGCTGAGCTTTTTCTAGTGCTTTCATCCCTGTATTTCTGTAATAGTCCTGGTCAGAATGACACCCCTCTGAACATCATCGAACTAAATTAACCATAAACAATATTAGAGCTAGATGATGCCTCGAACGTCTGCCCTTTCTTTCTAAAACCTGAACAGCAGTGTGAATAAAAAGTGTGATAACCTTTAATAGCTGGTGGCAGCCATGATACACCCGGGCGGAGGTCGAAACGACATCCCTCAGCGCCTGAAGAGGCAGTTCTCCATCTTTAACTGCACACTGCCCTCCAACTCCTCCATTGACAAGATCTTCGGCACTGTGGCTCAGGGGTACTTCTGCCCAGAGAGAGGTTTCCCCGCCGAGGTCTGCAACCTCGCAGCCGCCCTCGTGCCCACCACCAGACGGATGTGGCAGGCTGTGAAGGCGAAGGTAACATATTCATATATAGTTGTTGTTTTTCTGTTGTTCTTTTTTCATTTCAACAAAAAAATGTTTTTTACTTCTTTTGGGGAAAAAAAAGAAATAAAAATGAAGAATATAAGAAATTCTGTATTACGTTATAAAAACAGTTGATGCAGCTTTTATTTTGAAGGCCTGATGTATATCCCAGCAGGACACTTTTTCTGAGACCAACTTACTTCTTCTGCTAACCCTGTCTGAATTTATTTTCCCTACAAATGACACTCAGTGGCCTAATAATAAAAAGTTCTCTCTGACAGAGAAGTCGGTTTATGTTTCCAGAAATAACTGGTTTGTGTGTGAATTCTTCTTTCCTCTGTGTCCTCAGATGTTACCATCTCCTGCAAAGTTTCACTACATCTTCAATCTGAGAGACCTCAGCAGAATCTGGCAGGTACTTTAACTCTGAATGAGCAAACTGAACATGTCTGAACGACTGAACGACTGAACACTTCCAGACAGACCAGTGGTTCCCAACCTTTTTCATTAGGGGGACCCTTTTCTATCATTGAGTACATTTTTGTATATTTTATATTATTGAATAATAACAGCAGAGAACAGCTGATAAACTGTACAATGAAACAGTGAACTCAGTAACTGCAGGAAGTTTGTGTAAAACCAGAGATTTGTATGAATTATGAGCAGATTATTTTCTGTGTTTTTTTCTTTTTGTTCTTGTTTTCTTACCCCCCTTAAAATCAAGAAGGCCTTGGCATCCCCAGTAAAGCTTTTGGCTAGCTTCTTTTTTCCTTCAGTGTTTCTACTTTGGGAGAGAATGAGTACAACTGTTTTATTGTTGTTCTTTATGGAACTATTAATTTGTTTTTCTTCAGTCAGAGTTATCAGTCTTAATAATTAGATCATTCATTATCAGAATACGTCTCAGTATGTGTGGTGTTGTATTTCAGGGGATCCTGACAGTGAAGTCTGAGGTGTGTCAGAGCTCCGAGCTCCTCTCTGCTCTCTTCCATCATGAATGTTGCAGAGTGATCGCAGACCGATTCATTGACAGCAGCGACAGACAAACCTTCAACAGTATCATGGAGAAGGTGTGTGGGGTTTACTACATACTGTGTACATCTGTTATTTAGTTATTTCTTACAACACACCATTGGTATAGTGACTACATGTTCCTAACTTCATCTGACCCTCTTGTCTTCAGATCACAGTGGAAGATCATGGGAGAGCTCTCACTGAGCATGCTCAGTGGGACAGCTGCTTCGTGGATTTCCTGCGTGAAGCTCCGGAGGCGACGGGGGACGAACCTGAAGATACCGAGCTGGAGGCTCCGAAGGTCCTCAACTCAATTCTGTCCTACTGCTATAGCGTTTGTCATGTGTGATGTCCTTCTGAGGTTTCAGTGCTGTAAAATATTGGTATGATTGACAGATGTATGAGCCAATCCCGTCAATGGATGCTCTGGCGGAGCGGCTGTCTGTTTTCCAGCAGCAGTACAATGAGGCGGTGAGGGGCGGAGCCATGGACCTTGTCTTCTTCAAGGTAATGACTGCCACTTCCTCCCCTCAATATTAAAAACACTGGACTTTATTTATGGAGGGAGTTATCAGTCAGTAGCTAACACACCAGAGGACAAGCAACATTCGCACTTTAATTACTTTAACTTTGGTGAACAACCCTCTCTGTTTGGTTCGATGGCAGGATGCAATGACCCACCTGATGCGGATCTCACGGATCCTACGGACACCGCAGGGGAATGCCCTGCTGGTCGGGGTCGGAGGGTCGGGGAAGCAGAGTCTGACAAGGTTGGCGTCGTTCATCGCGGGATACCAAACCTTCCAGATCACACTGACCAGGTCTGGAACACGACACAATATTTGGATTTTACTTGTTTGTGACTTTGATGATAGAGGAGAGGATTACGTTCAGTCTGTACGAAAGTGTGTACATACTGTCCATACACAAGTATGTGAGCTACTGTCAGCAGCTGCAGTTATTGATCCAGGGGATGAAAAAAGTTTTATGACTAAAAAGTTAATGTTTCAACTTCGGTGTTGGATTAATTAACAGCCACAGCGGTTGCTGCTTGATTGAGAGTCATGACTCTTGAGTGTGTGTGTGTGTGTGTGTGTGTGTGTGTGTGTGTGTGTGTGCGTGTGTGTGTGTGTGTGTGTGTATGTCCTGCAGGTCGTACAGCAGCAGTAACCTGCTGGAGGATCTGAAGACTCTGTATCGTATCGCTGGTCAACAGGGAAAAGGAGTCACATTCCTCTTCACTGACAACGACATTAAAGATGAAGCCTTCCTTGGTAGCGGACGCCTGTTTATCCATTTTTATATTTGTAGCAAGACTTGTAGTGGAGCTAAAACTGCAGTTTGTCCTGAGGTTGGCTCTAGAGAACAGGCCATGTAGTCATTAAAATCCTAAGTGTTCCTCCTCTGATCTGTGCAGTTTTCACATTCCTCTTCTGAAATCTGAGTACGTACGAAACATTCACAAAGAAACCTGAAACCTCCGATGCAGAGCGGATGGTCAGCACAAAGAGCATAGTCAAAGTTTTGACAGCAAACATAGTAGAGTGTTCAGTTTTTGGACGTAAACCAGATCCTGGAGCTTCCTTCCACTATCTAATATGTAATAGTGTGAAGTGAAAACACACGTGACATCGTAGCAGAGTATACTTCAAAACATATCTGGAGTGGAACTTTAATGGACATCTGCCCAGTAGTTGTCTCACTTTAGCGGTCTGTTTTCCTTGCAAATGTTGTCTTGTGTGAAAATGAACTGACTGAAATCTCCTCTCCTCACCAGAATACATGAACAACGTCCTGGCGAGCGGTGAAGTTTCAAATCTATTTGCTCGTGATGAGCTTGATGACATCACTCAGGATCTAATTCCTGTCATGAAGCGACAGCACCCTCGCCGACCTCCGACCTCAGAAAACCTCTACGACTTCTTCCTGTCCCGAGTGCGGAGCAACCTCCACGTCGTCCTTTGCTTCTCGCCTGTTGGGGAAAAATTTCGTACTCGTGCCTTAAAGGTGAGCCGCAGACTGAGAGTTCAGCTGTATCACCACCAATGTCAGTCACCATTTTTACGCTGACGATTCTCAATTGTTTGAATTGCTCTTTCTAACTGAACTGCAGTCAATGCTTGGTGATCTTACAAAACAGATTGAAACTAATGTCACAAATTTGGGAGTGATTTTAGATTCTGATTTATATTGTACTTTCTCATTTTAACAAGGTAAAAGGTAGGTGAAACACTTTTTTTCATCAAACTTAAACCTTTCTTCATTTTTAGCCGTGCAATATTTTATTCCTTGGTTTTCTTATATGAAGCTCTATAAATAAAGTTGAGTTGTGCTGTATCTCACCTGACATAAGGAAAGATTAACACTGTGTACTGCAGTAATACCTGACTTTGACCTTTGACCTGAACAGTTTCCAGGCCTGATATCGGGCTGCACAGTGGACTGGTTCCAGCGCTGGCCTCGGGACGCCCTGGTGGCCGTGTCGGATCACTTCCTGTCTCAGTACCAGGACCTCCGCTGCTCAGACGACGTGAAGCGGAGCGTGGTGGTTACCATGGGAACCTTCCAGGTAGTGCTCGCCGTGTGATCAGGTGTGCATTGTCAACATGTTTAGCTGACTCATCACGTGACCTCCTTCCCTGCAGGATCTGGTGGCAGAGAAATGCACTGAGTATTTTGAGCGTTTCCGCCGCCAGACGTTTGTGACACCCAAATCCTACCTGTCCTTCATCGACAGCTACAAGATCATCTACGCTGAGAAGATCGCTCATGTCGGCACGCTGGCTGAGCGCATGAAGACAGGTAATGCTCACAGTTCCTACCAAGGCTGTGTCTGAAAGCAAAAGGGTGATAAATAACATTGCTATGTTTGTTTTAGGGATGCACAATAATTATCAGGGCACATAAATTATCCACCGATAATGGGAAATTTATATTATTATGAATTATCGGGATAATTTAATTATCAGTTGATAATAATAATTTATTTTGAATATGAACTTTACTGAATGATGTATGAATATTTGAAGAGTCAGAACTGTTGTGTGTTGTTAACAACAGTGATGTCAGACAACCCATATTGTGCATACCTACTCCCTGTAGTGTGTTAGACAGCATTGGCTTTAGCTTGGTGTACCCACAGAGTCTATCTATCTATCTATCTATCTATCTATCTATCTATCTATCTATCTATCTATCTATCTATCTATCTATCTATCTATCTATCTATCTATCTATCTATCTATCTATTTTTTATGCAGGTCTGTGTAAACTGATGGAGGCGGAGCAGTCGGTGTCTCAGCTCTCTGAGGAGCTGGTGGTGAAGGAACAGGAGCTCGCTGTCGCCTCCCAGAGGGCAGACGGAGTCCTGCAGGAGGTCACAGTGAAAGCTCAGGCAGCTGAAAAGGTCGGACAGCACACATAGAGAGACAATGTCCTTATTCTTATATCTTTACCGTTAGTGGGGCAAAACATTGGGTTGTTTCTGAATCATTCGTCTTTTACAACAAGGCAGTGCTGGAGGTAGTTTGTTTATTGATATCGATTTGGTTTTACAGATTCTGATTATTAGATTAGATTAGATAGATACTTTATTTATCCCGAGGGAAATTCAAGTATCCAGTAGCATACAAAATACAAAACATACATTACATACATTAAACATACATTAAACTAAAATTAAAAACCCTAACCTTAAGAATAAAATAAAAAAAAAAAAAAAAATAAAAGATAAAATATAAAAAAAAAAAAAAAAAAAAAAAAAAAAAAATATATATATATATATATATAATTAACAGTAGCTACAGTCAACAGTCCAAATGGAGTGGAGTGCAAATGGAAGTAAAACAGTTCAAATGGAGGTAGAAATTGTCCTCCCTGCCTCTACTGAGGGCTGTTGAGGGCAGTCTGATGGGGGACGAAAGAGTTTTTGAGTCTGTTGGTGGAGCTGGATTGGGACCGCAGTCTGCCACTGAACATACTCCTCTGCCTGGTGAAGGTGTTGTGTAGAGGGTAGAGGGAGTTGTCCAGTATGGACAGCAGTTTGTCCAGGGTCCTTCTCTCTGCCACTCTCACCAGAGAGTCCAGCTCTGTGCCCACTACTGAGCCAGCTCTCCTTACCTTATTAGTAATTAAGGAAATACCCGATATTTGAAACTGATATACATTTGCAGTAAAAATTTTAATCTTATTTCAGTGTAACTAAGTACATTTACTCAAGCTCTGTACATAAGTCTAATTTTGAGGTACTTTACTTGAGTATTTCACATTTATTTGATAGCTTTAATTACTTTGCACTCTCTCTGTCCAGGTGAAGCAGCAGGTGCAGAAGGTGAAGGATAAAGCTCAGCTCATTGTCGATGAGATTGAAGCTGATAAAACAGTAGCAGAATCCAAACTGGAAGCTGCAAAACCAGCACTGGAGGCTGCTGAGGCTGCATTACAGGTCTCTCTCTATCTCTCACTCACACACACACACACACACACACACACTACTATGCGCAGCAAGTGAAGAAGTGTTCACATCTGAGCATTGTAGACTTAAATTTTACAGCACACATACAGAATTTACGTGTCAGCGTTATATTTTATATAACATATACAATTTTTCATTATTAACAGTAGAAATGAGAAACCAGGAAAGTACTTTATACTCTTTATAAGTATCTAAACCTTTCTTTGTGTGTCTACAGACCATTAAACCAGCAGACATCGCCACCGTGAGGAAGCTGCAGAAGCCTCCTCATCTCATCATGAGGATCATGGATGTCGTTCTGCTGCTGTTCCAGAGGAAGGTCGCGATTCTCGCCCGGTCTCACATATTCACATTGATGTCGTGACGACACTTTGCTATTGTTTATTCATCAGTCTCACTTTGTTCTGTCTCAGATCGACACGGTGACGGCTGACCCCGAACGGCCTTGTCCGCGACCTTCGTGGGCCGAGGCCATGAAGCTGATGCAGAACTCCGGCTTCCTCAGCATGCTGCTCAACTTCAGCAAGGTGTCTCATACTCATACACATACACACACACACACACACACACTCAAGAGTCATGACTCTAAATCAAGCAGCAACCGCTGTGGCTGTTAATTAATCCAACACCAAAGTAACAAAACCTGCCCAGTTCCTCTAACAGACACTAGAGGCTGGCTCCAGCAGTGAGTTAGTCTCCATAAGGCCCCATATTAAACGGTCCAGCTTTACATTACTTACTACTTTACATTAAGGATTAAAGTTATACATAATTGAGGGCGTTGATTGACAGGTGGGTGCCGTCACAGGCTTTCACCTCTCTGACCTTTTTCGGATTATCCAAGAGTTGGTGGAGTGAGAAATTTAGGGGGAGCTCTAAAAGGTAATTTCAGTTTTTTTTTCCTTCTGTATATTTAGTTTCCTGAAATAAATAATACTTTAATTAAATTATAATAATTGTCTCAAATAAACAATGTTGTTAGGCACTGTGGATGAAAACCACACACACGGGCACACACACACACACACACACACACACACTCCCTTCTCATCTCATCCCACTGCAGCTATCATCTGCTTTATTAAAACTATGTGTGTGTGTGTGTGTGTGTGTGAGTGTGTGTTACATGCCTGCTCGCTGTGGATCAGTAAAGCTGCCATTGGTCGTCTGTGTTTAGAGCTGGAAAACCTTCTCTTTTTCAAGCTGGAGAAGTTCTTTATTAATAAAAATAGTTTGTATTCTCATCATTATGTGAAGCACCAGAGCCAGGAGCTGCTCTGAGCGCCAAATTTTTGGCCACACCTCCAAAATCAGTCTGCAGTCATACAGATCAGAGCTGATGATGCTGTCATTCATTGTTTTCATCACTGATTTATCTGTTAACTATTTCTGCATTATCAAGAAAACTCATCTCTGATCAATATATATCAATATTCACAGTTACTGAGTTCACTGTTTGGGTTCATTGATCAGTTCATCAGCTGTTCTCTGCTGTTATTGATAGACGTTGAATATAATATAAAACATCTATAAAATACAGTCAGTTCACTCAGTGATAGAAAGGTGGAGAATGGTTCGGAGCCAGTGGTTTGGTCTCTAGTGTCTCCTGGACTGTGTGTTTGTGCTGCAGGACTCCATTACGGAGGAGGTGGTGGAGCTGCTCACTCCCTACCTGGACATGGAAGACTACAACCTGGAGTCAGCCAAGAGGATCTGCGGCAACGTGGCGGGACTCTGCTCCTGGACGCAGGCCATGGCCGACTTCTTTGCCATCAACAAGGAGGTGCTGCCTCTGAAGGTACAAACACGGAGGAGTTTACTACACAACACCATGATGTCGTAACGGTTGTCGTAGCAATACAAATTTCAAGTAACGGAATAGCGGAGCTGTTTTCACTCACTTTTAAAGGACCACTACGTAGGAGAAGAGGTGTAGTTTCAGATTGCAACTTCCTCGCTTCACCCTCACCTTCCAAGTGCTAATGAGAAACTACGGTGGTCGGCTGCTTGTTTCAGCTTTGTTTTTAAATAAAAATGGTTTCAGTCGAATCCTAAGGTTTTACAATACAAACATTGACTTCTATGTGTGTGTGTGTGTGTGTGTGTGTGTAGGCTAACCTGGCCCTGCAGGAGGCCCGTCTGGTGGTCGCTCAGACTGAACTCGCTAAAGCTCAGGAGCAGCTGGACGCTAAACAGCAGGAGCTAGATGCCGTGCAGGTATCAAACACGCACAGAAGAACTAATGATTTTATGTTTTTTGTCATTCGGTCTCACACAGATGAACACAGTCTTCATTTTGCTCTCAGATTTATGTAACAAAGGTTAGACAAAAAGATAAAGACTGACTTCTTTTAATCCTAAACAGCATGCTACCCTACGGCAGAGGATTAGGGCCAACCACAGGAACCTTCCTTGAGTTGTTTTAAAAGACATCTTCTTTGTTTTCTCGTTACAATAGTTGAATCCTGTTAAAATTATTCATTTAAATGAATAAATAAGTCATGTGTCCTGAACTTCAGGCGCTTTACGACACTGCCATGAAGGAGAAGCAGGACCTGGAGGACGACGCCCAGGCCTGCCGCCGCAAGATGGCCAACGCTACAGCTTTGATCGACGGGCTGGGAGGAGAGAAGGTCGGCTTTTTACCCATCAATTTACTCATCAATCCATCCATCATCCATCATCCATACATAAATATTTCCTGATCTTGTTGCGTTTCAGGTTCGTTGGACCGACAGCAGCGCTGGGTTCCAGACTCAGATCAAACACCTGGTGGGGGACGTCCTCCTGTCCGCAGGCTTCCTCTCCTACGCCGGCCCCTTTAACCAGGAGTACCGCAGCCTGCTGCTGCAGCTGTGGAAGAAGGAGATGGAGGAGAAACTCATCCCCTTCAGTTCTGTAAGACCTCTCAGACGTGACCTCAGTCGCCATCACTTGTCATCAATGACTTATCTATGTTTTATTTCTATTTTTAAGTTAGAAAAACAGCTTATTGGTCAATATTTATTAGAACCAACATTTTAGTCGCAGATGTAAATGTTAACATTCAAAAAGGGATGAAGTCAAAAAACCTGTTCAGGAAATATTTGAAATGTCAGACAATGTGTTTCAGTGTAATGATGAATCTGCACTTTATGCTTCAGCAGTGAAAACCTCCTCTTTATAAGTGACCACATGGTGGCGCTGTTGGATCAGCGCCAAACTTCACTGAAATTTGTTGAAACTGGTTTGTGTCATCCCCGACCTAAAGGGCTACAAACAAAACCTCATTAACACTCGAATAAATGAAATCATGCTTCATCCTTTTTCACTGGGATGTGTACTCTGGTATTCATGGCAGGAAAAGAGCTTTTGCCTTGTTTTTCATCAGTTTTATCCACTTTATAGTTATATACAAATAAAATGTTGTTAATAACTGTCAAAGAGGTTATAAACGTCCTTGGCCAATAAATTAAGATAAGATTAAGGGAAATTCAGGTGTCATAACGGCAACGGCAAAAGAAGAATGGATACAGAGTACAGAACCAAACCAGCATAATAAACACAAAAACACATACAAACAAACTGATGATGTATGACGTCATTATATGGACAGAGTTTGTCTTTGACAGAGTTTGAACAGAGCACCCCAACACGGACCGACTTCCAGAGTACTTGAATAAAATAGTAATAGTAAATAAAAGAGTAAATTTACTCTTTTAAATACCAGGTTTCCCACAAGTCCTGGAAAACCTGGAAATTTAGAAACTAGTTTTCCAGTCATGAAACACCTGGGTTGTCCTATAAAATTGTAATTGTATTTCATCCTGTGCTGTGGCCAAATTAATGCTACTGTGCTAATGTTAGAGGGAAACTGTAATGTGATGCTTCACTGACTATAAACGTCATAATAACTAAATGAATCTGTTGGAGAGGAAACATTTCACAGGATGATGTAAAAAGATTGCTGGTGCAGATGTTGAAGACATTCCCCTCCCTCGTGCAGGACTTGAACGTGATTGGCCTGCTGGTGGACAGCGCCACGGTGAGCGAGTGGAACCTGCAGGGTTTACCCAGCGACGACCTGTCCATCCAAAATGGCATCGTGGTGACAAAGGCATCCCGGTACCCGCTGCTGATAGACCCCCAGGGCCAGGGCAAGACCTGGATCCAGAACAGAGAGAAAGACCAGCAGCTTCAAGTGAGGATGGTTGTTTTGAACCACCCAGTTCATAAATCTTCATGCGCCCCCTGGTGGTGATAAGTATAAACAAACCAGAGACACAGGAAGTGAAGATCAGTTTGAGTGCTTCACTGATTGTCAGTTGTCTTCTTCTGTGTCCCAGGTGACGTCTCTGAATCATAAATACTTCCGTTCCCACCTGGAGGACAGTCTGTCTCTGGGGCGCCCCCTGCTGCTGGAGGACGTAGGGGAGGAACTGGACCCCGTCCTGGACAACATACTGGACAAAAACTACATCAAGTCTGGATCCACTTATAAAGTAGGACATCTGTGACATTTCTTTTTGCTCCTACATGAATTTATTTCTCTCTCTCTCTCTCTCTCTCTCTCTCTCTCTCTCTCTCTCTCTCTCTCTCTCTACATCTAGATCTATATTTGTTATTATTTATTTGTGTTAGTAGTTTTTAGTTTTAGATAACTATTAACTAACCTTAAATCACGTACATATTATAGCATGCAAGGTATTATATTTAATCCAAATTTTTATCATTACACATGGAAAAACACAAGATGCTGCATGTAAATTAATTCTCTATCATATATACATAAATGTTATTTAACAAAAGATAACACAAACTCAAAAATGTATGAAAACTCATCAGTTTGTTGCTGTTATTTCCTCCTCCTCCTCCCCCTCCTCCTCCTCCTGCAGGTGAAGGCAGGAGATAAGGAGGTTGATGTGATGAAGGGCTTCACGCTCTATATCACGACCAAGCTGGCCAACCCGGCATACAGCCCCGAGGTCAGTGCCAGGACGGCAGTGGTGGATTTCACCGTCACCCAGCGAGGCCTGGAGGACCAGCTGCTGGGACGGGTCATACTGCTGGAGAAACAGGTCAGTTCACTAGTCTGCCAGTTAGTTGGATAGGGTACAATCTATTAGCCTAAACTATAACATATAAAAGCTTAACTAAACTTTGGCTGTGTATCTTCCCTCATGGGAGTAGAATATTTGTTTCACAGTCTGAACGTGATGTTTTTTAGGTTTTTACAAATGTATTACTAACAGTTGTTAAGAGTTGTTGTTGTTGTTGGAAAAATACAGCATTAGATCAATACCGGAAGATACTCAAGTAGGACCTAAAGTTGTATTCTAATTGTTGTTTTATTTTAATGCTTATGAAAATTTTTTGGGGTTTGCAAAATATTTAATCCAGTGATCCAACGGATGAAATTTGCATCCAAGATCGGACCTCTTTGTCAATCTGATCAGCGGCGGGTTTACAGAAAATTCACGGGGTGTGTTAGAAATATTTTATCCCAAACAATGACATATATCAGTATTTGATTAAAAAGATGAAGATATTTGAACTCATGTATTGTGGCACTGTATAGAAATATCTAAAGCTGGCATTAGAAATTAATTACTTAATTGTTTTATTTCCATTTTTTTTTTTCAACAAATACATGTCCGCTAGAGTCCGATGTAAACCAAACACCCCGTAATCAGACTAGAATCAGCTCCATTAACCTTTTCCTATAACTTTGATTTGATTATTGGTGACCAGAACCAATGGATTACTACAACTGGAATAAACTGTCTAGTAAAACTCACTCATTCTGGTTATAAGTCTGTACAAATCCTAAACCCTCAACATCTACCTGGATTTGATTCTTCAACCAGGAGCTGGAGGCGGAGCGCGTAAAACTCTTAGAGGAGGTGACATCCAACAAGAGGAAGATGCAGGAGCTTGAGGACAGTCTGTTGTTCAGGCTGACCAGCACCCAGGGCTCCCTGGTGGAGGACCAGTCTCTCATCGAGGTTCTGAGGGTCACCAAGACCACTGCTCAGGAGGTACTGCTGTCTGTCACCCATGTTTAACTGAAGCAGAAAATAATGTTAATAAGGTTTCTCTGACTGAAACCATCTCGTCTTCCAGGTGAGTGAGAAGCTGTCGGTTGCCGCAGAGACGGAGGTGAAGATCAACCAGGCCCGGGAGGAGTACAGGCCGGTGGCCACCAGGGGGAGCATCCTCTACTTCCTGATCGTTGAGATGTCGCTGGTCAACATCATGTACCAGACGTCTCTGCGGCAGTTCCTGGGGCTCTTCGACTCGTCCATGCAGCACTCTGCCAAGTCGCAGCTCACCTCCAAACGCATCAGCAACATCATCAACTTCCTCACCTACCAGGTGCAGTTCACTAGCAAGGGTTTGAGTCCGAACCAAAAGATGATCTAATTTTATTTTTTTTTACGTGTAGGGCTGATTTCAGTTAGCTTAGTTTGAGAAAGTGTCTGTCATTTATGGTTGGGTGGATATATCAGCAATTGGCTAAGAAAAAAAAACATAGTCTCAGACTCGTCCCAGATGTGACGCCCCTCTAACGACCTATCCAAGCAGGGGCATGCTTGGTTAAGTCGTTAGAGTAGTCACTCAGACTTCCTTTCCCACAATACCACTGCGCTTGTCAAACCTCACTGTGGTTAAGCTAATGTTTACTGCCTCAGGTCATTGACAGGATTAGTAATGACAGAAATACAACAGTATGGAAGCTGCCAGTCACTGAAAGTAAATGGTAAATGGACCTGTACTTGTATAGCGCATTTCTAGTCTTCCGACCTCTCAAAGTGCTTTTACACTACGTGCCACATTCACCCTTTCACACACATTCACACAGCGATGGCAAAGTCCATCGAACAGAAACTAACATTGATAATTAATATTTTTAATTAATACACAGTCATACACCGATGCACGGCATCGGGAGCAATTTGGGGTTCAGTATCTTGCTCAAGGATACTTCGACATGTGGCACCAGGAGCTGGGGATCAAACCCACAACCTTCCAATTAGGAAACGACCCGCTGTGCCTCTGAGCCACAGCCGCCTGTCACTGCAGAGCTCATGAATTCTATCAGCAGTTGTTTTTATTATATAAGAGTGGTTAGTTTGACGACAGGGAATACAGTAACTGTGGAACAGTGGAGAGACTAATAAAAACAGTTTGGGCCTTTTTTTTTTGCTTCTGTCAGGTTTGACTGAAGTGTGTTTTAAGATTTGTTAACAAGGTAATTAAGCTGGTCCCGGTGCAGTAAAAAAGAGAAACTTAAATTCAGAAGGTCTATGGTTGTATGTTTTCTCTTGCGTTCTTGACATTTTGTTAGTTTATTTTGTTTATTAAAGCTAAGAGAGCTTTTTGCACGTACCAAACTCTCCCAGCTGCAACTGGGGTGATGGGTGTGCGACATCGGCAATCGCTGGTTGTTGGACTGACGGTGGCCAGTTGGAAAGCTTTAACACATTGCCCAACCCTACTGTTAATCCAAGCCTATGCTATGATTTACCTGTTGGTCTCTCTCTCAGGTGTTCTGTTACACAGCCAGGAGTTTGTATGAGGAACACAAATTGCTGTTCACTCTGCTGTTGGCTCTGAAGATTGACCTGCAGGCCCGAAAAATCTCACACCCCGAGGTCCTCACCTTCGTCAAAGGTCAGACACGCATCCTTTTCCTCCTCCTCTATTCACCCTTCATCTTCTTTTAGTATTCTGAGAGTAAATGTCTTTGTGTAGGTGGAGCCTCTCTGGATCTGAACTCTGTAGAATCCAAGCCACGTCGCTGGATCCTGGACCAGACTTGGCTCAACTTGGTGCAGCTGTCTAGCCTGCCATCATTCACCCAGATCCTGACACAGGTAGAACCCAGATCCATGGACATTAGAGCAGGTAAAGCTGGAACAAAGACCTACAGGAGTTATGTTTCCTCCTGTCCAGGTCAGCCAGAACGAGCGTGCCTGGAGGACCTGGTTTGACTATCCAGCACCAGAGGACATCACACTGCCTGATGGGTACGAGGAAAAGCTTGACACCTTCCGGAAGCTCCTGCTTATCCGGAGCTGGTGTCCAGACCGAACCACTGCTCAGGTCTGACTCTAGACACCGTGATTCACTCCTGTAATCAGTGAAATAAAGCTAATGGAGAGTTTAAATAAATGTGAGTTTATGAAATGATCTTTGTATTTGTGTGTGTGAACCAGGCACGTCACTACATCTCGGAGTCTCTGGGTCAGCAGTATGCGGAAGGTTTGGTTCTGGACCTGGACGCCATGTTGGCAGAGAGTGACAGCAGGACGCCGATGGTCTGTCTGCTGTCAATGGGCTCTGACCCGACTGAGAACATAGAGAGACTGGCCAAGAACAAGGTGAATGATGGGATGAATAAGTGCAGTGGGTGGAGAGATAAAGAATAATATTCCCTACAGTGCCAACAGTGGGCAACACTAGTTAACGTTAGCTTATAAATGGAGTCCGCTAACGTCTACAAATGACCGACACCCACCACAACACAGAGTCCAACACAGAGTCCAACACAGAGTCCACAACACAGAGTCCACAACACAGAGTCCAACACAAAGTCCAACACAGAGTCCAACACGGAGTCCACCACAGAGTCCACAACACAGAGTCCAACACAGAGTCCACAACACAGAGTCCAACACAGAGTCCAACACAGAGTCCACAACACAGAGTCCACAACACAGAGTCCAACACAGAGTCCAACACAGAGTCCAACACAGAGTCCACAACACAGAGTCCAACACAGAGTCCAACACAGAGTCCACAACACAGAGTCCACAACACAGAGTCCAACACAGAGTCCAACACAGAGTCCACAACACAGAGTCCAACACAGAGTCCAACACAGAGTCCACAACACAGAGTCCACAACACAGAGTCCAACACAGAGTCCAACACAGAGTCCAACTCAGAGTCCACAACACAGAGTCCAACACAGAGTCCAACACAGAGTCCAACACAGAGTCCAACTCAGAGTCCACAACACAGAGTCCAACACAGAGTCCAAAGTCAAACCTAACATTACTGCAAAGCTTGTGAAACATGTTGTCTGATTGTGCTTTTAGCTGGATAACTTTTGCTTGTAGCTAACACTGACAAATTGCTAGCTAGCGGTGTTGATTTTATTTAACAATCAAAGATGTAACAGTACAAGGCTAATAATAGCTTACTACTAGCCAAGAGTGATGTGAGGCAGGGGCATCCAACTAGCTAACTGTAGCAAAGCTAAGCTGGGGTTGTCTGGAAGGCTGTGTTTTGGCTGCGCGGTGTGGGTCTGGGGTTGGTTGCACTGCAGATAGTAACGTTATTCTAAATATACTCATTTATTTTCAAGTTCAGTCTGGCATTCACTTAACAACCACTGGTGTCACTAGTAACAGCTGTTTAAAGAAAGTTATATATAGAACCTTCAAAACCTCAATAATTCAAAGTTTAAAAATGTTTGACTAACACATACAGCTCATTTAAATGTTCTCCCAAGCCTAAAAATCAGTTTAGACTCTAGTGCTGCTTTTGAAAAACCTGGATGTCAAACATTAAGCCTTAAATATAAAAAATGCCTGCAGGGGGCGCCATGCCGTCCCATTTCCATGGGTCAGGGCCAAGAGGTTCACGCTCGCAGGCTATTGGCCAACAGCATGACGGACGGCGGCTGGCTCCTCCTCCAGAACTGCCACCTGGGACTTGACTTCCTGGACGAGCTGCTGGAGACAGTCACCACGGCAACGCCCGAGACTGTGCACAAAGGTTTCCGGGTGTGGCTGACCACCGATGTGCACCCCAGGTAACTGCTGCAGTTCAGCGGAACAAAAGGTCTGGAGCTGCAATGATTACTCAATTATTCGATTAGTTGTCAACTATAAAAGCAAGTCAGAGCAAGTTGGCATCAAGTCACAGACCTCTCAAATGAGCCAACTGTCTTTGGGTTGTGGACAAAACAAGACATTATGTCAGCTTGGGCTTTGGGAAACAGCGATAATTTTCTGACATTTTATGGACCAAACAATTAATCGGTTAATTGTAAAAATGTTCAATGGATTACTCGAGAATGAAAATCATTGTTAGTTGTAGCTCTGGAAAGGTCAATACGCTTGAATAACTGTATCACTGTGTGTGTGTGTACACAGATTCCCCATCACCTTCCTGCAGTCCTCCATCAAGTTCACCAATGAACCTCCTCTTGGTAATAAACTCCTTTCTGAAGTCAGATCAGGATCTTCCTGATCCCCCCTTCATGGATTTACTTTGAGATACATTCAAACTTGACACTATGTAAATAATCCAACCATTCATAATAAATGACATTGTATTCTACCTTTGCCCCTCACTGATCTGCCCTCGTCAGGGATGAAAGCTGGTCTGAAGAGGACCTTCAATGGCGTCACTCAGGATCAGTTAGAGATCAGCAACCTGCCTCAGTGGAAACCTCTGCTGTACGCTGTGGCCTTCCTGCACACCACTGTGCAGGTATCATCCTTTTACCCTGAAGTCTCTCTGTTTGTTCAGAGATTAAAAAAAAAAACTGTCCCTGCAGCACCATAACATTTTCTTATTTAATCATTTCTACTACTTTCTTTATGTCTCTCTTCCGTTTTGCTGCCGTCAGGAGCGCCGCAAGTTTGGTCCTCTCGGCTGGAACATCCCCTACGAGTTCAACCAGGCAGATTTTACCTCCAGCATGCAGTTTGTGCAGAACCACCTGGACGACCTGGACTCAAAGAGAGGAGTCAACTGGAGCTGCCTGCGCTACATGTTGGGTCAGTCTTTAAATCCACTCGTGGCTCGCCTGGTCACACGCAATCTAATATTCCAGATAAACAGTAAAATGTGTTTGTGAACAGATTTGAGGAGAGAAATAGTCAACGCAGTAACAGAATCTGGATCCATATCTGATCAACACTGCCTAGTTTGACAGTTTGATCTGAGTTTGGTGTGTTGAGCTGGACGGACTCACTGAGAATGAGCTGTCAATCACAAGGTAGCCCCGCCCTAAAGCATACCCTGCTTTATGGTCTGTTTTACTCTAAATGGGACCATCAGTTACTAAATGAACATCATGCTGTATGGAAGAAGACTGAAACTGGAGACTGAGACCAGAAACTCATCAGGAAACTCTTTACTGAGATAATAAATCAGGTGAGAAGTCGGCTCATTTCTCCATAAGACTGAATGGTATCCGTTTTCATTGCAGCCAGTGGAGCTCTCCCCTGCTGGCCTTTACATAGAATGCAGGTTTAAGACACTTCACAGACCTGGAAGTTCTGTCCACTGCATATACTGACAATGGTCTGATGATGATTTAGCCTCTGGGGGTAACTGCAAATGTTTAGGGCCTTCCTGCATAGCCAGGAGCTACCTGGATAACGGATATCCGGGCTGATACGTCCTGTGTCCAGTTAATGTTTGCAGATAAACTTTATAGATGGATACAGGTAAATTTTTTAAAGCTTCCGCCTCACTCTGTTTCTCCATCATACTCAGGTGAAGTCCAGTATGGTGGCCGGGTGACCGACGACTTGGACAAACATCTCCTTAACACCTTCACTCGTGTCTGGTTCAGTGAAAACACCTTCAGTGACAAGTTCTGCTTCTATAAGGGCTACAGCATCCCGGGCAAGGCAAAGACGGTCCAGGACGTCCTGCAGCACATCGAGGCCCTGCCGCTGGTTGACTCGCCTGAGGTCCGAGCACGCTCAGAAACACGTCGAGAAACAAGTTCACACACATCATTAAACCGTTGCTACCTCCGGTCTGCAGGTTTTTGGCCTCCACCCCAACGCTGACATCACATACCAGACCAACTTGGCCAACGAGACGTTAAGCACCATCATCAACATACAACCGAAGGACAGCGGGGGCGGGGCCGGGGAGACCAGGGAGGCCAGCGTACAGAGGCTAGCCAGTGAGATGCTGGAGAAGCTACCACCTGACTACGTGCCGCATGAGGTGTGAAATTAGTATAGGTATGATGCACTGATCCAATACCATTTATTATACCAGAAACGGGACACTCAGTGGTTTCCCCTTCGCAATTTTTTTTGGGGGATAGTGAATCCATGACCCGCCCCAACCTGAGCCAGGCCGACAATGATAAAACAGGTTTAAAAGAAATATTAACACACGTATCGGATCGGTACCCCATATCGGCTCCTACATGAAATCTATATCAGTTTATAGGTATAATATGTAATTTCTGCCACTAGGGCCTCTCTCACTTCAAAACAATAGGAAAAAGTGAAAGTTTGATGAGGTGGAGAAGCAGCGTGGGATCATGGGAGTTTCACCACCATTGTCACCATTGTCGTCATTGCAGTCAGCTTCTCCCGGTTAGGATTCCTTCAGTGTTCATGGTTCAGAGGTTTCTACCGGGAGCCCAATGATCCACAGAGGTCTCCTCCTCTGCAAAACAAACCACTAAAAACACTGAATAAAGCAGTTCCACCTTAAAAATCACTGCTTCTCCCACGCTGTTGGACAGACAATGGACGTCCGGGAGGGGCTGCGAGCCGAGCTGCTGCTAACATTAGCTCAGCTTGTTTCTCTATATTTAGAATATTTTTACCACTTTACCAGAGAACTGAAGCTGTTATATCCATTTATTCTCTCTTGGGTGTTTTAACACGTGAGTTTGGATCAACAAAGTCACACTAACAGATGGAGGCAGCGGTCCACCTGCGACTCTGCTTTTTATCAAAGGAGCCTGGTGGCTTTGAAGAGACTTAAGTTCCCCGTCAAAGTCTTTGAATTCACTTAAAAAATGACTCCTTGTCCAACATATGTTGTGATTTTCAATTTGTACCTTTGTCTCGTAATAATGTTTAAACGAGCACAACGCGAACTGTGTAATTATTGATTCATAGACCCTAATGGAGCAGACTAATCATTTAAACAAAAAGTTCATTTTCATTTTCTCAACTGATTTATTATTACACAGATTATTATAACAACCAAGTCAGTCAAATAATAAATCAATTAATAAGTTTGACATTTACACAAAATGAATCCCGTCATAAACACAGAACAATACAAATATTGTTTATTGTTGCATAATTAAGTAATTGAATCATTGAGTAACTTGAGTGTGTTTTAAAGATCAAAGGTCAACTTCAGAAGATGGGTCCCCTTCAGCCAATGAACATCTTCCTGCGTCAGGAAGTGGACCGCATGCAGCGAGTCATCAGCATCGTACGGAGCACGCTCACCGACCTCAAACTGGCCATCGATGGTCAGTCACACACACACACACACACACACACACACACACACACACACACACACACACAATAGACCTTTTTCACAGCAACCAGACTGTGGACATATGACGGCCTTTAGCTCGTGTTTCTAGAGTTACGTGTTGTTACGAACACGTTAGGAATTGTTAAAATGTGATATTTCTTAAAGGGAGTTTGGTGCAGGGAGCTTTTAGTTGGATTCAAACTGCTGATATGGATCATTGTTAACGTTTAGTCTCCACTACAGAAACACTTACTAACTGCTAAGTCTGATAAGGTTGTCTGGCGGTATTAGTTTTATTAATGCTTTAATAATGTGGATATTGATTACTGACGCTGGCTGCTCCGGATCATTATCAGCTAATTGTGCTCAGTTTCTAACAGAATGATGAAAATGGTTGCCGTTTTGTCTGCATGTAGTGTGACAGATCTAAGACAGTCTGACACACTTCCTCTCGCTGCAGGCACCATCATCATGTCAGAGGACCTGCGCGACGCTCTCGATTGTATGTTTGACGCTCGGATCCCTCGCCTGTGGCTACGGCTCAGCTGGCCGTCGGCGACGCTGGGCTTCTGGTTCAGCGAGCTACTGGAGAGGAATCAGCAGCTCAGCGCCTGGATCAGCACTGGCCGACCGAACCAGTTCTGGCTCACTGGCTTCTTCAACCCACAGGTAGTTCAGACGGCGCCAACGCAGTGAAAACCAGGAGTTTAGAACATTTGGCCGCATCCAATCAGCTTTACACGTAAATGTTTATTTGCGTGTTTGTGTTTCTCGAAGGGTTTTCTGACCGCCATGCGCCAGGAGACAACACGCTCCAACCTGTCCCGGGGTTGGGCCTTGGATACCGTCACCGTTAGCAACGATGTCACCAAGATGATGAGGGAGGACGTGTCAGCTCCACCCCCAGAGGATGTGGGCGGAGTCTATATATACGGCCTCTTTCTGGACGGGGCTGGATGGGACCGCCGCAGCGCCAAACTCACTGAGGCCCCGCCCAAGGTTAGAGTGTGTGTTTGTGATTTATTTAAAAAGAAAAAAATTATGGAAATTCAAATTGTAATAGTAAATAATGAAATGAAAGAATATTAAGGTAAAGTAATTTTAGAACAACAGAAAAGAAAAATGGTAAAAGAAAAATCTAAAATAATATTAAAGTGATAAAAATTATAATGACTAAAAATAATAATGTAAAAAAAAAAAAAAAGAAAATATATAATTCATTGAAGCCTCTCTGCTGCCTCTCAGGTCCTCTTCACCCCCCTCCCCGTGGTCCACGTCTACGCCATCAGTTCAGCCAACATGGCCGACAATAAGCGGCAGCCCGGTGGTGGGGGGGCAGTCAGCCTTTACTCTTGTCCAGTCTACAAGAAACCGCGCCGGACCGACCTGAACTTCATCTTCTCTCTGCAGCTGAGGAGCGTTCAGCCGGTGGAGCACTGGACGCTGCGCGGTGCGGCGCTGCTCTGCGACTGCAAGTGATCCTCAAACTTTATTGAATGAGCATTGGCTCAGTGACTCCAGGATGTTGTTTGTTTAAACTGAAAAAAGATTATAACTTAAACTCATTGAAGGTCTGACTAAACTTTTATCTTCTCTTTTTTTATTCCTTTTTTACTTTTTATTTTTAATTAATTTTAATGAATGAATATAAAAAAATCCCTAAAAACTGGTTACTCAGCAAATCAGTTTGGAAGATACAGCAGAGAAAAAGTCAAAAAAATGTTAAATGAAAAATGAGAAATGAGAAATGTAAAACAGTTAATATTCAGAGGAATCCAACATTGTTTCTTTAATTTAAATCAAGCTTGCGCGATCATAAGCTATGTATTTTTACCAGCTGCTGTAACAGATTATCTAATGACATTAAAGTAAATTAAAAATCTTTAATTCACTGACTAATTATTGAAGAACAGACTTCACATTGGTTACAGAAATAATTCAAGTGAACTTTTATAACATGAGTCAAACACAAACCTGCTTTAATATCTCTGACAAACTACAGCCATGCAGTCACTCACTAACGAATGCTAAGAACACCAACAATACTGTAAATATGTTACAGAATAAACATCAGCAACAATGCCGTTACATCACTGCTGTCAGGTGAAAATCCCATTAGCTTTATTTTCAGCATGATGACATGAGCTGTTCTCACAGCCAAAGATACGTTTTTTTATGATTTTTATGCTCCAGTTTGCAGCTTTGCTAAAAAAGTTACCCAACTGCTCTAAAATAACAGGAAAACTGAAAATGTGGGGGAAAAATACCAAATGAAAGTGTCTGCCTGCTCCAAAATAAAACTACCAGAATTTTATTAGCAACTCTGTTTACACAGAAACTTAATTTCCTTTCAAATTAATCAGGAATTCTGACCTTTAATGACTAAATGCTAATTAAAACTGTAGCTACGAAACAGTTCTCTCACTCAAACACAAGTAACACTAACACACTATACAATACACAGTTTAAATAGTAATTAATACGTTATTTAGATCTTTATTATTCAATCAACAATTTTAATGTATATGTATTTTCATAAAAGGGTGATGAAGTGGCATCGTCCTTCACAGTTCATCTTCGGTGCCACAAGGGGTCTTATCCCCCTCATTTGTATGTTTTGACCACACCTCTGCCTAAGTTGGCAAATTAAACTTACCAAATCCAATTGAAAGTATGGCAAACACATCTTTCTTTAACAAAAGCTTTATCTGTAGTTTTATAGAGAAAATCTACCACACAGGTCGTGTAATACTGACGTGATAGAGGATTCAACAGAAACAGTCACACATCAGCCTCCAACAAATTGGTTGTGTACGAAAATGTCAACTGCCAATAAAGTTGCTCTTCTCTGTACAGTCATTGTATCAAACCTGCCCCATATTAGATAAAACAGTAGTGATTGGCCCGACCGGATCCAGAACTGGTTCCCTGGCTAGTGGTAAAGAATATCTTGTATATATAGAATAGAATATTCCTGGGGTTTTATTTAGTGCCACTTTCAAAGGTCCTCAGCTCGCTAACGCATCTGTGATTTTCTGTCTTAGTAAGTGTTCTATCAAACATAGATTTTCATGTCGTACTCAGTTTAAATCTGCTATAAACTGGCAGTCAAAGTGGTCAATACAATTTCCATTTATGAGTGGTCTTTGTAGTCTGTGGACAGATCCAAATTACTTTCTATATCTAACTGGGTCCGGGTAGGTTGTCATTCTTTTTCAGTGGATCTCAGGTCTGTGTGTCGATATATATGTAGTAGAGGTCCAGACTTTTGGACTTGTGAAGACCTCTACAGGAACAAAGAACCTCTCATCCTGATTGTTGCTGCCAAACAGACATTTTTTTGTTTTTAAGTCCAGTTTATTCAAGTCAATCCCCAGTGAAAGACTTTAATTATTTCACCTATAATGAAATCCAAATGAATAATGAAAATCCAAAACTCTTTTATCACTTTTTCTCCAAACATTTCACAGAACTGAACGTACTATAACTCTGTTATAGCTTTATCATCCAACATTTCAATCTCACCAACATGCAAAAAACAAGTCAACAGCAGCAGAGTGATATTGGGAAATGTCCTGGGAAGAAGTTCTGAACTCTGAACACTTTGTTCATTTATTTTCCCAAAGTCAGTGTATATTGAACACAAAACAAAAAAAATACTATATATATATTTGCTGATTTGATAATAAATGACCAGAACATACGTAACTGCATATGAAATAACCGCGGTGATTTCAGCAATCTGTTTGGTTGTTGTCTTGATGTTCAGTCAGATTGGATCTGTGACCGGCCTGTTCCCTCTCACTTCCTTCAACAACGTTCAAACAAATGTTAATCTTCATTATTTGCACTCTTGCTTGGTAGCAGCAACCTTTAAAAACTTAACGTTCATTCCATCTGTGTGGTCTCAGTGGTCCAAAAGAAAACGGCCCAGATCTTGTCACTGTCTCACGGTTTACGATAGCTGCTTCATATCGTACATTGGCACCTCAGATTCCTCCGGCTTGCCCTCATCGTCAGCCGCCTTGGCGGCTTCAGGACTGCCTTTGCGGCCTTTGGGCGGAGGGACGGGAACGGCGCCCTCTGTGGCGCCCTCAGCTCCTTCCTGGCCCTCTGCCACAGTCCTCTCCTTCTTCAGATTGAGCTTTGCTGGGACGCTCTTGGTGATGGTCTCCTTCAGCCTCTCACCCGACTGCTTCAGCCTCTCACCAGACTGGCGGATCTTCTCACGCCTCTCAGCTGTCACGATGCGCTCACCAAACTTGTTGACCTTGGTGCCCAGGTTCTCGCGGGTCTTGCTCATGTTCTCCTTGGAGAAGGTAGCTTTGAAGCTCTCAATGCGTGTCAGCCCGGTCTTTTTCATGCGGCCGGCTGATGAGGAGTCTGCCTCCTCCACCACCATGTACTCCTCATCCGACTCTGGAGGAAGCTCAAACTTGTCCGGTTCCACCTCGGCTCTGGCGCCGCTGCTGCTGCTAGGTTCTGCTGGTTCGTTGCCTGGTGTGACAGCCTTCACCTCCTGGTCACCCTGAGGGAGGAGAACACAGAGCAGAGTGTGAACCATCATGAATAAAAGATGGACAACTCAGACTTTGTGCTGGGAAAAAACATGCAGTGCATTAGACCTTAAATACTATTTGTTTTTCTTCTAATTCAGATGGACAAAGTGTTATAGTTGATGTCAGGTTTAAATCTGTCTCTGGTTAAAGTGTGTCCTGTAGACTTTAGCTGTTAGCGTGCAGGCCTGATCCTGCCTCCATAAATAAACTAGCACCTGTTTCTGCAGCTCAGTGCTCGGCTGCAGGAAGCTAAACATATCAACGAGCAGCAGCGTACTGAGCAAAGCCGATCACTTTCAGCTTCAGGCCACGTCATGGCATGCATCAGTCTGCAACTCAAAGCTCAAGTTACACTTAACATGAAATGGAGCAAAAATGTTAAGGCCGAAGCTGCAAACTGACACAGATCCTTGCAGACGTAATTCACTTTGGGAAGGTTGAACCTCAATTACAAACTCCTGATTCATGCTATGCTCAGTTCCCCAAGTAAACACAAAGTTACCTAAAAACTAGTAGAAGCCAAGTAAAAGTTAAAGAAAAAGTAATTTAACAACCAGCCACATGGTGCAGCATATTTGGCGTTTCTGGTCCTAAAGCTATACACCAAAACCTGTTCAAATTAGTGACATTCAGTTTAAATCATTGTCAATGATGTTCAGCAGTTTAAAGAGGCAGTTTTCTACATTTTTATCTGTAGTGAAATGTGACCTGGATGTACTAAGCTGACTTTGCAAGGCATACATTTACTGGGAACTGTCTTCAGCCTCCTCAAGAACACCCTGAAGGCCCCCAGACACCAGCTTGGACAACACCTGAGCTAGTAAGCAAGGGACAAAGTAAGAAAATGTAGAAAGATTGATCACCAGGAATTTGATGAAATCAGATCAGTCCTGGAAGATCAAACTCATTAAGTTTATTGAACCTTCATGCTTGTTAGCAAACTGGTCCGTAGCATGCTAATAGGATCGTCAGGATCTTTCATTACATGCATCATAGGCACTATATGACACCTGATAGAGAGGCTAACATTTCCAAGGCTTTGACTGAACATAACATTCATAACTGAGCAACACAGCAGGAGCATGTATCAGAGCCTGCTAACAATCTAAAATTAAAGCTCACTAATTAACATGTCTGTATCCCGTTTCTTTAATACATACACAGAAATGTGAAGAACGTAATTTGTGGTTTTGGGGTTGTTGTGTGTTGGAACGGTGATTGTGTGCAGCTTCTTGAAGTCTGAAGAGAGAGGTCGCCAGGTCTGGCACCCTTGGACCTGGGCAGAGACCGAAGCCTGTGTTCACTGTCTGTCTAGTCAGGAAACTGGCTGAAAATTTGCACAGCAGCACTGGGTGGATGAATACACCATTGTGTCTGTCACATGACTCAGGAATCCGTTCAGTTGTTGCTTCCAGTCTGTATGCTAAGCTAGGCTAACTATGTCCTGATTCCAGGCCTGTACTTAACCCACAATATGAGATCTTCTCATCTCACTAGCGGTGATGGCAAGTTTGGGTCCTTTGCTGCTTCAAAACTGAGTGCTATGGATACATTTCTGTCACATGTTACCCAAGTACTTAAGTTCAATACCTGGATGAATTTATTTATTTAGGTTCATCCACTACTTGAGTTTTGCTGTTGATTTCAGCGTATTAAACTACAAAGTTCTCGGATAGACTGAGCAGCAAGAACGAATAGCAGCTCGTAGACAGAATCCAACCTAACGAGGCAACGTCACACAACATAGGAAGATTTCAGCTTGAAGGCCTTTCTGCTTTGCTAAACTGGGAGGGCAGGAAGGTCAAAGGTCATGAGCGCATCTGATCCCATGACATCGCAGTAATGTGCTGAACCTCCACAGCTTCTGCTCTGGCTGACAGAGGATTTCCTTCGTCAATCTGACAAAAATTTGTCAGAACAAATCAAAGAGTGAACACAGCCTGTTAGCAGCTAATTAAATGATTTACAACCCTCGTACAGCAGCTTCGTTAGCTTATCCAGAGAGAGAGGAAGGGTGAGAGAGCAGACCACTATATTAGGAGATGGTGGCGGTTCAGACTCAGAATAACCTGGTCTGTCAGCTCTCAGCTGGCACAGTCACTTACAGTACAGAATCCACGTAGCAGCTCTCCTAACTGAGCACACACTCTTAACATACGCCGATCAGCAATAACATTATGGCCACTGAATAACACTGATTATCTGGTTATCAGGGCTCCTGTCAGTGGGGGGATATATCAGGCAGCAAGTGAACATTTTGTCCTCAAAGTGGATGTGTTAGAAGCAGGAAAAATGGGCAGCGTGAGGATCTGAGCCACTTTGACAAGGGCCACATTGAGCATCTCCAAAACTTGTGGGGTGTTCCGGTCTGCAGAGGTCAGTATCTATCAAAAGTGGTCCAAGGAAGGAACAGAACCACAGACAGGGTCATGGGCAGCTGAGGCTCATTGATGTACATTGGGAGTGAAGGCTGGCCCGTGTGGTCCGATCCAACAGACGAGCTACTGTAGCTCAAACTGCTGAAACAGTTAATGCTGGTTCTGATAGAAAGGGCTCAGAACACACAGTGCAGAGCAGTCTGTTGGTCTGGGACTGCAGAACATTATGAGCACCAGGGTGCCCATAGGGAGAAATGGGGGAAAGAAAATTGTGAATATTTCCTCTCACGACCCAAGAAGCGTCTCTTCATTTAGTTTCAGATTCATAGTAGCACATTAGAATAACAATGGTAATTTGGTGAGTGCTTGTGTAGGTTTGTACATGTAAGAGAGCTCCATCAGACCTTTGATAATGGTGTTACATAAATTATTAAGGTGTCATCACTGTAAAAATCAAACATTCAGTTTTGCATCCATATTGGATTATTCTGCCACTTCACATCCAGTGCCAACTTTCAGTGCCAATGCAGGGATTTGTGTGTTCTTTATAGCGTATAGAGAAGAAAGTAAAGGAAGGATGTGGAGGTCAGCGTGGTTTGAATTATAGGAGACGGGTTTATATGAAGACCAGCAATTGACCCTTCCTAAGTACCGCCCCTTTTGGGACCTCTGTCAACTTTCTCCTTTCATGGATAATCTGATAATTGTTAGCTAGCTAATTAGCTAGGGTCGTTTTGCTGACATTAGCTATCAGATGTAACTAGCTCTTAAGGCTGTACGTTTTATTCGAAATTTGAAAATTGAAAATGAAAAAAACTGACAATCTAGTGCAACAGACTGTTGCTTAGTTTGCCTTGTGATCCAGCAGAGGGCGCTCCACTTTCAGCTTGATATTATTGACCTGTCAGTATTTAGTAAACTAATCTAGTAAAGTTATGTCGTTTACGTTCTGAACAGACGATTGCGACACCAAAGCATCAGAGAAGCAGTGTGCTTCTGTATAAAGCCTAACCCTACATTGACAACAAATTTGCAGACTAATTTGCTAAGGTTAGCTTGTCATTCGAGTGAGGTAGTGGAGTACAGGCACGGCAGACGAGCAGAGCAACATCAAGTGTACAACCTTGTCTTACTGCTACTATTTGGCACACTCAGCTTAGCCTAACACATAGCACAGCTACATACATAGAAGCAGAAAATTGAGGGGTGGGACTTAGGAAGGGTCAATTAAGATTTACCTTTTAATTAAGCACAACAATGTGTACAGAATTTTAAAAAACTTTGGTCATAATAAAACTGTTTCGATTTATCCGATAATGGAACGCATGCAATGCAGACACAAGGGACCATCTCTACCTTCCATCCCACATGACTTGAACAGCGCACTAGGGTGCACTGTGCAGCCTGACATCCAGCAGCCGCAGCCAGCCAATCACAGGGTCTTTCTGAGGTTTGATCAACATGTGACCTCACTGACCGCACTGCAACCTGACTCTGTACATTAGAGTCTGGATTACAGTAACCGAACCACACCCACAGAGCTATTCCTGCATTTAGTCCCAGTCAACAAGCTACTTAGTAGTTAACATGCTAACTTGAATCTTATATTGCAACTCTTGTTGTTAATTTTCTGATATTTGGAAGTTAGCATGCTAATATGATATGTAGTGCCACAATTAACATACAATTCATTGCTAAAAAATAAAAAAATAGTGTGTGCGCTCTAAATTAACAGCCATATGTAATGATGTCTAACTTGGTGAGAACTCTGACATTAAATCCTTTATTTCTGCTTTTGATGAAGGGGCACAAATTGTCATTTTTAGAGCATCAGTGTCTCATGTTGGCAAATGTCAGCAAAGTTCAGTGGGATCAGATTGCGTGGCTGAAGCCAACAATTATGCATGAAGTAATTCCTGACCCAACTCAAGAATGAAAGTATAGCAGCCAAATAATCATTCACAAAGTGAACTATTTTCAAGTAAAGCCCACTCTATGGCTTCAGATCTGTGGTGTAACCTTTCAGTATGCAGAGGTTTATCCACGGCTAAAATAACGAGGTCACCATTGCGCTGGCAGCTGCTAACTGTGAAGGCCAAAGAAGTAAAACGAAGCCTGGTGTGTGTGCTTGTTGCTATTTCAACCCCTAGAACGAACTTATGCAGTTCGTCTTAAGGCTCAAAACAGTCACTTAATTCTAGGATAAATAATGTGAAGATACAGCAGATTGTAATATCAATGGTGCCTGTATCTAATGTCTCGAAACAGACACAGAGCAGCATTTGGCAACATCATTCTGAAAAGTTATACATGTTTTTGGACAGATGAAACTGATTTACCATACTTATTTGTTTTTTTAAGACCCTTGGAGGCATTATGCAGCGAAATCCCATTCAGTCATTCAAATTGAGAAATCTGCTGACAAAGGTTTGTGCCTTTCAGAAAGATTGCTTAATTATTAAAAGTTCTCCTGCTCTGCAAAAACTGGACATAGGCTGGCAGCTATTTTAGACCTTGTCCAGCTCTATAAAGCAGTTACACTTATCATCTGGCACACACCAACTGGCCCTTTTTGACTTCTTTAGTCCCACAGTTCAGTTTGTCTACTGTTAAATGTGACTACCGTGAACTGATAATTATAATTCAAGTTATGATGCTGATGTTAGGTCATATAGTAAACCAGATGCCAAGCCTGGTGCCACCACTACAGGCCTCAGACCCTTTTCTTTGGCTTGATCCATAGTAATGATGACATATAGAACCCGAACACACTGGTACTTCATGTTAAAGCTCCTGACAGGTCCACTCGGTTCTTCTGAGACCCATCAATGGCATTGAGTTGGGTCGGGTCCAAATCATGTTCAGTTAAATCTGGTCAGGTGGAAAAGAGTCTCTCTTTGTGTCTGTTCAGTGTTTTTTTTATCTATCTGGACTGATTTTCTACTGAACCACATTGGTTCAAAAAGCATTACCTTCTTTGAGTTCTCACTAGAAAGCGCATTAGAAGTACGCTTTTCAGTTCATTTAGTCATGTAGCTGTAGGTTAGCTTGATGCTCTAAACCATTTCTAGGAGATAATCAACACTCCACTGCCCTGATACTAGAAGAATTAATTAAGCAACCAAGGCAGTTGTTCCTTTTCTACTGGTCGTAAGGTACCAATGATCAAACAGATTTGTCTTTGAAGCCAAAGAACTTAACATCTGTGAGTCCTACCTGATAAATGACCACCCTGAACTTGTTCTTGGCCAGGAGGTCTCCCTGGGTGGCCTCCACCTTCTTCACCCTGATGTTCTGGTTCTCCACACGCACTCTGACGTCCTTGATGTGGCGGCTGACCTTGCGTGTCTTCTCCAGCAGACGGTCGACGGTGGAACTGGTGTTGGCGTGGTCGTTAGTCAGCTTGACAACGTCAGCCTGGATGGTCTTTACCGTGTTCTCCAGCTCCACCTGACGCTCCTCCATTCGCTGCTGCGTAGTCTGGACGCTGTCCATGAGGCCCGCAACGCGCTCCAGCAACGCCATGATGCTTCCGGCATCATCTCCGCCTCCCGTTTTGTCTGTCATACTTGCTTATCGGTTCTCTTATTCACCAGCTCCTGACTTGTCTTCTAGTTGCTTGGTTGATTGACTGTTACCTAGTACCCAGTGATCCAAATGTTAAAGAGAAGAAGTGGAGAGGAAGAGTAGGAAGGACGAAAAGGAGCTCCGGAAAGATCTGTTGCTCTTAGACTTTGAAAGGAAAAGGGAAAATCAAAGCCACAGAAGAAAGAAGAATGGAGGTTAAGGCAACGGAGGTTCCAAGGAAAGAGAGGGAGTTCAAGGGAAGGAGGAATAGAAACCTCCTCTGGAAGGAGAATGGGAGAAAGGAGGAGGACTACCGGATCACCCCTCTACAACTGGAAGTTGACCCTGAAACTGGTAGGACCAACTGATAGGCTCCACCCTACTGGGAGAGGGAGGGAGGGAAGGAAGGATGGCAGGAGTTAAGAGGAGGGAGGGATGGAAGGGGGAATGGTGTGGCTAAAAAGAGAGGGAAGGTAAAATGTAGAGGGACAGTATAGTACAGTACAGTAGAGAGTTTTAACAATGTTTAACCAATGTTCAATGATAAAGTGGTAGATTTTAAAGCCAGTGACCAGACTGTAAAATTAAGTGGAGATCTTGTGGAGATCCCACATTTATCTCAGTCTAATTGGGTCAAGAAGTCATGTTGGACTTCTGAAGGCCCTGAGAACTCCCATCAATCAGAGAATTTAAAAATGAAAACCGATATTACAGGAATGTCTGTGTTAATGAGTGAGATGGATAAAGAGTGACATGGATCCTGGCCTCTGTCTGTGTTCTCTGCTGCTAAAAATACAGTGAGGGTAAAGTGACTCCCTGCACCTCTTTGGGAGATGATTGCATTAAAAGGAATGGAAACCCCCTCCCATCTATTCCTCCATCACCTTTTCACTTGTTCTGTCTTAATCCCTCCCTCCAGGTTTAGACCTTTTTCTTTTTTTAAAAACCTGCATTATATTTAAAGGCCAGCAGGGGGCAGCTCCACTGGCTGCAGGATAAACTGATACCATTCAGTCTTATGGAGAAATGGGTCGACTTCTCAGTTGATTTATGAGCTCAGTAAACAGTTTCTTGATGAGTTTCTGGTCTCAGTCTCTAGTTTCAGTCTTCTTCCATACAGCATGATGTTCATTTAGTAACTGATGGTCCCATTTAGAGTAAAACAGACCATAAAGCAGGGTATGCTTTAGGGCGGGGCTACCTTGTGATTGACAGCTCATTCTCAGTGAGTCCGTCCAGCTCAACCAAACTCAGATCAAACTGTCAAACAGTGCTGATCAGATATGGATCCAGATTCTGTTGTTGACTATTTCTCTCCTCAGATCTGTTCACAAACACATTTTACTGTTTATCTGGAATACCAGATCCTGTGTGAGCAGACGAGCCGCCATTGTTTCCTGATACAGACGAGTTGAAATTGATTTCGTTTTCTAATCAAAATTACAGAATCTTTATTTCTGACGTAGGGTAAAAACTGCATATTTCATTTTCTTGATGTTTTTGTGCCTTGATATCACACAGACATGGTAACGGCCATGAAACCAACATCGCAGCCTTTGGTACTCCCAAAACTAATGAGTGGAGCATTCACTTCTTCGCTTTTGCATCCACAAGCAACTTCCTGTCATAGTTGGATATTTTGTTACTTGATTCCCTTTTGAAAGTTCAGAAAACTTCCAAAACCTTGGAAGGCTAAAAGGATAAAAACCTACAGAAGAAAGAGGGTGTTAGGAATGAGATGGGGTGAGAAAGGAGGGATAGAATCAGATGGAGAGATGAGGGGACTCCCCGCCGTCTAAAAACCATCCACCAGCTGCTGCCTATAATTATCCTGCCGTCACTGCTATATTTAACTTCCTCACTGAACAAGACATGGATGCTTCAACAGCCACCGGGAGCGCTTGCTTTTCACTCCTCCTCCCTCACTCACGGTGGTTGGAGTCTCCATATTGTTCATGTGCCTACAGTTCAATGGATCTTATTTGATTGGAGGGGGACAGTTTGTGTGTTATTTTGTATGTAAAGTTAAGAAAACCCTGTCAGTTCCTGAAGCCAGAAGATCTTAATTTAGTTACTCTTATTGGACAGAGATGACTGTGATTGGCTGAAACACCTGTCAATCAACCCAAGCTTAAATCTCTAAATGAAACAAATTTCAATGTTATGCTGTATATCAGAAAATTAATAAACTGAGGGCTGAATGTGTATAAATATGTTTCAGTCGGAGATCCCTTGGAGCAGCATCTAGTGGCCATTTGAGGAACTGCAGCTTATCGCTCCTTCAACACAGCCGCAAGCCCCTCCCCAGGTGCTGCATACCTGCTGTCAGGTGTCTGAGGTAGGCTATATTTGTACTGTACAGCTCCTCGCCATCAGTATCATTCATTTATATTTAGTCAGTATGTTCAGCAGGAAGTAGTGTTCATTTAGTGTTAGTGTTGGAAATACCTTTTTATGTTTCAGTCAGAATACCCACTTCTAAACCTCCTCTGCTGTGCATCATTCAGCAGTGTTCTGGAAGCTGATTTTTTTCCCCCCAGTATGGTGAAGGCATGATATAGGGTGGACAGTTTTTGAATTTCTGCTTTGTGAAAACTTTCTTGCCATAAAGAAAATAGCCCAACAAGTGACACAATTCTGTAATACTGAAGATGTTAACTATTAATTTAAAGAGGAAAAAAGGTTCTATCATATTCCAAGGAATCACAACCTTTTGGGTTGGGAATCACTTATCTAGAGAGTCGGCTCCAGTCCTGTTAGCTTGCAGAGAGCAACATTTCTCCCACTCAGCTGCATGCCTCTGCTTGAGGTGCTGGAATAAATTTGTTGTACTGCTAACTTTGGTTGCAACAGCTTTCAAACAAACTTTACAGTGGGTCGTGGTTTGTTTGCTGTCGGACGCCACGAAACCAAACCAGTTCCAGTAGTGAACGCTTTTAGCACTGTCCCACTAACCCAAAACACTTCTTTTATTGTCCCATCCAACCACAGTTTGGTTGGATGGGACAATAAAAGATTCAGATTTCAGGCCCACCCCCCGGACTTGCCCCTCATGTATGAGAGAAAAAGGAAGTGCATACAGATTAAAGCGATGACACAGTGGTTTCAAACATCATAATTTAATCCTAGTTCCACTACAGTACAGTCTAAACAACAACTTCACTGGTTCATGCAACATCTACAGTAAAATCAGGCTAGATTCTCGCAGAGACACTGAGCGAGTCAAATAAATCTGATCTCAGTACAGCCGTACTTCAGGGAACCTCCCAGCTTATTGAGTATACTCCTCCTACCACAATAAAACGACCAACACGGACACGTCGTACCATCGTTACAAATTAGATTAAAAAAAGCAGAAACTCGACCAAAAAACAAAGCAATTTAAATTATCATCAGCTTGTCAGAACACACAAAAAAACATTGGAATCCATTTCCGGAATGGCGTCATCTGAAAATCAAGCAATAAAATAATTGTAACAACAACCTGTACATATCAGCCTGTACCTTCTCTTTTTTTAAGCAGTAGAAAAAACAGCATTTTGGTTTTTAGGTGCGTCTCATCGTAACAAATACAAAAACAGCTCAAATAAAGTTCATCTGAGTTACATGAAGGATTATTTTTGACCCTGTGAGACGCAGCAAAACATAAAAATAACCCATCAGCTGTGAGTCTGCAACAATACCCAAGAGGGCTTCAGTGGTCCCTGATAATCCTGTAGTCCTGGTACAGAGCGCCCCCTGGAGTATTAATGCCTTCATAACACCTTTAACTGGTCCCCACACTGAAGACAATGTGGACACCGTGCATGGTAAAAAGCCAACACAGAAATATCAACAAATGAATCCCTAACTGTGATACTCAGGGTTCCCACTTTATCCTTGTCCTGGAGGTTTTCTCAGAATACAGGACAGCCTGCTCACAGACAGATAACCCACCGGGAGGTCTAGTACTGAATCATTTAACTGCAGTTTTATTCTTTTTTTTACTTATGCTCACTTTTGTGGCAGTAATAGTTCAAATCAAATAGGATTTATTTTATTTTACAGAAATGTAATCTTCGCGCATCTGTGTGCGTAGAATTAACATCGCTGGGCATGTATTTATCAACCAATACCACAAATCTAATCGTTAACTGATGAATGGGTTAATTATCTAGCGTTTGGAGATTGTCAGCATTGACAGATTTCTGCACTCACAAAGCTGATTTACAAAAAAATTCTCTACAGCATAACCCAATGTATTTGTATGTTTTTTTATAGTTATATTAGGTTTGTAGTGTGCATGGAATAATGGACTTATACACAACTTTCCTCTGATAAGCCCACATTGGTCGACCACTCGCGGACAGACTGTCTGTTGTAGATAATAACCACCGGTAGAATCTGAACTGAGATTCTCAGAGAATTTCACTCACGGCTCAAAAAGATGGCAGCAGGTCCGTTCCACTTTGTGTCTGGTAACTCCGCTTCCCAGTGTCACTGCGCAGATTATCTTTCCAAACCCAGGATTACTTCGGCGATCTGAGTGAGGGGCTAAAATACTATTAAAGACTTTCAGGATATTTGGTCATTTTATTCCATTTCCAGGATGTGTAGGAACCCTGAATATTGAATCACTACTAAATATTAATGCTGAAATTTATAACATTTAAACTCCACTAATCCCAATCTACCAGAGATACTTCTTCCTCTCATACGTATGTTTATCCTCTGTAGTCCAGATGCTCAACTTTGCCATTTTGAATTTAATTGATCCCATTTTAGCAGCTACATTGGTTTTTTTATGGAGAAATCAAACAATATTTAATTTAGTTTTGTGAATCCTAAAAAAATTCTAAAAACTACATATTCAGTCAAATCCAGCCGTATTTAAATTTGAACTTTAAGTATTCAGCAGTGATCTAGACTTATATTCCACATAAACAGGGTGAAACAATCGTTAATATTCCTTTTAAAATAAATCCAAACAAAAGCACAAAAACGGCATCAATCTGCGTCCCATAGGGTTAAAATAAACGGAGACAATCTCTTATTCCAGTTTGTATGAGGACGGTCCAAAGTGAAGATACAATCAGATAAATAATGTTTCCTGCCGGAGGATCCACAGTGTTTCAGAGTCTGAGAGGACGGCAGCGTCATCATCTGCAGACAGTGCGGAGACAAAACTGTCCAGATGGAAAAAAACAACATGGAGGAAAATCTGAAAAATAAGGCCCCTTAAGAAATTCAAAAATTATTTTTTAAAAAAGGGAAAACAAAAGAGGCACCAAAAAGTCGAGATATCAAAACTGCAGTCTGTCTGTGTGGTACGAAAAATTTAGACTTTTCATAAAAACATTAGAGAGGGAAAAAGAGCAGCTACATCATCCTGGAGGACGTTCCTGACGGGAAGTGACCGAGGTGCTGCTTCTGTCTCCGGCCACGCTTCGTCTTGTTGCACCTCCTGCAGGACACGACAGGAAGGACACAGCAATTAATAACAGCATACAATACTCAACTCAAGGTCTGCTTACGCGCTTTTTAAAGAGTGTTTAAAGAGTTACTCCACACTCTCCAGTATTACCAAAGTTATTAAAATATGTCTCAACTCGCCCTCTGATGTTTTAAATGAGCCTGAACCCTGTGAGTCCAGTGCTGACGGACTGGTTTGGGACATACTTTCATGCACGGAAGGACTTCAGGCTGCTGGACTGTTTGTAGTATTAGCAATATTAGTAGTATTAGTATTAGTAGTACACGCAGTAGTGCTGCGAGTACCTGGTGAAGCACATGACCACGGCTACAATGACGGCGATCTGGACGGCTCCGATGATGGCGGCGATGAGGACGTAGTGCAGCTTCTGACCGCTGGGCACCACGTACAGGATGTTAAAGTCCAGGAGCTGATCGCACTGAGGACCACCGTACGCCGCCTCACACCTGAGAGACAGAGACACACACACACACACACACACACACACACACACTTTAGCTAACAGTATAGCCTCCCTAGCTAACAAGAAGCTGTAACTCTGCTATAAAAGTTCTGATTTATTTACACGATTTCATCCAAAATGTAATATGTTCTTTATGTTCGTGTCCTCACTTTGGTTGCTAACACTGTTACCAACTTTAATCTCCTGAAGTATAACACCAAGATACAGACAGACAGACAGACAGACAGACGGGCGTTACCTGCAGGTGGGCAGGTTGTGTCTCATCTCGCAGTGGCCGTGTTCACAGAACTGGGCGTAGTCTTCAGGACAGGGGGCGGGGCTGTCCACAAATCCCTCCCCCTCACCAGGTTTGGACACAGCTGGAAAAAAAAGGAACTAGAATCACGGATCTGCGCCCGTATTCCTCCGCCAACCAGTAAACCAGCTCCAGGTCTGTCCACACTCAGATACGTAGTGGAGTTATATAGAAGGTGTGTTTACTGGTACTATACTGACGGTTGACTCCAGTGGATAACAGCACACTGATACAGAGCTCCGTCATACAACAACAATCCAGCTTAATATCAGTAAAACTACAAATCCTAAAGCGTGGCTGCTTCCAGCACTATAACAGAGACGTCCTGCTGACGGCACTGCAGCCCGGGTTAGATTCGGTCGGCTCCAAGGATGGAATGAAATTCCCTCGAGGCGTTCCTGAGATATCGTGTTCACCACAACGGGACAGACGGATGCGAAGGCCTAAACCCTTTCTGTCCAACTACAGTCAGGCTGCAGGAAGGGGTTCTCACCATAGACGTCTGGTTTGGTCTTCATGCTGTCGTCCTTCCTACTTTTATCTGAAACCACAGAAGAAGAAAATGTTGTGAGAAATGACACAGAAAACACAAAACTACATAACTAATAATGTGCTCATAACAGTCACCAGACTGATCACAGTTTCAGTTTAAGGTCTCGTTCATTCACCATCAGCACTTGCAGTTACATAAGAACAGATGACATCAAGTGTTATTAAGGGGGAATGAGTATTCTTGTGGTAATACCACCTTAAACAGCCCACACTGAGTAAATTAAGATCACAATTTAAAACCTTCCGTCCTTACTGTGAATAAGCAGTAATTGGGAAGTTAGTTAAGGGACTAGTAGTTACTACCACTAGTAGTAGTTGTAGAATAAGGCATTAATACGTGCTCTATAATGACTAATAAAGAGCTAATCAGCAACTAGTTAATGCTGAATATGTGTATGTTGATTTACATACTGCTCATAAAAGCTAAATATGAAGGTTAAAGTGTTGGTGCAGTGTGATAAAGTACGAGGCGGAGATGGACAAACTGTCAGCTCTAGAGAAAGGATTCCTCATCACCCAGCAGCGAGTGATTCAGACTGCCAGCTAATGTGATGAGACACCAGTACGGGGGGGGGTTAAACAGGTCAGCTACAGCACTTCCTCACAAACATTCATATACTGTAGTGGAAGGTTTAGCACATTTAACCAGTTCTATTCCTCCTTTTTCAATGGTTAAGGGATTAACAGTAACATTCATTAAAGATTGATTCATTGTTGCTCACACAGCGAACGTTGCTCTGCGTCTGTTTATCGACCACAACAAGACATTTTCACTCTCGGCTTTCGGGAGAATTCTGATCACAGATTTGTTCCACGTCTGGTAAACCTGCCGTGAATCCTGAATATTTGGTCCATTTCCAGGCGTTTCCTTGAACTAGTCTCTAAATGTCCAGGTTTTCTGCAGTCTCTGTCTATTTTACTGTGTGTGTGTGTGTGTGTGTGTGTGTTTGTGTGCATACTATTTTTATCCTTATTTTTGGATGCATAATCTGTAGAAGTCTGTAACTAAACAGTAACTGTATTGTTGTGATTTAAAACTTATAAAGTTGTGTTGAAAACAATCGACTTGTGGAAGTCAAACGGCAAACGCCGCTTTCATCCTTTTATCCGAAGGCACTCGGGATGTTGCGTTAATATCTCGCCTTCGTTGTTACTAAGCAACCGTGACGATGGCGCTGTGGTCATTTAAGCCTGCCATGTATACTCTCACAATTTCAAAGCAAAACAATTCGCAATCCTGCGTCATCCTGGAGGGACTGAAGGAGGGACGATAAAAAATGGAGAGCAGGAGGTCGTCGTGTTAAAATGTGAACAGCTGGTTGTTCAGTCAGCCGCGTGTGTGTGTGTGTGTGTGTGTGTGTGTATTGGGGTCAGGTCATCATTCAATATAGATGAGCTGAAAACTCCTTTTTCTCCTCCTCCCTTACAGTCTATCCTCTGCTCTACTTTTTTCTCCTTTAACATCCTTCAATCTCTCCTTTTCATACTTCTTGTTTTCCCTTTCTCCCCCCCTCTGCACTCCTTTCCTCCTCCATCTTTCCTTCTCTGAACAGAAGAGGAAGAAAAATGCTCCTCCTCTTTCTTCTCGTCTACATATTTCATGTTTTATAGTCTGTCCTCCTCATCTCCTTCTTCTTGTCCTCCATCTTTCCTCCTCTACTCTTTTCTTTCCTCTCGTCTTCCCCTCCTTTTCCTCCTCTGCTCTTTCCTCTCCTTTATTTTCTATCTATCCATATTTTTCTCTTCTCTGCCTCCTCCACCATATCGTTATCTCCTCATCCTCCTTTCCTGACCCTTTCCTCTTCATACTCGTTTTCCTCCTCTTCTTTCTGCTCTGCAGCTTTAAATCACAGTTTCCTGTTTATTGCGTCGCACTTCCTCGTTACCTTGGCAACGTCCCACGTGTCTGATGTCGATCTTCAGCTGTTTGAGGCAGGACGCCTCCCGGACGTGGCACGGCGTGTCGTAGGTGACGCCGTCGCTGCCGCACACCGGGTTGTCGTTGTGGCCGTTACACACAATGTTACACATGCAGCTGCACGCACACACACACACACACACACACACACAATCTTATGTTAGACTTTTATTTTGAAGGGTATGTGTTTTTCTACTGTGTACGTCATATTATCTTATATTGTTGCCTGCCATTGTTACGCAGATGACACTCAGCTCTATGTATCATTTAATTCTGATGACTTTAGTAATCTGGATACACTGCTGCCAAAGACTGGATGTGACTGAATGTTTTACAGCTAAACACAGATGAAACAGAAATGTTGGGCATTGGACCAGACCAAGTTTCAGTGAGTATTAGTCATCACTTCAGGGAATAATCTGTTTCTGTTTGAAGAAGAAAATACTGCCCGTATTGTTTAAGAATGCTGTAGAGCAAAATTATCCATGATTTTATCTGCTCCCGTCTGGATTACAGTTACTCCTCTTCCTGCCATCACTCGTCTTCAGCTGGTTCAGAATGTGGCAGCCAGGCCGAGCACATTACCCCCATTCTGGTACTTTCACTTTGGCTTCCTGTATGCTTCACAAGTCAATTCAAGATCCCCCGATCACACTCAAAAGCCCTCCAGGGTACCTTTGTGTATTTCTCAGCACCAAGATCACTCAGATCTGCAGACCAGCTGCTCTTAAATGTCCCATGGTCTCGGCTCTTACTGATTTAGCTCCAACACTGTGGAACTGTCAGGTCGACCTTTAAAAACCCTCCAGTACAGCCGTTTTCAGTTCTTACTGGTTTTAATGATCGTAATCTTGTTCCTAGTTACATTGCTTTAATTGTTGATGAGCTGTGTGTGTGTGTGTGTGTGTGTGTGTGTGTGTGTACTCACAGCATATCCTCGGAGTCTTCATCACACTCGGCTCCAAACTTGCAGTTTCCACATTTTGAGGCCTTTTTCCCGCGACCGGAGCCTTCATCATCTGCACAGACACACAACATCACTGCAACATGGCCTCCACATTTATTACTCATTTATTCTTCTTATTACTATTCTCGTTATTATGTGTGTTCGTGGCGTTGTAGTTGTAATACTGCATTAAAAAGCAGCAAACTGAAAGATAAAATGTTGTTTACCTCCATCGCCAGATCCCGAACCACCGTCTGACAGAAAGACACAGAGACGTTAGGACAGGAAGTAGTTCTCCATCATCATGAAACTAAAACTACTTTAATTAAACACGATGTGCTCATTATTAATGCTGTTCTCTCTGGGATTAGTCTGAATAACAAAAACTGCTGGAATCAGCATGAATTCACCATGTGGAGGTTCTTTATTGTAAAGTGATACTCCCCAAATCCCCCAACGCGTGTGTGCGTGTCTGTGCGCGCGTTACCGTGGTAACAGGGTCCCTCTGACAGGGCGGTGATGGCTCTCTGTTTCTTGCAGGCGGCTCTCCTCAGGAAGCACTCGTTCTGGTACGTGTCTCCGTTCGACCCGCACACGGGGACGTACTTCTTATGACACTGAGACACACACAGGACCAACAATCATTCATTCAGTCGGTGGAGTCAGTGACGGTAGATGTGTTAATTAATATGGGAACAGACACTTTATGCTAATACAGTGTGTGTGTGTGTGTGTGTGTGTGTGAGACTCACGTGGAACTGGCAGACGCACTTGATGTCGGCTCCGTTCTCGCGGCAGATTCCTCCGAAGCGACACGTCCCTGCGTCACACACACGCAGGTCGCTCTTCTTCTCTGACAGATCTGAAAGTAGAAACAAACGGATTGTTAGAGATGATCAGCGCGGCCGAGTAAAGCCAACCTGCTGGTGCGGTTTATTGAAGCAGCAGAGGGCGAGCTGACACATTTTAACACACAAAATACAGATTTTAACTTTTAACTTTGGTAATAATGTGAATATTAGCAACGTCAAATAATAAGTTCACAGCTGTTTGATGTTTTAGGGTGGAGTGCCTCTTATAAAACTATAATAATTCTGGTTAGCACAAGCTAGTGTGAGAGAGATATAATAAATCAGATTTTATAATAATGACTTATTTTATGAAACACTGCATCAGGATAAAAAGTCTGAATCTAGTTTTTAGAAAATCCATCCAACAGTGGACACACACACACACACACACACACACACACACACACACACACACACACACACAAACACACACACACACAAACACACACACACACACACACACACACACACACACACACACACACACACAAACACACACACACACACACACACACACACACTATCCAGGGTAGTAATTTCCTGATGGCAGCTGATTGGTCGACAAGCCACAGGCTAGCCAATTAGAGCTGGTAATTACAGGGGTCGAAACCCCCGCCTCCTCTGTAATTAGTAAATACCTCAGAGTGCTGAGCCAGCCTGAACAACCTGCTGACACACAGAGCCTACTGCAGGGGTGGACAAAATAACAGAAACACGGTGCTCCCAGGACCCCTCGCTGTCGGCGTGGTCGACCAACACGGACGCCGCCACTACCAACCAGGACAAGCTAACGCAACGTAAACCTGACGAAATATTTAAAGTTTCTACAGTTTCACTTCATCAGAATAAAACAGCGTCTGCCTGAAAGTAAAGAATACGTCAGAGGCGAGCAGCAGGACGGTTGCAGGTGGTTAACGAGGTGAAACGAGAGAGCGGTGAACAAACTGCGTCAGTGGTGATGAAACCTGTCGGGCCTGCACTTCTTCGTCTTTCTGTCTTCCTCTGGAGGATTTCTACACCTCCTGACACACAAACCTCCACCTGACACACCAATAATGTCTGGTTGCTATAGTTACTAACATCTCATCTGACAGCCATTGGTTCGTCACCAACCAATTACAGCTTGTTTACAGAGTCAGACAGGTCCTCAGAGACCCCGTCACGGAGCCTCTGTGGGGAGCTTTAACTCAACACCAAACACAACCTACACACAGCCGTGTGTAAGACATGACAATGATGTGGAGACAGCAAGACCCCGAAACTGAACCAGGACCTTGAGTCGGGCCCTAAAGGCAAGAAGTGATGTTAGCGACTAAATCAGGATACCGGTTGTTGATCATCTATGAGCTGTATCGCTAAACACACTGAATAAAGCAGTTCCACCTTAAACACACTGAATAAAGCAGTTCCACCTTAACAATCACTGCTTCTCCCACGCTGTTGGACAGACAAAGGACGTCCCGGAGGGGCTGCGAGCCGAGCTGCTGCTAACGTTAGCTCAGCTTGTTTCTCTGATAACTTAAGATCCAGACGTCCGATGACTAAAATCCTTCATCCGGTTCAAATCTAGAGTTAAAAAGCACCAAGATCTAAACAGTGGATGGTAAACAGTCAGTGTGTGACAGCTCCTGGCAGACAACCACAACGCTGACGCAGGCACAAAGGTTGGTTAAGGTACGTTGACGGTTAGTAACAGAAACTAGTAGCTATGTTGCTTGGGTCATGATAGCTGACTAGCATCTAGCCAGCTATCATTACCATGGTGACACTAGCAAAGAGCTGAAGCTGAATGAAGCCTGGTTACTGCAAACAGCCGCCTGCCACTCAAAGTAGCCACGCCCTGAATTATGCAGGGAGGTGGCGCTGGCTCGCTAGAAAGGACTTCATTCAGAATTAAACCAGAGTTTCACCTCAGCTTTCACACTAAATCCACCTCGGGTCCATAAAAGTTCTCCGAGCGGCTCCGAGCGGGAGAAAGTGTGTCACTGTGAACTCATTCAGTCACTGATTCAAAACTCTGATGAGTCAGTGAACTGTGACACGACTGCACCACATCTCACAGTCATCGTCCACGAATAAGTACCAAACTGAACCAGCGTACGATGTCAACTGTTGGGGGAGTTTATGAGACGCAGTGAGGTGCACTGAAGCTGATCTGAGGCCAGTCGAGCTGCGAGTGAAGATCAGTGAGGCAGTATGACTCCATCTCGCTCTACTGACTTCATTATCTCTCTCCTTGTTTTTCTCCTCCTAACCTACATCCAACTGTAGCTACACATGGCCTAAAGTATGTGCACACCACAAACTTCCCTTATTCACTTGGACTGTTTTTCAACCTGCTATCAAACCAACAAGATCCAAACAGTGGATGGTAAAACTGGTTTAAACTGGGTAAAAGGTTTTTCATTCTTTTGCCTAAATGAGACTTTTAAAAGAAGAAGTAAACCTGCCTTGAAGTGTCGTACCGTGCAGGTTCTCCACCAACACTCAATACGTAGGCGAGTGAGGGACATTTTAATCAATGACTGGAAAACTAGTCTGAAAGTTTCCAGGGTTTCCAGGATGCGTGGGAACTAGGGGTGTAAAGATTTACAGATATAAAAATCGGTTTTACAGAAGTTTTATGGATGCAACTACATCTGTATATGGATCCCTGGATGGATCTAGATGTACCATGAACCGGTCCATGGGTGTTAGGAATCTGTTGACGGAAGCTTTGCAGCCACAAGAGCGACGACAGTAACGTCAGCGCAATGAGCCATCAAATCGAAATCTCAAGTTTGGAAGATATTTGGATTCTACAAGAAGGAAGGAAAGTATATTTCGGATGGCGGTCGCACGACAGATCTAAACACGAATCCGATTGTTCCACATTAAAATGTCCCTGAAGAGATGCACTCCCACAGGGGGAACCCGGTCTAGAATCTATAATGTTTAACATGTCCTCTTTAAACTCTAGCTCTATGTTCCATATGTAGTTGAGTTGTGTTTCTACATTACCCCAAATGTTACTACAACGTTCCAACTCAGAGAAAAACCAAAACGCAGTGATGAGTTTTTAACCGTATTTTGGTCGGCGCTCGATGGCACAGAGGAGGAAGATACATCAGACTTCAAAGTTTACAAGTTAGTGTGGTTCCAGTTTGATGTATCACTCACTCACACACACACACACACACACACACACACACACACACACACACACACACACACACACACACACACACACAGGGTACTCCCTCATTTAACCTCGCCCTGTTTCTCCACCCTGTCATTAACCCTAAAATAGAGCCCAGTTAAAGTGAGGAGTGGTCAGCGCACGCACACACACACACACACACACACACACACACACAGTACAGGTGGTGTGACTGACTGCATGCGTCTGTTGTCATGACAACTGTGCTGATATTAAACACTGATTTGATGGTATCAATCACATTCGGGAGCCTCCATCAGACCTGTTTCATCCTCCTGTGGTCGTCATGACAACGGAAACAAAAAAATGTATCAATGGCAACAGCTGGATCATGTGACCGGAGACCACCAATGAGAGGGTCACATACATAAAGATGACTGTGAACTCTGACCTCCACATCCTCAAAACATCAGTCTGGAAGAGCCCCCCCCCCTCCCTCCCTCCCTCCCCCAACCTGAGGGGCTCAGGTGGAAACTGGAGGTCTCACCTGGGCAGTCGGCGGCCTTCCCGGGGCCGCAGTCCGTGCTGCTGCCGCCTCCGCTGCGGGGGAACGAGCTCCGGACGGCGGGGAGAACCAGCAGCACCAGCAGGCAGCAGGACCAGGAGAACCGGTACACTGGAGCCATGATGGAGGGCGGTGGGAGGGGGAGACAGATGGAGGGACAGACAGACAGTGGGGAGAGATAAAGGGATGGATGGAGATAAATGGCTGTGAAGAGGAGGGGGGGATAGGGAGGTAAAGAGAGATATTTCTCTATATAGAGAGATGGAGGTGTAGAAAGGTGTGTGTAGGGATAGACAGAGCTGTACAGAGAGAAACAGACGAGTGGAAAGAGGATAGAAATATAAAGAGAGAGAGATTAACTGAATCCGTTTTTCTGGATTCGTCCTTCAGTCATCAACACACAAGCAGCCCGCAGAAAGAGAAGAATACAGAGAGATTAAATCCAAATGTTCTCCATGTGTCCCCTCCTCTGTCCACACAGTCCTCCGGGGGACGGCTCCGTGCGCGAACGGACCCAAAAAGGCTGGAAAACACGGTGAGAAAGCCGGGAGGAGGGCTGCTAAATGAAGCCCAGGATAACAAAGCAAAGCAGGGCCCGGGGCTTCACACACCGACCCCCCACACCTCCACCACCCCCTCAAACCAGTCTGCTCACAGCCCGGACTGAGCCTCCATCCCCCAGCCCCGCTGCCTCGCACTCAAACCGGGCGGCGAGCACCGCGGAACGTTCCGCGGAGAAAAAGATCCAGGTGGAGGTCCGAAGCGGCTTCCAGCAGCATCCAGGCCGAAGAGGAGTGAGTGTGCGCCGGGGAGGACGGATGGATGGATTCGGTAGGTCGGTCGGACCGGGACGACTTCTTTTTTTTTTTTTGTCCTCCTGTTCTTTCTCCACTGAATCACATCAACAAAGGCTCTGACCACGTGACCTGCAGCAGGCCACTCCCACACAGAGAGAGAGAGAGAGAGAGAGAGAGAGAGAGAGAATGAATATGAACTGGAGCCCCCGTCTGCTCTCCTGTATCTTTCCTCAGTGTTTGCAGTTGACCTAATATCACTGTAAAGCTGCTCTAGATTGTCTCAGATTTATTTTTGCAGCCCAAAGTGTTTTAAGGGGGGGGGCATGGGGACTTTAGAGAAGCAGTGTGGAGCAGTGTAGTTGCACATTGCAACTCCCTCGCTTCACCCTCCCCTTCTAAGCCTAAAGGAGAAACTAGGTGGCTGTAATAAGCACAAAAAACTCAAACGGCCCTATATAGAGCCTGTGTTTGTCCGTTCTGGGCTGCCGTAGAAACATGGCGGACTCCACCAGAAGAGGACCCGCTGCCTCTGCAGATAAAACACAGATTTAACAGTAATGAAAACATATCTATGGATGTTATATTCCATATCTGACTCTAGATCCTCCTCAGTGTTTCTCACTGGAGCTTCAACAATCACATTTATCAATATTTGCTTGGAAATAGAAGATATTTAACTCAGAGAAGAAGATATTTAACTCAGAGAAGAAGATATTTAACTCAGAGAAGAAGATATTTAACTCAGAGAAGAAGATATTTAACTCAGAGAAGAAGATATTTGTGGCACATTAATGGAGAACTGAGGTGGCGTTAGAGATCAATACATTGTTTTATTTGCTAATCTTCAGACATTTGTACAAATACATGTCTTTGCTCATTGATGTTAAGATGATCACTGATATAAAATGTGTCCATAACACATCATTAAATCAGTTTCCACTATTTGGGGGAAGGACAGAGTTTTAGCTCGCAGATTAATTGATGAAATGAAATATTGAACTGGAAACAGGCACAACCTTCTACCTTCACCACGTTGATCAAAGACATTATGCATCATAAAACCTGGCAACCATTCATTGACTATGTAGATAACCAGGCTATGATATGAGCTGTCTCTCCCCATGTAAAGCAGCTCTGTACCTCGGTTAATGTTTGTATATGTACTGTACTGGTTCTGTTGTTATTGTATAGCAGTTGTATACAGCCCCCATACAGATATGTTTAACTTCTTTTACTCTTCTCACCTGCAGGCTATTTCTAAAAAGAAGTTTAGCTGCTTCGCTGCAGCACTGTTGTTAGCATAAGTCAACTGAAGACTTCAGACTTTTACTTCATGTTCTACGTTTTTTTTAAAAACTATTTAATTATCTTTTTTTAAATTGAGTTTATTTTGTGAGATGTGTGTGTATGTGTGTATGTATATATTCTGTCAAATGTGTGTTTTAAAGATGTTTTTTATATTTTAGTTTTGTTTTTAATGCCACAGCATTTCATCTATGAAAGGTTCTATATAAATACATTTATTATTATTATTATTATTATTATTATTGGTGCTTGGAAATCATAGAAAAATACAGACCTTGCCTGAGAATCATCACATTAAGTAATCCAGTGATAGTTGTGTGTACATTCATGCAAACAGGAGCAGCTGACAGCAACAAAGACAAAAAAAAGCCAATCCAAGCCTGTCCCAAAATATCAGAATCTATAACTGAACCATCCAGGCGGTGGCGGAATAACTCGCCACGGGGCAGAATGTAGTGACTTTGTAATATTACGTCATTATCTTGAGATACTAATTAAAAATACTGAGAAGGTTTCTCATTACAACGACTTCCCGTCACATTGGCAGCTACCCAGTATTCCCTCACTAGAATATTCCCACACTGTCACACCACCCTGCCCCCAAGTTTACTGAATTAAGTTTGTTGTTGAATTTTTTTATTTTTTTACACAAAAAGGGGAAAAAAAACAACACAAAAAAGAATCTAAATGAATTTAGAGCCGCAACTTAACAATCATTTGTGTCCAACAAACACACATAACGCCCACCTGTGTGGACTCGAGGTATAAATACAAAGACTTTAGACTCGACTTCAAACAAATAATAATTAATGATAATTTACTTTTTAATCTCTCAACCATTAAAATTAAAATACAGATCACCCCCCCCAAAAAAAAAAAAAAACTCAAAAGATTTAAGTTTTTCTTAAGAAGACAACAAAAAGATTTCAGGTCTGCAAAATTAATCTGGGGTACAAAACTAAAGCTATTTATCTTAAAGGAATCTTTAGGAAAACAAATGCTTAAAAAGCGAAATATATTTATTAACTTTTGGCTACTTTTAATAGCCAAAATAACTATTATAGCTGTATGGTTGCAGCCACGACCCCCAAACATAAAACAAAGGTAACAAAAGGGGACAAGTTCACAGCAGAAATACAGCTAGAAATGTAATTAGTTTTTTCTGTGGTCTGTAGTTTCTTCTCCATATATATTGAATGAAATTCATATGAAAGGAAATGCATATCTCTGCATCTGAATTTGTATTTCACAAATAAAAAGTAAAAAAAAAAAAAAAACCTTTTAGTGAAGCTTTGAAATGTGTCAGCTTTTTTAAAGTGCGGTTTTAATTTAGATTCAAAGGAGAGAAATAAAAGGTCATGACCACATTAAAGCTGTGGTTGTGCAGAGTGAGGCTGCAGCCAGCGGGGGGCGCTGCCTGCCTGCAGAACAGAGGGAGGAGAGGGAGGAAACTTTAAACTGCTCCTTTAACTGCCCCACCCATCGACACTGATGCCACCATGTACAGAAGCCCACAACAGACATTATTCGGTCAAAATCGAAGCCCCAAAACTCGAATTAGTCAATCTTCCTCCAGTTTTCTGTGTAAGTCAATCAGAAAAAAAAACAATTAAATCAAATTATTCTGCTCAAATTCACATTAGGACATAATATAATTTGAAGAAATAAAGTGCACATATTTATATTATTTATTCAAACTCCTTCAGCTCAGAAGCTTTAAAAGTGTCACACTCCGGCAGAAAGAGACAAATGTATGAAAAGAGAAAGGAGATTTGTTTGTTTACTCTGTGAATGTGAACGGATCTGTTTGACGACGAAGAGGAGGAATGATGATGAAACCTCGCAGTGAGCTATTGTCAACACGCTCTTACACTAACTATTAATAATGATCATTTATTTAAAACTTTAATGTGAATTTAAACAATATTTCTCTCGTGTATCTTGTGATTTATTTTACTTTTTAATTTTATTTGAATCATTTATTTTATGTTTTGATCTCTTTCTCTGATTGTTGGTGTGTGTTTGGTTGTTTACCTCATATAGTGCTTTTAATCTTTATTGCTGCTATTCTTTGTGTGTACATATATATATAGTAACACTTTGTAAAGATTGCTTTTAAAAACCTGCTATACAAAAAAATCATTATTATTATTATTATTATATGAATCAATAATACTGTAATAACTCTGGTTGTTATAAAGCATTAAAGATCCAGGGCTCCTCCTGCAGGAGTTCAGAAGGGGGCAGCTCCTCTGTGAGCTGATCTTCATCAGTGGGGCAGTTCAAGGAGAGTTTAACCTCCAAACACTGAGCGAGGAAGAGGAGGAGGAAGAGGAAGAGGAAGAGGAGGAGAAGGAAGAGAAAACAAAGGAAAAGGAGAGGAGATTAGGAATGAGGGCCGCAAGATGAGAGTGAACTAATGAGCCCAGGTGGCTTATCAACCCCCCAACCTGAGGATGAGGATTACATGTACTGTGTGTGTGTGTGTGTGTGTGTGTGTGTGTGTGTGTGTGTGTGTGTGTGTGTGTGTGTGTGACTATATAGTCATAATAATAACAATAATAATAATAATTATAAGAAGAAGAAGAAGAAGAAGAAGAAGAAGAAGCATTTTCCCTCCAGAATCGTCCACCAAAACTAGATTCCAGTCGTCATTTTTTTGTCTTTCTTTCCTACAAAAAGCAGCCTAAATGCTCAATAATGCAACAGCCTCGTGTGTTTCTGTTGTTTTCTTCGTGTTTCTCTTCGCCCACATCTATTATTTTCCGTTGAAAGCTCTCGGTCGATTAACCTGATTCCACCTGCAAACACACGTAAAGCAGCTGGAAAACAGAGTGGAAACCTGTCGTCTTTAATCCTGATTTAACAGCAGAGCAGCAGCCGAGGAGGGAACGCCGGTACTCGCATTACTTTCTTCTGTAACAAACTTCATGTGTTTCATTCACAAACAGCAGGATGAGACTTTCTGACTGGTCGGACGCTGTAGCCGTGTCTATTGGCAGCACTCTGATGGCTGATGGGTCTGACACAGTAAAACAATGTGCGCTCAGTTAGTTCAAACACTGATGCCACACCAAGACAACCCCTGGAGAGTTTAGCTTCCTCTGAATCCTAAATCACTGGTTCCCAACCGTAAGGAACTCCTGTTCTATCGTTTAATTAAAGGACATGTTTTATGGATATTTCATATTAAATTCAAAACTGCACAATGAACCCAAACAGTGAACTCAGTAACAGCAGGAAGTTTGTGTAAAGCCAGAGATTTGGATGAATTTTGAGCAGATTATTTCCTGTTTAGGGAACTTTTCATATTATCTGTCTGTATTGTTGGTTTTCTAATAATCATACAGACTTAATAGACTTCCCTGATTGTTCTGTTAGACAATTTATATTCCTGAAGCAGATATATAAAGCCTCCCCCCTTTGGCGACCCCCACCCCAGTGTTTCTTAAATGGGCCTATGCGTACCACTAATAGTTTTGTAGAATCATGCAAATTTCCTAAAATAATTGTACAACAATAAGTTCAATCAAAAATGTCTATCTATACTCTATGAGCCATATTTTATATTCAATATTCAAATTTTTCAAGGCAATGAAGTGGCCTTCAGTTTCCAGCTGGTTCCATCAGATAAGATCAGAGTTCTTCTGAAGAACCGTTCTCATGAACCACAGGGTTCCTGCACATGGTGGTGCCATTGCTTGCTCTGTTTGCTGTGTTCTCTGATGTTAAGGTATTTTCTCAGACAGATAACAGAGATACGGTGTTGATGTGTGTGTGTGTGTGTGTGTGTGTGTGTGTGTGTGTGTGTGTGTGTGTGTGTGTGTGTGGTGTGAGAGAGAGAGAGTTGTAACTTGATGAAGAAGGCATGCTGAGACACTGAAAGTGTCATAGTGATAGATTAATCACACCAGATCTGGGAAACCAAACTGTGTGTGTGTGTGTGTGTGTGTGTGTGTGTGTGTGTGTGTGTGTGTGTGTGTGTGTGTGTGTGTGTGTGTGTTCAGGCATTAAATCAAATCCTTACCTGTTCTTTATCTCACGTTACCGTAGTTATCGCAAAACCGCCACAGAAAGTGAAAACAAACATCATTAACAGTGACATTTTCACTGTTATTAAAACCTGGCTGATTTCTAGTTGAAATCTGGGTCATATTCAGATGAAAGATGTGGGTGAGTGTGTTACTCATAGAGCGTTCCACTGGTTCTCTATCACTGAGAAGACTGGCTACACTTTATTATATATTAATCAATGACAATAGAGAACAGCTCATCAACTGATCAATGAACCCAAACAGTGAACTCAATACCTGCAGGAAGTTATTTTCCTGTTAATATTGATCAGAGATACATTCTCAGTCTGTATTCTGTATTTTTATCATTTTTACAATCAATATTCTTCTTTTCTGGCAGATTCACTGTTTTCTTCTCATTGTTATTATCATTGTTATTATCAGCTGTTTGGTTGCATTTAACTTTCATTTAGTGTTCTTCACAGAACCTAATAAAATGCTGAAATATAACCCTACTGTTTATATTTTTAAATGTTCTTAAACCCCATAAAATAAAGAAGGATTCAAGACCCCCTGGGAAGCTATGGCGATCCTGAGTGGGGTTCCTGACTGGGAAGTGGTTCACTATGTGAGGTAAGGTTTTATTTGGATGTAGTTTTAGGCTCCAAAGTGATGGTAGTTATTTGCACATTGTGGAATATAAAAAATGTCACTATTGCAAATCCTGGTGAAATATGGTCTAAATGTCAACGTCTTCAAAAAAAACATCTTTCCACTGCTGATGTTCACTGTGTGCTGTCTGTCGAGAAACGAGACAAGAAAAGAAGAACGACTGATAAAAAGAGATAAAAGCTGATAAAAATCTTGTTTTTGATTTTGGACCAAAAAATCTGAAATAAATAAATATTTGAAATAGTTTATTACAAGCTAATGTACACTACTTTGTGCATATTGTGCAAATTATTATATTATAATCATTAATTACAATTGCATGCATCATTGATAAAATATAAAATATATGCATATGTTTAAATTCTGTCCGAGCCCGAACTACGCCAGCAGTTTTGGGCCCGTACCCAGCGGGTTGTGTCAGATCCAATCGGGTTCAGGCACTGAATCAAAGCTTTGTCAAAAATATGCTGACTGATTTTCAAAATAAAACATGATGATGTTTGTGACTATTACATTTAAACCTGGTCTTTCTGATCACCAGGTGAGCAGAGTCAGGCATTAGCTTCACCTGAGGTCAGCTATGACCCACATGCGAGCTGAGTCGAGGTGTTTCTGCCCACCGACGCACTGTCAGGTTTTATTAGGGACAAATGATCAAGAAAATCCATTAAGGGGCTTTTTTCTGCTTCCACAGATGCTTTGTTGGCAAGAAGGATTTTAGGTAAACAACTGAAAACACACACAAAGCAGAGAGGGGTTATTAATTATATATTATTACTGCATTGTGGGTGAAATCAGTGACCCCATTAGCATGACAACAACACATGTTGAACAAACAGTCGAGGACAGAAAGGAAAGACAAATAAATGTCATGTAAAGTGTGTAAAGCCGCTGTAGAGGACCAACCTGTGTAGAGAAAAAAAGCATATTAAAACTGTTATTAACTGTGACTTACGGCAAATTTAAACCAACTTTTTGTCATCAAAACCACAATTAAGTCCCTTCAAAAAAGCAATGAGCTGCTAATTTAAATTATATAATACATTTAAGTATGGAGATTCTTTTATACGGTAAAACAGGATAAAGTTTCCTTCCAGGGCAATGGGTCCCATCCTGCAGGTCAAGATACACATAAAACTTTTAACATTATAATTTTAATACACACATTAGGCCCATAGCTCAGCATTTCCTTCATTTATGTGAAGAAAACGAATTGAATTGTTATTTTTAAAGTTGATATTAAAGATGTAAACTGATCGCAGTGTACACTGACAGAGCTTCAGCCCCGCTTCGATTCATTCTTGATTTCATTAAATCACGACATGCATCGCATCACCAGGCTGCAACAATCCCTAAAAGACGCATGTGAAGTCCTGGAGGGACAAACATCAGTGTGTTGCTGGTGTGCATAGACTGACAGACAGACAGACGAATGTTTGCTGAGGCTTTCTGTTTGTTGATCGTCGGTTCAGGTTGATCACGTGTTCGTTTCATTGTGCTCTCTGTTTGCGTTCTACTTGAGCTGCACACATGACTCCGCTTTTGTTTAGTTTGCATATTCCTGTCATTTCCTTACAGGAGGAGGCGACGCGGCAGAAGGATCAGATTTCTATAAATCTCCATTCAGTGGAAAATTAAAACTAAAGGTCCAACAGCACATCCAACAGATCACTGCTGACGGACTGACAGAGGTTCTAAACCTGGGTCCAGAGCACAGAGGGCCAGCATATCAGAAGGACATAATTGACAGGAGAGGAAAGAATAAAAAGTGAATTACTGCAACGTTAATATTTGACTATTTATATTAAACAGTGAACAGTTTACATTTTACTGTAAATGAAGAAATCTGAGTGGTATAGAGACAGAGATTGTTTTTATAAACTTGTCATACGTTCTGTTTTTAGAACTGAAAACCTTCATGTGAAACGTAACTGCAGCTGTCAGGGAGAGAACAGGGTGGAATTAGAAATCATTGAATTTAAGCTTATCACGTCCACAACAGATCATTACATAAATTAAATCTGACACCAAACTGGGGTGGCAGCTGCCCCTCTAGATCCGGCCCTGCATGAACTTTGTGGAGTAAAAACTTAGTTTTATCATTTTAATATTTATTATTATTATTATTATTATTATTATTATTATAATTTAACATTTCTTTAAAAAAACACATTTTAGTTTTTCACATTACATTTGGAAGAAAAATGTCCTGAACTGGATTAGAATTGATTCAAGAATAAAATATAACTAAATAATATTATTATAATATAAACTTTTTTTAATATATTTGTACGGACGGTTCATTTTGAAGCTGTTTGTATCGTCAATCATTTCTATAAAAATACAACAAATATTTTAAAAGTCTGCTCATTGTTTGAATGATCAACTATCAGTCAATCATAAAGGGTTAATCCCTGCTCTCACGGTAGAGCTCCATTTATTTATTTTATTATGCTAATAGATTTTCATTCATATTTATTCCATCGTATAATCGTCACTCTGTTATTTGTTGTTGTCACTTTTTCGACTTTCACCTTCTTTTTTTCTGTTGAACTGCTGTAACTCCTTCATTATAAAGTATCTAAGTATTAAAAAGGCCTGTGTCAGTAACTGATAAATGTTCTATAGATTATAACAGTACAGCATTGAGTTAGTCACTGTTGTTTTCTTCCCTGTTATAAATAAAGTTTAGTTGAATTCACTCTTTCGTTGACCTCATGACGTGACCTCCGCAGAGGTCAAAGGAAAGTAGGAAAGGAAATAGGACGTCATTTTTCTGACAGCCCAGATTTTATAACACAAGTTGTGAAGTGAGAGGCTGCTTGTGGCCCCTGTAACTGCCAGGGGGCCCCTGGACGAAGAGTTCCTCTGTTCATTTCCTCATTTCCTCTATCAGGATTCAATTCTTTACAACTTTATTAATCTCTGTTAACTTTAATCAGAAAACAACAACAACATAACTTTATTTACACACTGTGTGGAGACAAACTGCTGATGTGGAGCTTCACACAGTCTCATTTATGTCTGTGGATCATAAAAGGAATGTTTATATCAATATTATTATCATTATTATTATTATACGTTAATTTACTTTAAATGAAATATATATGAATAAATATAAATCAGGAGTATTGTAGTTGTATTCCTTACATTGTGTGTATAAACAGTGAAACAACAACAGTAAACTGTTTATAACAATATTTAAAGATACTTTGTTTTTATTTACAAAATGAGAAGTCAGACTTTAGAAAAAAGAACCAAAAAAGATACTTAATTTATAAAACGTGACAGAAACTCTACAAAAGCATAAAACTAAAAATATAGTGTTAAACATATTAATAATCACCAATCAATAACCATATTTACACACATTGTTGTATAATATTTGTATCGGAGGGTTCATGTATTCATAAAACAACTGAAGTGAAATCAGTACACACTGTATCTGTATTGATTATTGATCAGTATACACTGTATCTGTATGGATGATATTGATCAGTATACACTGTATCTTTATGGATGATATTGATCAGTATACACTGTATCTGTATGGATTATTGATCAGTATACACTGTATCTTTATGGATGATATTGATCAGTATACACTGTATCTTTATGGATTATTGATCAGTATACACTGTATCTTTATGGATGATATTGATCAGTATACACTGTATCTTTATGGATGATATTGATCAGTATACACTGTATCTTTATGGATGATATTGATCCTGTATTGACAGTCAGACTGTGGACATATGACGGCCTTTAGCTCGTGTTTCTAGAGTTACGTGTTGTTACGAACACGTTAGGAATTGTTAAAATGTGATATTTCTTAAAGGGAGTTTGGTGCAGGGAGCTTTTAGTTGGATTCAAACTGCTGATATGGATCATTGTTAACGTTTAGTCTCCACTACAGAGACACTAGCTGACTGCTGAAGGCTGATCAGGTTGTCTGACCACAAGGACTTCAAGACTCCAGGTTACAAGACTGTTCTGCATAGTGTGAACTGTACAGAGATCAATCTTTGATTGGCCAAGGCTTTAGAGAGAGAGAGAGAGAGAGAGAGAGAGAGAGAGAGAGAGAGAGAGAGAGAGAGGAGGTCTGGAAAAAGGAGGTGTGGAGAGAGGGAGGGAGGAGGTGTGCACTTGTCTGCAGGATTCGTCATTGAGCTTCAGCTCTTGGACGCAGGAACAGCTCCCACAGCTGCCCCATGGAGGAACTTTCTGCCCTCAACCATCGCAAGAGGAACAACTTTGAGGAGTTTCAGTAAAAATCTGCCGCACACATGAAGTTCTGTGGAGGCGGAGCGGCGCTGCTGCTGCTGCTGCTCGGCCGCTGCTGCTGCACCGACCCCGGCAGGAGAGGTAGGACTGAGCCCGGGGTGAGAGCTCCGGAGAGAGTGCGTGTCAGTGCGGGAGGGAGGGTGCGGGAGCCCGGGGTGAGAGCTCCGGAGAGAGTGCGTGTCAGTGCGGGAGGGAGGGTGCGGGAGCCCGGGGTGAGAGCTCCGGGGAGAGGTTCTCCATTACTATAAATGCATTTTGAGTTTTGTTGTGAAAAGTTCAGGAAGTTGCCTGACACAGATCAAATCTAATATTAAGTAATATTATGACAAGATCAGATTTTTCCTTTATTATCGGGAGGGGGAGAAATTCAAATGAGCGCAGCAGCACAGGGCAATGTAGAGAGTAAAGAGAGACAATACCATACTGTAGAACAAACTCAGATAAAACACAATTCAACACAATATCAAATATGTATATACAGTAAAACAGAATATGGTAAACATCTGTATATGTGCAAAAAAAAAGAGTTGTGCAATGCATGCTGGGTGGTGTGATTTATCATCCTCCGGGTTTCACTGTACCACATATATTTATTTATGTTATTATTTTGCATGAATGTGCCTTTTATACAGATTTATAGTGGCTCAGTCTACTCCCAGGAAGTACATAGAATATAATAAATATATATAACTACCCCTTCATACACAACTCAAACAACACAGTTCAATTAAAAATAGTGTGAAAGGTGCCCACCATCGGCCCATAGGAAGAGATCAGCTTAAAACTGTATAGAAACTGTTTTATTTTGTTAGTGTGATGTTAGGTATGGAAATATTTGTGAGATGACAGTATCAGCAGTGGCCCCGTGCTGTCGGGCTTTCTATGCTGCACATAATGATACAATATATGAAAGAATCAGTAAATAATATATATGTTCAAACTGCAACGTGCTAAAAACATTACATATAAATATATCAACAACTTTAACATTGCTTCCTTTTCAAAAGCTAAATATTGTAAAATAGTTGTTTAAAAACTGACTCAAATGTTTTATAGTTTTAATTTTACTTTTAGTTAACCAGAAAAATCAGCGGATAAAACTTAGACAATATTAGACAGAGTTAAAACATCACAATACATACAGTGTAAAGCAGTGGTTCTCAACCTGGGGGTGGGGACACAGTATAGTCAAGATCTCAGCCTTTCATTCAACTCTGTGAAGAAAACTAAATGAAATTGTTCTTCTCAAAGTTAATAGATGTAAACACAATGAATATTATTATTATTATTATTATTGATCGCAGTGTACAGAGCTTCAGTCTCTGATCAACAGCCTCGTCCTGCATCAGACAGCTGATCAATCAATAATCAGAGAATCTGTCAGAAAGAAGAATATTAAGTCTGATTGTTAAAATGATAAAAATACAGAATACAGAGAGAGAATGGATCAATATATCAGGAAAACTCATCTCTGATCAATATTCACAGGAAATAATCAAACTGCAGTGATTGAGTTCACTGTTTGTGTTCATTGACCAGTTGATCAGCTGTCATTGATACTGATCAGTAAATACAGTCAGTTTTTGGGAACAGCGGCCGTATGTAGCAACAGAGAGCTGCTGTTTTCCAGAGAAACCAATACAGAAGCAGGTGATCAGGAACTGCTGTCAGTGAAGGAGAGAGGGAGCGGCACACTGGTATGAGTGAACAACAGATGAGTGTTCATTATAATGAATAAAGTATGGTTACTGTATTGGCTGATAATAAAACATCTATATTATTATGAATTATCCAGATAATTCATAATAATTCATTTTGAATTCTTATACAAACAATAAAGTGTGTTTGTGAAGTTTTTAATGAACTTTACGAGAGAAAAAACATTTGAGTCAGAATTTGATGAGATCACTACATCTCAGCTTTTCTTACCATCAAGTGTAGAAAATCTGCAGCTTATCAACTTCTTTTAAAAACACAAACATATGAAATTATTAATTATTAATTATTAGTTAATACAGGTATCGGCTGAAAAAATAATCCATATCATGCATCAGTACAGATAAATATTTGAGTTCTGCCTGTTTTCAAGAGCATATTGGATACTGTTGTAGGTTATTAACTGTTGAGCTATAAAGTTATAACTGCTAAGAAGAAGCACAATGGTAAATGGACTGTACGTGTATCGCTCCTTTCTAGTCTTCCAACCCCTCAAAGCACTTTTACACTACACCGCTGCACCTGGAGCAGTTTGGGGTTCAGTGTCTCGCTCAACATGCAGCGAGCGTCTTCAGGCTCTTACCAGGCCGTCACTGTAAATAAGAGGTTGTTCTTTGTTCTTCATTTGCCTGGTAACATAAAGGTAATAAAATTAATAAATAAAAGTGCCACATGCTATGTAGCGGGCAGAGGTCTAATCACAAAGAGACGCTACAGTCGATACAAACTAAATAATAAATAATGATATTTGTCTTCCACTGGAACATCCTAGAAATATTATATAAGACTATAAGTACTCCATCAAATGCATTACTACAAGCTCACCAGGCCACTATAAATACAGTTAAATCTACCATTTTGATATTATAGGAATATAATATCAGTTGCAATCATATTAGAGTCTGATCATAAACTGCTATAATAACAGTTTCTCTATCATAGAACGTCATAGGTCGTCATGCAGAAGAAAGAAAACACTTAACAGACAAACTGAGTTGGTTTGGTTGCTGTTAGAACATCACAGGGACGTTACACCAGATTCAGAGTTATCACCTATTAAACGTTCATTTCCTGCTGTTTTCTTTGCATTCGAGCCAAATCTCCGAGCTCGTACAGCGCGTCCGCACTGTGGGCTGGATAACCTGCATCCAATGATTAAAAACCAGCAGATATTCACTTTGGACAAACTGGATTTCTGCTTTAATAAAGACGTAATTATTTCCTGGAAGATTGAAACTGAGATAACTGACTGTCCTAAACAGATTGTCAGAAGGGAAAAAAGCATTGCTTGCTAAGCATCA
>NW_026136721.1:782500-845000 GCF_905237075.1 Dicentrarchus labrax
CACAAGGTTGCGCAACATATTTGAGCCCTTTCGTCTGAACTTAAACCAGTCCCATCGTTCAATCTGTGGGTGAATTAAGCTGGTCCAATTAGAGTTTGTAATGAATTAGAATAACAGTGTGCAGTAGCTTTACCAGCAGTGACAGCGAGAAGCTCTCAGATGCAGCTTCATGCTACAGGTGTGACCTGCAGGATGAAGGTGTGGTGTGCTGCACAGCAAATTTGTGATTTTATAAATAAAATTACCTTTTCTTGGTTTGACCTACAGACAGCAGCAGTGCAGCCTGGGGGATTTTCAGAGCTGGAATGTGAAGAATGTCAATAACGGAGCTTAGAAACTGTTAACAGGATTATACAGGCTGCTCTCTCTCTGTACTGTAACATGTGAACTCTGTGTTTAACCTGCGTTTGACTTTGCATAATGAACTGCTGGGTCAGTCTCTGGAGTTCACACAGAGCTGGATCTGCAGCTGGACCTCCGTCAGCTGTTTTCAGACACAACCTGCAGCAGATATCAGTGTGAGGCCATGTTTCTTAGTATTCAGCCTTAAGGTGTTATTTGTTTAACGGCTGTTTATTACAGAGGTCAGAAGATGTTGGTGGGGGCCTTTTTCTATCAGTTTTTCAAATTACAAATGAATAAATCAATTAACGGAACCCCAGTTTATAACAACACTAAAATGTATCTGCTAACTGTGGCGGTGATTGGTGATAGTGTATCCCAGTAAGAAAAATGCAACCAGAAATTGCTTAAAATCACAAAATATCCTGGAAATAATCTGTGCTGTTGCAATCTTTTTGGTGAAAGTAATGAACCTGAAACACTGCATCATTAAAAAAGAGACAGGAACCTGGAGTTAAAGTCAATTCTAGGCCAGCTGGTAAATGATCACTGTTTGTGTAAGTGCTGTCCTTAAAAAATGTGGGAACCCTGACATGTCCCTTGGGGTTCCACAGGGTTTAACCCTAGTGCCTCTGTTGTTTTATGAAATACATTTTTATTGTTATGCTGATGATATAAAAAATACACATATGATCTGTAATCATCTAATTAGATTCAAAATCTCACTTTATACGTTCAACAGGCCGAAGCGTGCTGAAGCAAAAAGCAGGCAGGGAGACAGTGTTGGCTGTATTTTAAGCTTAAATTGTGCAAGCTAGTAGGCTAACAATATACAAGAAAGAACAAAGAAATGGATGGGGAATAAAATGATGTGTGTGACAGAGGAGCTAACCAGCCATTAGCAGCTAGCTGGAGAAAGAGGGAGTGAGTGGAGCTTTGACAGTCACTAGAAGCACCTTTATTCCCCTTTAGGAGACTTTGCATGGGTACCTGTGTTGTTGTGCTAACGGCTGGTTAGCTCGGTTAGCTCCGACTACCGGCAGTCTGTATTCCATATGCTCGTCTTTACTCTTTAGCTTAACGTTTGTGTCTTAAAAATGTTGATTTAACAGTTCATATTTGTGTATTTTCTATATAGCATTTTGTTTTAGAAATGAATTATCTTGAGACTCACACAGTGGACGAGAGGGGGCTTTTTGTGCCCTGAGCAGTGCCTGTAGGTTGCTTCCCGACAGCTTTCACCAATCACATGAATATCTTAGTTTGGGGTTTGCGAGTCATGGTTTAAGTTAGAGCCAGAAAGTGCTGTATGTTTTTGTTTTTGTATTGGAAGAGTTTATTATTTGGTCTACTGGAGGATGGTGTACAGAGGGTCACGTGTGTACATATCCATGAATGTAAATTTACTGGTGCTGCGAGGAGTTCAAGCTCTGCATTTATTCAACTTGACACTCTAAAACAAAAAGCAATTAAAAGTGCAAAAAAGGTTACAGCCTGCCAATCACAGCCTGAGGTGAAGCTCTACCCGTTATCTGTCATTGCAGTCTGACAGTGAACATTTTCAATCTTTAGCTGAGTCTATCTGCGTTTCTGAGTACTTTTCTTACCTCCGGCTGTAACAGATAGGAGGGGACGTGTCCTCAGTCTGTCACCAGTGGAGATTATTTACTGGGAAAGTGTGAAAAAAGGAAACACAAGTTGTTCAGTCTTTGGAATTTTCCTTGAACGGCAACAGAGTGAGAGGGAGCTGCTTTAGTCTGTCAGACAAGCAGAGTCTCGCTCTGACCTGCACACAGTGCTGCAGGCAGGACACACACACACACACACACACACACACACACACACACACACACACACACACACATGCACAGTTTAGATTTTGTGATTAGCTTTTGATTGGGAATACGTTTGTTCAGGATTTTCCGTTCAGCCTCTCTTCAGTCAGACAGGGTCACGTGTCTCCTGACAAACCACATGTAAGACCTTTTTATTTCTGCAAGTCAACTGAAGACCAGAACAAAGCGGACAGAAACAACCTGACTGAACCAGTGAAAGCTTATGAAACCACAGACGGATTATTTACATCCTGATTTGCCAGACGTCAGGCAAATCACTCAATGAAAACCTTCCTCAGTATTTGCAGTGAAATTTAGTGAATGCACCAATTCTTAAAGGTTGCATATGTAAGATGAAGCATTTCACGTTATGTTTCTGTATAATCAGTGTATTGAGTGAACGGGTTGTTCCGTGTCTCTATGTAGGGATGAGGGTCAAAGGTTGTGACCTATATGCTCCCGAGTGCCTTCTCTCTCTGCTTCCCTACAGTGCCAACAGTGGGCAACACTAGCTAACATTAGTTTATAAATGGAGTCTGCTAACGTCTACAAAGGACCAACACCCACCACAACACAGAGTCCACAACACAGAGTCCAACACAGAGTCCTCACTTTTACACTACGTGCCACATTCACCCTTTCACACACATTCACACAGTGATCATCGAACAGAAACTAACATTCATACACATTCACACAGCAATTTGGGGTTCAGTATCTTGCTCAAGGATACTTCGACATGTGGCACCAGGAGCCGGGGATCGAACCCACAACCTTCTGATTGAGGAACGACCCGCCTCTGAGCCACAGCCACCCACTGCCGATGGGTGATTTGTAAACAGCTAACGGTCCAAATAAAATATAGGAACATTGCAGATAGTAACGTTATTCTAAATATGATTGTCAGTTATTTTACAGCGTTCAGTGTCTGTCACTGTTGGCCGACGCCCAGGATGATGCCACAGGACGCTGACTACAGTTCACTGAACAGCCACTGGTGGCGCTGTTAACAACGGTTCAGTTAAAGTTAGATATAGAAGCTTTAATCTTTAGTCTTTTTCCTTTGCTGGAAAGTTCATTTTGTGAGGTGGAGGGCTAACAGGTTTACTCTACGCCAGATAACAATATTTTAAGAGTGTGTTTTCTGCTAGCCGTCTTCTTCAAACACGTCTGCCGCTCAGGGAAGCGAACCAGTTTGACCGATCAGACGCCATCTCTCTTTTAATGTAACATGAAAGCAGTTAAAGTGAAACTGATTGTCTCAGTGAAGCTGAAACTTGCTGAGTGTGTGTTCAACAGGACGAGCGTTTCTCAGCTGGTTGAGACATTCCTGAGTGTGAGTGTGTGTGATACAGAGAGACAAGGCCACTGTGTTCCTGTCCTGGCATTTTGCAGGACAACATTATGTCTTTCTTAGTCTCAGTCCAACAGTTGAGTATAAATCCAGCCTATAGGTCCAGATCGGTTAAACCAGCATAGTTTAGCCTCTTGTGTTCCTGTCACATCATGTTTTGTGCCTCTGTGTAGAAATATCAATAAAAACACTTAACCACAGTTTAAAGTCGGACATTTTATCGAGTGCTCTCTGAGCACAACGATCAAAAGCTCTCATTGATTTTGTCGAGTGAATATTTTCAGCAGGACGTTCAGCCGCAGCTGCAGGCAAGGTGACTGCAGTTCAAACACTGAATCCATTGATTTCCATTTCATAGTTTTAAACACGAGCTTTAATGGATTGATGTTTTTATGGTTTTCAGTCGTTCAATCAAAACTCTTGTTTTTCTGTTTTCCTTTTAGCAGCACTTCAGAATCAAATCCACCTTTGTTTTGGCAGTCAGATCAGTCTCTGTAAATGCTGTGTCAATCAGAATTGATCTGATGATAAGAGTCGGGTTCAGATAGTTAGTTTCATTTATCTTCACTCACTGAGCTCCTCTAACAAATCTCTCTTTGAATCTCCACACTTTTGTTATCAGCAAACAGCAGCAACAAAACATTCAAGAGGAAGTCGTTTCTGTCCTCAGACAAAGATTGCTTGTAAGAAAAAGAAGCTTCACTCTCAAATCAGATCAGAAGTGACTTTACTAAAAGTACTAATATTGCAATGTAAAGTGGATCGACTCTTCACATCGACTGACGATTAAGTCGACTATTACGGGGCAGCCCTAGCAAAAGTACAAGTAAAAGTTCTGCATTGAAAATGTTACTCCGGGTGAAAGTATGTAAGTACAATCAGTGAAATGTAGTTAAAGTATATTCTAATATTACATATGATATCATTAGATCATTGTGACTAATGTAATAGCAGGATTTTAATGTAGTTTATTGAGGTGATTATACATTTTTCCATAATTTCCATTAATCCATTGATTGTTTGCTTTGTAAAAATACTGAGAAATGCCATCACAATTACCCAGAATCCAACAAATCCCACAGAGCAGTCTGTGCAGAGGCATCATCACTTTTGTCACATTGTCTTTATAATTTTGATGTCCTTTGTCCTATAATACTGGGTGAGTTGTGACGTCTGTTCTGTTTGATTGGTTGATGCCTTTATTCGCGGTGCAAAAGCTCAATAAAATCTGCCTCAATCTGCTGCAAAATATTCACTTTCTGTGTGAAAGTGCTGCAACAACAGTTATACTGACGTGCAAATGAATTGACCTTAAAACCTCCGGCTCGGTTTCTCTTTTTCTCTTCTTCCCTCCGTCAGCATCCTCTTCGGTCTGTCGCCTCTGCTGAGCCTGGTTACATTGTTAGCCCGGCTCCGGTTCTGGTGCCCAATCCAGCATTGCTCCCCATTAGACTGGAAACCTCCTGTGTCCAGCAGTCCAAGGCACCCGTGCTAGAGGTGTAAACAGTAATGTGGCAGTGTAGCAGCAACATGATTTGAAGGTAGAAATGTTACATAATGTTGCTTCTTCTTGTTGAAGACTCACACTCAGACCTGTTTCTGCTATGCCCGAGTTTTAATAACTTATAACTTTAAATGTTAAAAAGAATCAATAGGAGATTCAAGATAAAATGAGTCTACCTGAAGAGACGCTGTGATTTGGAAATCTCTCTTTGAGAATCCTAAATGATGATACAACTGATTCTCTTAAGCTTCACCAAATCACACAGATCTTTTCAGTTAAGATAAGTTTTAGTCGACCTGAAGTCTCTTTAGGTCTGTGTTTTTGTGTTTCTTTCTCTGAGAAGAACAGAAATCTGTCCGGTTGAAGGTCATGAGCAGGAACGCTCTCCATCTCCTCCTCTATTTTCTCATCCTCTCCTCTTTGATCTTTTATGAAGATTGATTTTGTCCCGCTGCTCTGTGAAGGAGCCGCTGCCTCACAGTCACTCTGTTCCTGTGGCTCCGACTGTACTTTCATTTAGAGCTTTTTCTTTACTCCCAGAGGGATTGCTCGCTTCCATGAGGGTCACATAAATAAAGATGACTAGTACAGAAAGAGAGATTCACAGGGTTTCTGCTCAGATATTCAGAACACAACTTGAGCTTCAAAACCAACCCGTCTTCTCAAGAAGAACAGAAGAGAGGTTGATTGTGCAAGCAGCTTTATTACGACCTCTAGCGGCGACCTCTAGTTGCCGTGGTAATTATGACTGGAGCGAGAAAGTCCGCATATGGAGGAGGTTGCAGTGGACATATGGGTCAAACAAACACAGTTGTACCCAGGAGACAGCTGCTCATGTCCCGTGTGAAACCAAAAGTAAACTTCGACTTCTTTTAAGATCTATGTTACGTGACTTACATAACCTGCTTATTTTAACACAAACATGACTTCTTTTGTTCTGTAAATGTAACCAAACTGTGACCGCTTCACAACTTTAACCATAACATAGTGTTACGTAACTTATTTTGTATTTAATTTAACCCAAACCACGATCTTCAAGCCTGACCAAGTACTTTATGTGCTTAAGGCAATGTTTGCGAATGTTTCAACTCTGGGACATGAACACACTCCAACCTCCTCCATTTATGGACTTTCCCACTCTTTATACTATGTCACCGGACTTCAACGGCACATCAAACGGGTCCAGAAATTACGCTAGTGGGGTACGTAAAGCATCATAGTTAGAAGGGTAGCGCCACCGACCAAGCTGCCATATTTGACAACTTGGGAATGAGAACACACTGATAATATAAATCAATCACCTTAACGATGGAGCTGTCCGATCAGAAAACAGAATATTTTTGTTACATTTTTGAAAGAAACTGACAAAACTTGGTCCTGATGATCAGGATGCAAGATCAGAAAACTCTCATGACATTTTGAATGAAAAACATAATGAACATAATGCTGTATGGAAGAAGACTAAAACTAGAGACTGAGACCAGAAACTCATCAGGAAACTGTTTACTGAGCTCATTAATCAACTGAGAAGTCGGCTCATTTCTCCATAAGACTGAATGATATATGTTTATACTGCAGCCAATGGAGCTCCCCCTGCTGGCCGTTATATAGAATGTAGGTTTAAGACACTTCCGCCTTGGCTTCCTTTACAGACCCGGAAGCTCTGTCCATTATATATACTGTCAATGGAAGCAGCATGACCCCTCGCGTCCATAAACAGCCCTTTCACATCAGGCTGCGGTTAGTTTGAGTTCAGACTCAGGTCTTCACGCTGTAGGTGTAACGAGGGTCCATCAGGCCATTCTTCTTCAGGCAGCTGATTGGACGACTCAGGCTGTCAACAAGTGGACAAACTGCCTCAGTGCAGAGGAACAACATGTTGACTGAGTGATAGTTATTATGGTGAACACTGAATGTGGTGTTAAAAAGCAGTCAGCAGCTCCTCACTTATTACAGCTAATTCAATAGTGACATACAGACACTGATCGGCCTCTGTGAGCACATAGCATTCCTCTGAGAGAGAGCGAGAGAGAGAGAGAGAGAGAGAGAGAGAGTCCTAAAGAACGTGAATGTTGCAATGGGAAAGGAAGAGGCGTGTGTCTGGGTGCAGGTACAAATGTGTGCGTTATCTCTTCCTCCATCTCTCGCAGGTTGTGAAACCAATAAATTCTTTTCTCCTCTCTGCGCTCTGACTGGCTGCTGCTGCGATTATGATCTGACAAACGTCCATAAGAATGAAAGAAACATCTAAATTCATAAAACAACAGACAGCAGCAAAATAAAAAAAAAGTTCTCCCTGAGCGCCAACAGAGTTCGTCCATTTGTCCCACACAGGAAGGAGAACTTACATCTAACAACTTATATGATGTTTAATAAAATGTGCTGTCAGAGAAGAACCTGTTGGATGTATTAGTGGTACATTTCGGTACTTTACTTGAGTATTTCCATTTTATGCCACTTTATCTGGGCTTTTTGGGGGTTGTCCAATTTCATGGCAGCTTTTCGGAAAGATGCTGATTTTCTTTTGCAATTAAATTGTGGGAGAAAATGCAAATGAGGCAACTTGTTCCAGTGGGAAAAAAATTGCTTGTAGTTTGGTGACGTATGGCTCAACGTTTTTGCTGAAACCTGTGGAACACAGGGACTGGTTGAATTGGCATTAATTGTTGCGATCACAACTTCCTGCAGGGACTATTTTATATGTATACTCCTCGAAACCGTTGTACAGCAACTACACGAACGCTTTGTTCTGAATGTTACTGTGGTTAGTTTGCAATAAGTTGATTCAGGTGCAAAACCTGTATCAATGTGCAATATACTAGATTATTATCTTTATCTCACTACTATTTAATTTCTGTAGGCACATACTGAGGAATACATTTACTTTGTATATATTAGCATATATTGTGTATATATTATATTACTATAAGGTACATCTTACTTTAAGTATATAGATACATATTATTCTATATATAGTGTTAGATAATGTAATATAACTTTTATTTCTATTTTATTCACTGTGTAAGTAGAACAACTTACCCCCCATCTTGAATTGGACCATTCTATATAATGAGTACTTTTGGTACTTCAAGTATATTTTGATTCTAATACTTTTACTTCTTTACTCTCTTTCTATACTTTTTACACTGAAGTGCTTTTAATCAAGTAAAAGATCTGAACAGTTTTGATCACTGCATGTAAGAGATGAATCAGCCCAGAACATCATCATGTGATCTGTAGTATTTTGTCTGTGTTCGTGTGTTCTGGCACCGTCTCTCTCTCCCATAGGAACCAAATACTCAACTTCATATGCAGTTTACAGACAACAGTAACTTAAAAGGTGACTCTTCTTTCTGATTTGTACATAATAGCCTGTATATCTTTACTCAGGCACCCCAGGGAAATAGAAATTCAGAACTCTGGCACCTATAGATTGATCATGTACAGTAAAGGGATTTAAGTCTTGTTATAGTGGATGGAGTGGTGCTGCAGCTCCATAGATTAGACTTGAGGGTTAAATAACATTTGTAAAATGATAGTAGAAACAGGTGCATATGATTCATTTCTAGATCCTGTCTGAAAACATGGTGTGTGTGTGTGTGTGTGTGTGTGTGTGTGTGTGTGTGTGTGTGTGTGTGTGTGTGTGTGTGTGTGTGTGTTGTGTGTGTGTTTGTTAAGCCTTGAATAAAGGTCAAACCCCAAAGCAGATAAGGCATTTCCAGTCAGAAACCTGCCCATGTGACTCGCAAACATCTTCTTATGAAAATTCATGTTTTTCATAGTTTCACTGTTTCATCTCTGTCATCAGTTTGTTTCACAACATAATAAGTAATGCACACATTTACTGCAGAATAGATTTGATTCTCATGGGTCAGGCTCAGGTCTCAGAAGTGAGATCTATCTTTTATGTATATTTAATATTTTATTAATGAGGCATCCTACTAATTAATAAATTGGTTATTTATTTTCTGATAATAATTTGTACTATATTAAAAAATGCAGTTAACTTTAGCCTGTAATTAACTATTCAAATGATTTATTTTATAAGCCGAAATTTAGGTTCAGGCTCGTATCAAATTTCTTTGTGCTCAGGTCGGGTCCAAGCTCAAACTCAGGCTGACTTAAGAGTTGTTGGAAGGTGGATTTTCTCTGTTTTGATGGAACTATGCTATCAGTTTCCCCCTGATTCCAGTCTTTGTGCTAAGCTAGGCAAACCATGTTTTGGGCCTGGATCTGTGCACTGATATAAAAGGTTGAACTGTTCCTTTAGACATGAAGCAAGCACCGAGAAAGAGAGAGAGAGAGAGAAAGAGAGAGAGAGAGAGAGAGAGAGAGAGGTGGACGAACTATTGACAGTGATAAACAAGTCAGTTTGACCCTGAAAGTTAGAACAGTTTGTCTAACCAAACACACACACACACACACACACACACACACACACACACACACACACACACACACACACACACACACACACACACTGTGTTCCAGCTGCTGGTTCAACAAGATCGGAGGATTTGGAAACTTTCCATTTCAGAAAAACAAAGCAAAACACTGACGAGAAGATTCACATCTCCTTCTTTTCTTTGCTGTGCACTCTAGCTGAGTCAGCAGGAACATGGAGGCAGAGGAGGGATGGATGAGAAGGATTTGAAAGATCCAGTTTCTTCACGTTCTCCCTCTGATTCATTTGTGGTTTCTCTCTCCGAGCTGTAACAGGGCGGTGTGAGGATCGTTGGCATGAGCCACACACAGCTACTTTAGGTCAAGTTCAAGTTGAAATGAATCTCCTAACAGGTATTGTGTGAGTACCACAGCCTGATATATCTGCTTCCTCTGTGCCGTACAGCTCCATTGTTGTCCAAAAGGTGTTAGAAACACATCAATGAGCTGCACTGTAGTTCATTTATACACCGTCCTGCTGCCACAAACACTCACTACAGCGCCCGGTGTGGATTCATCTGCCGCTGAAAATAGTCCACAAATGCTCTATTTCCTCCTCATACAGGAGGATAAATAACTACAGTTTCAAAATGAAACTTTATATTTGTGGTGTTTAAAAATGAAGAGATTGGAGCGGATAGACAGGAAGTGAGACAGGAAGTGAGAGACATAATGAATAAGTAACATGTTGGTTTGCATCTGAACAAAAGATTTAGTGACTATAAAAGATAAAAGATATAGAGGCTGGGTTTGAAATCAACGTACTGCCTGCTGCGTACTGAATGAATGATTACGTATGCCGACTGTTCACACTGGAGTATATTCAAACATACGTCATTACAACATTACCGTCCGGGCACTGAAGGCTACGTTTAATAAAAAGAATGAAGGTAAATATTAATATTATATTAATACCACAGTATTCTCTCAGGCTGCTGAGCTGAGCTGAGGAGGGTGGATGGTGCTTTCTCTGGCTGTAAGTTATCTTATAAAGTCTACCTAAAGCTCAACTAATCAGAATAAATACGTACAGTAGACAGAAATGTTGCTGCGTTGGCTGCAGGGGTCTGTGTAGCTGTGGGGGGGTCACAGGGGTCTGTGAGAGGCTGGTGAGAAGACCCTCCTGGCTGGCTCGCCAACTCCCAGAATTGGTATTTTTCTTGCTAATCTAGTATACATCCTGGCATTTGTCACATATACAAAATCCATATATTATACAGTTTATATAGTATACAGTATATGAAGTGATTTTGACCATCGACAATCTCAGTTTACTCTACTTCTGTCACAACACAAGCACAGATGACCTTTCTCAGGAAAATGGACCATATCAGTGGTACAGTAGTTTTTATTGCTGCCTGGAACTGTCATTCAGAGCTTCTGAAAAGTGAAGCAGTTGTGACAACAAACATCTGTCTTCTAATGAAAGATTGCAAAAGCATTTCTACATTTTCTCTGTCCTTTGTACATGTCAATGCGTCTCACACACACACACTCACACACACACACACACACACACACACACACACACACACACACACACACACACACACACACACACACACACACACACACACACACACACACTCACACACAGAGGGAGGATGGACTCTTTTCATGTGCAATGTGCCGTACAGCAGCCGAGGACGTCGTCCAAGAAACAATCTGACAAATCAGACCTGTTCCTGAACAAACAGCACACACAGTGTGTGTGTGTGTGTGTGTGTGTGTGTGTGTGTGTGTGTGTGTGCTTGTACATGGCTCTTTGTGAGGACCAGTGTCTGTACTTGCGTAAGTTGAACCTGTGAGTCGTCACTATCAGAGTCAGATTGAAGCTCATTCATTGAGGTTTATTATTCTTATTGTTAGAAGCAGTAGTGTTCATATTAACTGTAGTGAATGTTGTATAATAGTTACATATAACACACTCAATTTGTTATTCATGAGCAGTACATTACTATGGAACTGTGGTTGTGACACACAGAGGAGATTAAGGTACTTAAATCTTAGCGCCCGATTGCTGCAGACTCGTTCTGTGAGTCATAAATCAGACGTGAACACACTTTTTTAGACTCACTGTGACTCAAAAATCAGAGAAAAAAGACGAGCCTTTTTACATTTTGTTCAAAGTAATGACAGACAGTTACCAGTGTATGTCCAGAGTACCTTATGAGTGCGGTTATTATTGTAACCATGACAACGAAGGTTGCCTCACCCTTAACGAAGTAGTTATTTAACACAATGATTGTTTCCTGATCTTAACTAAGTTGAGTTTGTGTCGAAACCACTTAAATGTTAATCTGTAACGTCTCCTCATTGAACAGTGTATAAACTCTAGAGCTATGTTCTATATGGAGTCCAGTTGTGTTCTTACATTATACCAGATGTTTCCAACCTACGGGCAGAAATTACAGGTTTAATTTAATGTGAGAGAGTTTCAGTGAAGGAGGAGAGGAGAGAAAGAAGGGATGAAGATGTAGTGAGAGGATGTCAGGGAACTGGGGAGAATGGAGGAAGGAAGAAAGAAAGACAACACAGGGAGAAATGAGTGGGATTAAAAAACCTTTGAGTTCCCTGGAAAGCTTTTTATAAATAAAATGTATTATTATTATTATTATTATTTAGAAGTTTTATAGGTTTAAAAATGTTGTTCTTTTATATATTTACACTATAACTCCACACATTTAATATTTTCATTAAGAAAAGACAGAATGAGGGCTCAGGTTGTGTGTGTGTGTGTGTGTGTGTGTGTGTGTGTGTGCCAGATGTGGACCACTCCCCCTGAGGCTCTGACCAATGGGCTGCCTCCCCCAAAGTCAGCCAATCAGAGAGAGGCAGGGAAGTGCAGCTGTGTTGTCTTTGTGACATCACAGCGGGGAGCCGGCCAATAGGAATGCAGCCAGAGAAACTCACAGAGAGAAACAAGTTCAGACCATCAGTTCGTCAACTAATGATTTCCACTTTTCATCTGTCTCACAGTTCAGTCCTCCGCTGTATGACGGCCTCATGAGGGCGCCGGCGTGGCGGTGGACTTCTTCTCTGACAAGTTCAAACTGTCTCAGACTCACAGAAGTTAAATCTGTGTCAGGTGGCTTTAAATGGCGCAGTGTGTGGAGGACAAACCTGCTGGACGGGTGTGAGAAACACTGCAGGAGTTTTGTATCCGCTCGCTGACGTCACTTCAGAAGCGTCTCACCTCCTCGTGTCGATTTGGTCTTTCCCTTTAAGAGCCTCAGGAGGAAGTCGCTGGCTGAAACAAACTGAGCCTGTAGGGTTTCATTCCACACACATTCATTGATGGGCCCCGCAGCTGATGTTAAACTTGTTTAAACTTCTCTGAAATTGTGTCACACCTTCCTGCGCCTACTTTTAATATTTTATGTAATTACCTCTAATCTGGAAACTGTGTTACCTGATTTACCTGAACGCCTCCTGAATGGACGTCACCATGAAACCCGACACTGATCCTCCACTCCAGCATTTAACACTTTAGTCTTCACTTTAATCAAAGTAGGAAACAGGACATTTAAATGTTCAGTATATTTATTTCCCCCCTTCATATCTCTCAAATAACGTACTTCATTAATAAAAAATAGATTTGTTAAATTTATAAATCACTTTCCATGTGAAAATCAAAACATGTCAACACAATAAAAACTAAATAAAGCAATAATACAATAATAACACAAGATTAAAAGTAAGATTAAAAACAGAACAGATTAAACATATTAGAACTTAAGGATAAAACATAAAGAACATAATTGAAAAGACTTTAAATAAAAAAGAAGAATTAATAATTTATTGAAATGACTTCCTGCCATTGGAGTTTTACACAGAAACAAAAGACACAATAAAAAACTACCTACAACAAATGTTTTCTTTGTGATAATCTGTCTTTCAACAAATAATAATCAGTCTTTATTGATTCTACTGAATGACCCATTTTTCATTCTTTCTTTTCTTTCATATCCTATCAACTCACAGCAGAAATGTGTTCAACTGAAATGATATTGTCCACAAACAAAACTCACCAAAACAAAATGAAATTGAAAAATGAAATCTGTCAACACAACAGCACGAGGAGGCGTTGGTTCATTTGTTTAGTGAGTCAATGTTTGTATTGTAATACCTGTTCTGAGTCTCCTCAATCTTGCCCCTGACGAACGAAATTATCATTAATGATCATTAGTTTAATTAAAAACGTTAGTTTAAATTTGACTGAAAACTCATCGTGGAAACTGAAACTAAACCTCGATGTAAACTCTACAGTGTGGTTACAAATTATTTACTGTGACCCCACTTTATTGTTAACTCAGTACTTCACCAAACTGAACCAAAAACATTCAAATGCAGCTTCAGACTCACATTAGGAGAATATTTCCCATTCACTTCAATACAGCCAGGGTAAATGAGGAATTCGTACCATCTAGTGGGCATCAGAGGAACTGCGACTGAACACACTAGCTCTGACATCAATAATGACTGTCTGTCTGTCTGTCTGTCTGTCTGTCTGTCTGTCTGTCTGTCAGTGTGTCAGGGAATGAGTAACCAGCTGACGCTGTTGGGGACTCGTGATAACCACTATGAGAACATGGTGAGGATGTACTCAAACTGCTCCGTGGTCCTGGAGAACCTGGAGGTCACCTACACCCTGGAGCACCAGGACCTGTCCTTCCTCCAGGTTTGTCTCCAGTGCTGCTGTGTTTTTGTCTTTTTTGTGAGTGCCAAAGATAATTTCTTAAATCGTCCATCAGTTTTCAGATTGATCTCCTTCTTTCTGGCAGCCGCTGGTTCATTTCTATCAAACTTGCTGAACAATCTTTATTCTGTCAGAGAGACATTTCCCTCCTGTGGCCCTGCTTTCTCTCTTTGTGTTGCATTAGAGGATGCTCTGACATCCGTGAACTGATGCTCATCCGCCAAACAATGCTGACTTTGGATCTCTGTTACCAGAAAAGTCAAACCCGGAAGACAAAAATAAGCAAACATGGACGCTGTGAAAACAATCATGTGGGTTTTTCAAACAGTTGCTGTTAAGCAGGTCAGAGCGTCCTTCATCGTGTCACCCGAGGGAGTTCAAAGCAGCCTTGAATCACAGCTGCATGTCCAGCCAACTATAATATAAACTGTGCATATCAGCAGATTTCAAGGATTTTTGTTAATCGATCATTTAACATGTTAAAACGTCCACTGATCCCCCACTTAAATATTAAATATAGAGACTGTATGAATGTCTGTCCGTCCTGGGAGAGGGATCCCTCCTCTATTGCTCTCCCTGAGGAAAAGGGGTTTTTGTGAGGCAGTTTTTTGTTGATTGTACAGATCGTATGGTGTACAGATTATAACGCCTCCTGTCACTTTACAGTTCACTAATCAGCAATCAGAATCAGAATCAGAATTACTTTAATAATCCCAGGGGGAAATTACTTAAATTATTTAATTAATTACTCGTAAAGAACTGGCTAGTAAGTACAAAGTTATTTCTTAATTATGTGGACACCTACCAGAGACTAAATGGTAAAATATTGAAATCCAGTTATTAGTGTAGTTATTATGTATATGAAAAAGAAACTAGGTGGTGAAAGTATCCTACCCAAATAAATGATCAGTGCTACATACATACTTTACGTACATACTATATATGTTCATGGAAAGCCTCCTCGCTCCTCTAGATGCATTTTAGGAATTGAGACGTGCTTCAGGATGGAGATTGATTTCCAGGTCACAGGCAGGAGGATGGAGGAGTATGTTTTTGTGTACTTGCTAGGTAATAACTTCTTCTAATAATGATATTTTTATTACCATCTAGGTTCTCAGCAGAATAAATAAGGATTTGTGATAATTGGCTATATAAATAAAAATGGACTTGACCTGATTGTGCTGGTCACACTGGCCTCCAGACAGCAGGCACAGTTAATATATGTAATCCGGCACATTTTCAACAGCCATACATCATGAATCCAGGAAGGGAATCAATCTTGAGACTGACGGATTAAATGATAAGGAGGAATTTAAAAGATGTGGAGTTTGTTATTCCCCTTAAAGCGTACAAACAAATACCGATGATTACTTAGTGATCGCCATCTTCTCTTTCTTCAGTCCATCCAGGAAGTCGGCGGTTACGTTCTGATCGCCATGAACGAGGCGGCGAGCATCCCGTTGGTCAATCTGAGGCTGATCCGGGGCCAGAACCTCTACCAGAGCCGGTTCGCTCTGCTGGTGATGTCCAACTACAACAGAAACCACTCGTCTGCAACCCTCAACTACACCAGCGGCCTGAAACAGCTGCAGCTCAGCAGTCTGACGGGTACACTGTTAACAAACAATGAAATAATAATTAATAATCTTCATTTATTGTTGGTAATGCTGGTATTTATTTGAAATAATTTGTTAATAAATTATATATTGTATAATAGCTGATATGAGATGATAACAATTACACCCTGATTAATTATTAAACTATTTATTAGCAGTTTATTCTTGCACACAAATAACATTTGTTTGATAAATTATTTGTAAATCTTTACACAGAGATATTTGTTACACTGTTAATTGTTAATTGTTAATAATTAGTTCATAAACCGTCTATCAACATTATTTTGATGATTTTATAAAGTTAAAACTGATGATTATAACACCTTGTTGAATGGTTAATAATACAATATACAATATATAAACTAATTCTGTTTGTTAAATAACTATTGCCTGAAGTTTAATTAACTATCAATTTACTATTTAGTAAGGATGGTTATTATCAGTTCTCTCTTGGACTTGGACTCAACCGAGTCCAGAAATATGTTTTTTTTTTCTTCAAAGCAAAAACACTGATGAAGTGATTTAATTCAAAATCCACGGTAACAATGGTTACCAGGCGGTCAATCCGTTTGACGAAAACATTCCTTTTCATAGCTCTTGGACATGAACCTCTTTGGACTCTTGACTAGTGCTGGTCTTGCAGCACTGGTTGTTAAAGTGTAGTAATAGAGTAAAGTAATAAAGTGTTACCAAGTCAGCGGGTAGTTCAGGGGGCCTGAAAGTGCTCAGCGTTCCCAGCAAATGTACCATGCCGGGGTCGACCCTGCCTGCCTGGAGAGATCTCAGCGGCAGTTTGATGGTAAAGCGGAGTAATCCCAACTGGTTGAGAACCCCAGCTGATATATTACAGTTACTGTGTTTAAAGAGACAGAAAAATCTAGTTTCTTTATACTCTCGGAAGGTGATGGTGAGATTCCAGTAAATCCTGCATATTGGTTTGTGTGTCCCGTTATCTAGTGGCACCACCATTACTGCGGTGGCGCCTCGTAGGGACTGCAGCATTATGGGTAGTTGGTGTGACGTTAGGCAGTGGCAGTTATTGATGAAGGTTCCTTATATGGATGGAGAGCTCAGTGTTTTTACATATTAGTGAGACAATATCCAGAAATAAGGACAGTTGCATTTAATCATCACAGACCAGTTATATTAGTTACATTTCATGTTCCGTTTTTTTCCATAGGAATACAGGGTGATTTGATGTGAATGTGTTGGTCCTCTGCAGGGACTCTCTGTTTGTTCTATAGTCTCTTCATGAAGTTAAGGCTTGTATGTTGAAGAATGTCACTGCTGTTGGAGCAGCTGATAACTGCTCAGCTTCTTCCCTATTTCCTAGACATCGTTGTAAAAATGGCATTACACAGAAAGTAAAGAGAAAAGTAGAAAACTGTCCAGTTCTTAGAACAGCTTGCATTAAAACGTGCACATACTGTAGAGAGACGCCACCGCAGTGATGGACACTGGTTTACTTCCAGTACTTCCCCAGATTCATGTAGTGAAGTGTAGTATGAGTGGACGTGTTGGCTTTTAATATTGTTTAAATGTAGCCAGTTAGATGAAGTGGACCTTCAGTATGAATTATTACACTATTTACTGCTCTACCGGGAGCCCAATGATCCACAGAGGTCTCCTCCTCTCCAAAACAAACAGACCCGCTGATTAAAACCACTAAACACACTGAATAAAGCAGTTCCACCTTAAACACACTGAATAAAGCAGTTCCACCTTAAAAATCACTGCTTCTCCCACGCTGTTGGACAGACAAAGGACGTCCCGGAAGACTAGTGTATAATCACCTGAAAACCTGAGAATCATTGTGTTTTCGTTACCTTAGAATGAAACGTTTATATCTCTTCTGGTGGAGTCCGCCATGAACAGACAAACACTGGCTCTAGATAGGGGCTTTTCACGAGGGGTATTCACTGACTTAGAGCTGGACTTTGACGTGGAATTCATTGACTTGATGACTTAATTCTTGAACTCTGTAAACTGTATCATTCAGTATGCGTCTCCGTCATCTTCTTCTCACAGAGATCCTGAAAGGAGGGGTAAAGATGACCCACAATCCCTTGCTGTGTAACACTGAGACCATCCAGTGGTGGGACATCCTGGACAAAGACAGCAATCCCAGCATGCTTTTCAAGATGGAAAACGTAACAACACGTAAATGTATGTAGAAAATAAAGATAAAGATGAAGTTTACTGAGGAGGCTGTGATCTGCTGAATATATTAATGAGTGTGTGTGTGTGTGTGTGTGTGTGTGTGTGTGTGTGTGTGTGTGTGTGTGTGTGTTTTCCAGGTGAGAAGTGTGATCCGGGGTGTGTTAATGGTTCGTGTTGGGCAGCAGGACCGGAACACTGCCAGAGATGTAAACACACACTCGCTCAAATACACACCTCATCAATCACCGTCACACATTTCAAACTCTTTCATGTATTGATCTTCACACTGCAGGCGCCCAATTCTGATCTATAACAGGGTTCGCACATGTCCTGGAAAACCTGGAAATTCAGAGACTAGTTTTCCAGTCATGGAAACGCCCTGAAATTGAATAAAAATGACCTTGTTGTCCTGGAACATTTTAGGTGCAGTTTATCCTGTGCTGTGGCCAAATTAATGTTACTGCCAGAGGAAAGCTGTAGTCATTTTACCTTTTTCACAACAGCCATTTTTACATGAAACAGTAGGGTAAACACAGGCATTATTGTTTACGGTTCTGTTCCATCCAGGTGACTGTAAAAGCTCTGCTACACTAAATGGAACAGAGCCTTTGTTCATTTTATTGATAACACCTGTGTTTACTCTACTGCTTCATGTCAAAATGGTGTGAAAAAGGTCTGTTTAGAGAGTGAAAAAATCGGCTGTGATAAGAACAGCTAATGGACTATCTCAAAAACGATGACCCCCATTTTGTCAAGAAAAAAACCCTGCTCAGATCTGTTTATGTGACATAAAAAATCTGACCCGTATATGATTTAGGATCTCGTATGAAAGTGGCCCAAATCAGAACAACAATAAATAATAAATAAAACATTCTTATCATTCTTGTTGATGAGCTGCACTCCCTCTCTGTGTCTCCACCAGTCACCAAGCTGCAGTGTGCCGAGCAGTGCAGCAGAAGGTGTCGGGGTCCAAAACCCATCGACTGCTGTAATGAACACTGTGCTGCTGGCTGCACCGGACCTCGAGCCACCGATTGCCTGGTCAGTTTGTGTGCTACAGCACTACCACATCATCCCAATACAGCGCTACTGCCCTTAAAGTGTGTTAGTTACAAATGTCTGGGACACAAAATGGCAAAATTAAATAAATACAGGATCTGCACCATAAGCCATCGTTGGAAACAGTTTTTAAAAAGGTCAGCTACCTTCAAAAAGTCAGTGTCCAGAGTCCATCCATAACAGTAAACGTTTGTGGTTGAGTTATGCTTCATTTATTATCCACTATTCATATAAATAAAGTTGGTTTCAAAGAGTAAATCAACTGTCTCTCTGCTCTCCAGGCCTGCAGAGATTTTAATGATGACGGAACCTGTAAAGACGCTTGTCCTGCTTTGACAATCTACGACCCCAAAACCCACCAGGTGGTCAACAATCCCAAAGCCAAGTTCACCTTCGGAGCGACCTGCGTCAAGGCCTGCCCATGTATGGACCTCAAACCCTCTGTTTTATTGAGCTCTGCCCAGTAATTCATTCTAAAATAACATGACAAGGAAAATAATATATGAGCATATGAGCTATACTGCAAGTATAGTGCAGTTCTTTTTTTAACGTTTGGTATAAACTAATACAATTCTGCTTTGTACTTGAAAACAAATATAGATTACTACGTGGTGACAGGTGGATCATGTGTCCGCACCTGCAGCGCTGGAATGCACGAGGTGGCGGAAAACGGGGTCCAACGCTGCAAAGCCTGCGACGGGCCCTGTCCTAAAGGTAGAGAGAGGAAGATAGAGAGAGACCTGAATACTAAACAAATGACCTGACAGAGTCTTTCCCTTCCTGCAGTCTGTGACGGAGTCGGGGTTGGCGCTCTGACCAACACCATAGCCGTCAACGCCTCCAACATTGAATCCTTCAGGAACTGCACGAAGATCAGCGGGGCCATCTACCTCATTGAAACCTCCTTTACTGGGTGAGAAACTCTTCACTGTCTCGCTTGAAAGCAACAACATGTAAGGTTGGGTATTTTTTCGCGATTTGGCGACCCCAGTTTCAGAGTGCAATAGATGAGAGCAGGCATATGTCCAGTTATGTCTTCAGGACAACCTCGTCCCCTTTTGGGTGAAACAAGCGCTGTAAAAGTGTCTAAAAGCTTCTGTGACACATTTTACACATCAAACAATAAGTGAAGGCCAATAAAAGAAGAGATCTGTGTCTTCTGGATTAAAATTAAAGACACAGAAAAATGCAGGAAAAACGCAGAACATTTTTTAACTTTAATAAAGGTTTCGCAGTCAGTGTGTAACATGATTGACACAATGCAAGGCCGTCATATTTATTTTTAAATGTGCGTCAATTGTGGATGAAAAATACAGACTTGGTGTGCAATGGCCTTTTGCTTTTCCAGGGACGCGCACTACAAAATCCCCCCCATGGACCCGGCTAAACTGGAGTACTTCAGGACAGTGAAGGAAATCTCAGGTAGGTCAAAGGTCATCTCTATCCACCATTGTGAGAACTGATTGCTGATACAGAACCAGTGACTGACCTGTCGGTTCAAATGATAGTTGATCTCAGTGAACAGCAGATACAACAGTAAGTGTGTGTGTGTGTGTGTGTGTGTGTGTGTGTGTGTGTGGTCCAGGTTTCCTGATGATCCAGTTCTGGCCGGAGAATCTGACCTCTCTTTCAGTGTTTGAGAACCTGGAGACTATCAGAGGAAGAACAACACACGTGTAAGTCTGAATTTATCAAACCTGTGTTAATGACCTCAGTGGTCAGAAATTATGGAAAGGGAATATTTGAGATTTTATATCTATATTTCTCAGTGACGGATTATAAAATGATGGTCTGGCAGTGAGTTTTTGGTGCATGTCTGACCTCATGAATCACATCCTGTGCTTGGTTGCGGAGAGTCGCTAAATCACAGTTAATCTATCACATCAGGTCAGCTCTTATTCTGTCCAAAATTTTACAAGCTGCTTTTCACAGATTAACTGAAGCTAGTGGCGGCAGAATTTACATTTAAAAACACTGAGTAACAAAACAATCTAAACTCAGACGTCCATTTACTAGTTTATTTTGCATCAGTGGGTTTCAGATGGGGATGACATTAACAGATGTGTCTTTATACACACACATACATTGCTGCTGTAATTAAAGGTATGTTTTCATTAGTGCATAATCACCTGAAAATAAGAATCCTTTTTATCTGTAGAGGGAGCAGGTCCTCTATTGGTGTAGTCTGCCAGGTTTCTACAGTAGTCCAGAACAGGCAAACTAAACACTGGCCCTAGATGCATGCATTTCGTGGCCACAGTTGCAATCTGTAACTACACCTCTAAATGCCATTAAATGCTACACACTGGTCCTTTAAACATGGTAGACCTTAATATAGACCAGATCCTCTCTGTGGCCGAGCAGATGCAGATGCTATTATATTTATATTAAGTGGAAAATATTTGATATCCATTCAGTGTTATTTGTCTCGTGGCAGAATGGACGAAGACTTTGACAAAGGTTCACATCCTGAGTCTGCCATGTTGTTAAAAACTAAAACCACTATCTTTCTTGAACCTTAACCAAGTGCAGAATCTCTGAAGACAAATAAATATCATCATAATAATTTTTTTCTATTAGTTGCCACTAATAGAAAAACTAATTTAATACGATTTCAATGATGGATGATGAGTAACGTTAATAGTTACTGACTAATTAACTGGCTACAAACCAGCTCCTTTCCCGCTTTATGCCTCTCCCTTTCTTACCTGAACCCACTGTGTCTTGTTGCCAACTCACCCAGCTCTGGTTAAAGTGAAGAGCTGAAAACATCAGATCTGTGTGGAGTTACAGTAAATCACCTGACCTCTGTCAGTTTCGTTGCCCACTCTCCCTGCTGTGGTTCCGGTGCTCATTCTCCTCTGCTAGTAGTGTAATCAAACCTCCCCCATCCTTCGAACTCCCAGTAGGCAGCTAATAGGACCAGGAAGTTGCTAATGATAGTTAGTACTATTAGCACATGCAGCAAACACTTCCTGTGTTAAGAGAAGAGAAAAGGCACAGCTCCTGAACAGAGTTTGCTGAAAAGAGATAAAGATTATGGAAGTGTCCTCTGACCTCTGTAAACCAGAAACAAACCTTTGTCATGAGCTGAATATTAAATATCGTTTATTAACCTCCACATTATATCTTTCCTCTCCAGTCAGCACAGTTTGGTTGTGGTGAAGGCGAAGCACCTTCGCTGGCTGGGTCTGCGCTCTCTGAAGGAGGTAAGTGCCGGGCAGGTGATAATAAAGGACAACTCTCAGCTCTGCTACACCGGGCACGACCAGTGGACCCGCCTCTTCAGATCCAGTGACCAGAAAATCAGCATGCGCAACAACGCCCCACCAGACGTGTGCAGTGAGTTTCTGGATGTGTGTCGGGGTCACTGCTGTCATCTGTGTTTGTGAATGAAGTGAAAGAAATAAGAAAACCTTCTTGTCTCCCTCAGAACAACAGAATCAAACCTGCGACACAGAGTGCACAGATGAGGGCTGCTGGGGTCCAGGTCCCACCATGTGTGTCTCCTGTCAGCATTTCGACCGAAGGGGGCGCTGTGTGGGGTTCTGTAACCTGCTGCAGGGGTGAGACAGTGCTGGGACATGAACCGTGCTCACACACACGTGTTGATGTTCAGTTTTTAAAGATGCACAAGATTACTCAGTTAGACACGGCAGGTTGAAATTTGTAAATAATAATATAATGTTTATATACATTACTTTATACTTTTAATTACATCCTTGTGTAGGCAAGAAGCCCTGAGGAATTTGTGTGTGAGGATTGAAATGTTTAGCCACTAGGGGGCAGATTAGGGCCAAATCATCCCTAGCCACAACTGTAATTTCTTAACTCAAAACAAAATATTTTGTACAACAGCCACCACACTAAAGCACCAGTATCTTAGACCAATGGAATGGAATAAAACTCACCAAAACCGTCTTTGTTAGTGTCTCCAACAATCACCAACTCTGGTTTGGTGGAAATAAATCCTTAAAGGCACACTATGCAAGAGTTTTACCTTAATATAACCGCTTCTAAGTCATTTTGATGGTAAATGAACTCGTAGTATAGCGAATCATACCGAAAGCAAAGCAGGAGAGGGACGCCGTTGGCAGAACCTGCAATGCAAGTCTGAAGGTGAAATCCCGTGAGAATCACGAATTGCTTTACAGCGCGATGCCACGTACATCAGCGACATAAGAAGCAGCCTCAATGGAAGACACTAGCAGGCATTCACTCAGACGTTACCTGGTCAGTAGACATCTTCGGAGTCTATCTTTGCCTGTTCGATGTCCGACACGGAGGGGATCAGGCCATGAGTGCAGAGACGCAGAGCCGTATATAGAGACGGCTCTGGTAAGTGGTATTTACGACAGTTAACGTTAAATACAAGTACTCCGCAGCGACTCTAGGGGTAGCTGTTTGACAAAACCGGAAAACTGCATAGTATGCCTCTAATTCACCGACGTAGATGATAAAAACAGCAGTTTCAGTCTATGGAAACAAACCAAACAAACTAAGGGAGTGAGACACCATGTGACACTTACATGGAGAATAGTTGTTAGCTGATATATTTAAATGTTTAAACCTCATATAACCTTGTAAGAATCGTTGTATTACTACTTTTGCTTAAGTGAAAGATCTGAATACTTCTTTCCTCACTGGATATTAGAAATAGTCTCTGTGGGCTTCCATCCTGACTCCTGATGTTTTTTTATGCAGAGAGCCCAGAGAGGTGCAGGTGAACAGCAGCTGTGTCGAGTGTCACCCAGAGTGTCTCCTAAAGACCGGGATCCCAACCTGCCACGGACCGGTGAGTTCAACTGCTGCTGCTGTCTGCTGAGGTTAATTTAAATCTAGTATGAGAAACTACGATGGCCGCAAATGTCCATATCTACAGCCAGTGTTTGGTTTGTCCGTTCTGGGCTACTGTAGAAATATTGAGTCCTCCATGTTGAACGGACAAACCAAACGCTGGCTCTAGATAGTGCATTTTGCGTTTTTGTGGCCACTGTGGTTTCTCCTTTTCGCTTGGAAGGCGTGGGTGAAGCCACGAAGTTGCAATCTGTAACTACACTACTAGATGCTGCTGGACCTTTAAGAACTGACCAAATGTTATATCATCCCTCCTCCGTCTCCACCTGCAGGGTCCAGACCAGTGTTCCCAGTGCACCCATTTTAAAGACGGCCCCCACTGCGTGCCGCACTGTCCCCATGGTATGCTGGGAGATGGAGATACGCTGATCTGGAAATACCCTGACAGCACAGGCCAGTGCCAGTCCTGTCACAAGAACTGCACCCAGGGGTGAGACACATGTTGCTAACTTGTCATTTAGAGCTGGTTGACGTCTCTGATGACCAATAAATGAATGACTCATAAATTGCTTCGTGTGTCTGTGTCTGCAGGTGTTCAGGCCCTGGACTGTCTGGATGCACTGGGTAAAACTACAACTTTGGCTTTTTGACCAGTAAACCTACATGTTTTCTTGAATCCTGCCTGTTCACTGACCTCATTTTAGTTCACAAAATGAATGTCTACGAGAGAGTAAGACTGGCTGTTCAGATGTTGCGTCTGAAAGCGATGCTTTTATCCAAGATACTTTGGAGGTTGCGCTACTGTTGCACCTGTCTTTACTAAGATGATGAAGTCATGTTTATTCAGCAATTTGAGGAGATTAGAAATTGTTTGCCCTGCGTCATTTGTGCAAATTGTTCTGTGTTGACCTTACAGACGTTAGCTGTAAGCTAACAGCAGCATGTGTGCCTTTTCTCGTCTCTATGTTTATGAATTCATAAAATCACAGGATACACATTCGCTTAAAGTTTTCAGCTCAATTCTTCAATGAATTTGACAGAAAGTAAATTAAAAGTAATTAAAATTGCATTGGAATTGCTGGAGAAAGTGAAGCAAAAATACCTGAGAGATCTCACAGTTTGGAGGGTAAATGATAGAGGTTATCTTCAACACTAGAGACAAGGAAGTGAGTTTGGTGACGGATGGCTCAACAGTTTGCGAAGGAAACTATAATGATCAGTCAAATTTGCAGGAAAGTTGTGGTGATTGGACCAAACAGCTTTGTCGCTCATAATTAAATTAACGCAGGAGCTGAAAAGCTGCTTTATGTTCATACGTAATCTCTTTTTATCTAAAAACTCTTCAAAAATGTTCAGATCACCTTCACATTGTATGAATATTGAAGCGTTTGATGTTCCAGCTGAAAGTCTGTTTGTTCGACTGTTATTAAGTGATTCATTAACATGTAAGCTGATTGACCTAATTTCATACTGTTGGTTGGTTTAATTTACTGGTTATGTATATTATATAAAGTAGAGCATATCAAATTCAATGCAGTCTAGATTCAATGGACAACTATGATGGCAAGTTTAAATGCAAGAGAAATAATACTCAGGATGGCGTCTTGCATTCTGTGCGTCCTCACAGTGCTGCCACCCACTCCACGTTGGCGGTGGGCGTAGTTGGTGGGCTCTTGATTGCTGTCATCGTGTCACTGGTAATCTTTGTGTCGCTACGGCGACAAAGAATCAGGAGGAAGAGGACCCTACGTCGCCTGCTACAGGAGAGAGAGGTGGGAGTGTTCATTCAAGTTTTCCATCACAAAATTGGCACAGAAAAAAATAGCTAACAAAGCGGACGCATGCACATACAGACTGTTTGTATAGTCAGAGGTCTACAGTGTTGTGTTTTCTTCACCCTACTGTCAAATAATGTATTTAACCCCTGTAAATATTTATATGTGTGATGTTACTGGAGGGTTCAAATAAAATGTGTGTTCTGTAGCTGGTGGAGCCGTTGACGCCGAGCGGTGAAGCTCCTAACCAGGCGCTGCTGAGGATGCTGAAGGAGACGGAGTTTAAGAAAATCAGGGTACTCGGCTCCGGAGCCTTTGGGACCGTCTTCAAGGTATGAATGTTCACTTCATGATATTTTTTATTGGTTTTACATATGTAAAGTTGACTGTGATGAATATTATTAGGGTCTATGGATCCCAGAAGGAGAGGATGTGAGGATTCCAGTGGCCATCAAAGTTCTCCGAGAGGCTACATCACCTAAAGCTAACAAAGAAATCCTGGATGTAAGACTCCTCCTCTTCTTCTTCTTCTTCTTCTTCTTCTTCTTCTTCTTCTTCAATTCTTCAATTCTTCTAGTTCCTGTTCTTTTCTTATTTTCTTGTTCCTCTCCTCTTCTTCTTATTCCCATTGTGTGATTGCTGCACACAATTTTTAGTCTTTATTTTGCTTATTATTCTTTTTCATCTTTTGTACGTTTTTTTGTCCGTTATAACTCACACATGTAGACACATAATTCAGATGTTCAAATTTAAAGACTATTAGTGTCATTCTGGTGATTACTTTTATTTTTGATATATGTCACAGTTATTGAGATATGAATATTTTACTGTAATTCTCTTTTAATGGCCCGTCAATGGAAGTCGCATATAGTCATAAAAATTCCAGATGCTAGACATGCTAAAGTCATCAAACCTGGTACACAGGTGCCCCATGGAGATGTGCTAAACATTAAAGCATGAATTCAATAGCACCGACTTTTGGTTGGTTAGGGTTTGACATTTTTGGCCTCTTTTTGCACATTCCAAAATGCTAATATTCTGAAGTCTAAACAGAGTTTACAGAGCTGAAACTTTTTTAGCACATCCACTGAATTGTGACAATTTGTGACATTGTGATAGGTTTTCCTCACTGCAACATAAGTCCATCACTTTATTTTTCAAAATATGTTCATTGGTGGTGGTGCATTCAAATGCTACCACAATCCACACAGACATTATTTAGATAGTAGACATCACATATCTAACTCTGTTCGGATCAAATGATTAGTCTGCAGTGACTATAAAGGTCTTACTATAATTATATAATTGGACGCACAATATTTTATATTTTGTCTAATGTTTGATCAAAAATCACCAAAATATTTGACAATATACCTGACACCAGCAAAATGGTGTGTGACTTTCTTTAGAACAATGGCGCCACCATGTATAGATAACATGTCAGTTATTAAGCCTTTTAAGTTTTTGCTAATAACTCATGGACCGTAAAGGAGTAGAAGAAACCTTAATGTACACTGGGTTCCTTGTATGATGCCAATTTTACTGATGTGGGTCTCACCCACTCACGCCTTAAAAACATTTTTCTTCAAAACCCAGTAAATAGTATATTTAGATTAAGCTGATGAGGTTTGTTTTTGGGTATCACTTTTCACAATCACAATCATTTGTCTGTAATTGGTTACCAAACTTTTGAAGGCGCAACCTGATTCACTTAACGGGCCATAATAATTACATTTGGATTGTAACTAAAATTGGGAATGTTGTACAAAAAGCCACATTGCAAGTGTGTACTTGTTATTTGTTTGTGTAACAGTCCACTTATTTGACACTGAGTTAATTTAAGTTATAGAGGACAGATTTAGGACATTAGTAAGTGCTGTAGATGCAGGTCAGAGTTCTGTACTGTCTATTTGATAAATATAATAGCAACAATAATAATAATAATAATATATTATTAATATTAATTTGGTTTCCCTAATTTTGACACAAATTTTCTATTTGACAATAAAACTACAGAGGTCAAGTTGGATACTAGACAGAGCTCTGTGCTGTAGATACGGGGTATAGGTCAGTGCTATCGATTTGATTCGATAATGATATTATTAATATTAACTTTATTTCTAATAATAATCTGCAAGCAGTCACACATTGTTATCTTATCTTCAGTATTTATTTTGATTATTGATAAGTGTGAATGCTTCAATTGTTCAGCTATACCATTGTTTGGGTTTTTGCTGTGTTTTATATCCCCAAAATTAGCACAACCTCCGGTATCCAGTGATGTCACAAAATAGGATGTAATAAGAAATAAAGTAATAATTGCATACAAAACCGACAAAGATAGCATAAAGACGATTTTTTCAACACAGAAAACAAACAGCAAAATTCAGAGGTGTCCGAGAATTATTTTGAACAACCTCATTTAGTCTCTTCCTCCACTGTCCTCAAAAACAGGTAACAAACTTGTACCTTTGTCTGTCTGTGTGTGTTTGTGTGTGTATATGTGTGTAGGAGGCGTATGTGATGGCGAGCGTGGATCATCCTCATGTGTGTCGTCTGCTGGGGATCTGCCTGACATCGTCGGTCCAGCTGGTGACTCAGCTGATGCAGTACGGCTGCTTGCTGGACTATGTCCGACACCACAGGGACCACGTTGGTGCTCAGTGGCTGCTGAACTGGTGTGTCCAGATCGCCAAGGTGAGCGATATGAATTGGTTCTATCACAAAGTGTGATCCAAGTATCTTACATCTTACCACAAAGCAGCAACTCTCTGCTCACAAGCTCCTGTCTCGGTTTCCACTCTCTGCCTGAGGCATCAACTCTGTCTGCAGTACATTTTAAGCCTGCTGAGGCCTATTAGCCTGAACACAGCAGGAAACTGTGTGTATGTGCGTGTATGTGTTGAGGAAGCGTTAATCTATTCAGCCTATGTTTTAAGTCTCACTTGGATCATAAAGTGCTGGGAAAATCACAAACAAGGTCATGAGCTCAGTATAAATCTTTATTTTGTTTGCAGCATTAAGTTTCTCCGTCAGAACCACTCGTGAGACGGTCAAACAGCTTCAGAAGCCCCCCAACACACCTTTCCAATGTTGGATTAGAGGAGTTTCTGTGTAATTTTCCAAAACTGTCTAAAATGTTGTAAAAGAAATTCACGTCTTTATGACAGCTGACTTTTCACGCCATCCACTCTTTGAACACGTCATGCAATCAAGTTCTTTTAACTACAAACAATAGCAGCAGCACAGCTTCCTCACAGTGTTGGTTGCTAACCATAGACTGTATAAATAAAAATGGCCGTAGTCTCCGTGACATCCCTCATAGGTGTCTGAAGAGGTGAACTGTTGGTGGAGCAGGCAACAATACAGATTAACTCTGATAGCCAATCTACGGTGCAAATCTAAATGTAGGAACACACACACACACACACACACACACACACACACACACACACACACACACACACACACACACACACTGCCAAGCCTGGCCTGAATGTGTTTCTGCAGGGGATGAACTACCTGGAGGAACGTCACCTGGTACATCGAGACCTGGCAGCGAGGAACGTCCTGGTGAAAACTCCTAACCATGTCAAGATCACTGACTTTGGCCTGGCCAAGCTGCTGACGGCTGACGAGAAGGAGTACCATGCTGATGGAGGAAAGGTGTGTTCGACTCAAGAGCTCCACCTGAATAGTAGCTGTTGCCTGAATATCTTCCGTTCACACTGAGGAGACTTAATAGGAGAAATTAACGTGTACTGAAATTCTCTGATGGTTCTTCTAACTACATATATCATAGTGGTTCTAAATCATGACTTTCATTGTCTTCAAAAGTCAGTGTATGTCTGTCCTTCTCTGTTCTCTGTAGGTTCCCATTAAGTGGATGGCATTAGAGTCCATCCTTCAGTGGACTTACACACATCAGAGTGATGTCTGGAGCTATGGTGAGTAAAACCTCTGTCTTTGTGGCCTGCACATGGCCCTGAAGTCACGTTTGGTTTAAGAAAACCTGTAGACACACCTGCTCTCACTGTGTCCAGAGGTGTTGTAAATATTCTATGAATATTTACGTGGTGAGAAATCAAGAAGTCTTTTTTACTTTCTACTCATATTGACGCCTAAATGCATCACCATCAGCTGCTGGAGCTTTCCTATTTTGTCTAATGGTCAGTGGTCAGAACTGAAGCTTTAAACATTCAATTATATGATTTCTGCCACTAGGGGGTCTCTCACATCCAAACAAAAGACAAAGCTTGATGAGGTGGTGAAGCAGCGTGGGATCATGGGAGTTGTTGTCTTCACCACCATTGCGTCATTGCAGTCAGCTTCTTCCGGTTAGGATTCCTTCAGTGTTTTTAAAGCCGCTAAAAACACAGAATAAAGCAGTTCCACCTTAAAAAAATCACTGCTTCTCCCACGCTGTTGGGCAGACAAAGGACGTCATACACTGCATGACTATCATGCTGTATGGAAGATGACTTGAGACCATGAACTCATTAGGAAACTGTTTACTGAGCTAATAAATCAAGTCGGAAGTCAATTAATTTATCCCTAAGATGCAATACTATCAAACTTCTTATTGCATCCCATGGAGTTGCCCCCTGCTGGCCATTAGAAAGAATGCAAGACGATTATGATTGTTTTGAAGAACAAACAAACTAGAGAGCTTTTTCCCCCAATAACAATAATGATTTTGACACAACTTCACCTCAGCTGTGTAAAAGCATCACATTTTGTGTCTAGAAGATTAAACATTGTTCTATTAAATAGGTCAAACAGACAGAATTCTTCCAACGTAAGCCTTCTCTTCTGATGGCAGTTTTCTTTCTTTGGACATGTGTTGATACAACTGTACGAACCAGTGAGTCAGTTTTAGTGCTCTGTGGTCTGCAGGTGTGACAGTGTGGGAGCTGATGACGTTTGGCTCCAAACCATACGACGGCATCCCGGCCAGTGAGATCGCCTCGGTTCTGGAGAGAGGAGAGCGGCTACCCCAACCCCCCATCTGCACCATCGATGTCTACATGATTATGGTCAAATGTAAGAGCCATGGACACGACACAATACACAACAAGAAGCAAGAATCTGCAGTCATGCTTGCACCTTTGTGTGTTTAGGTTGATGTTAGTAGCTAAATGCAAATGTTAGCAGGTATAATGGTATTATACCCATGTTATCTATCTTAGTTTAGTGAGTTAGGATGCTAGCATTGACTTATTATCACTAAACACAAAGTAAACCAGTGTGTGATTATTTTTGCAGGTATTTGTTCAAATATTGGATAAAATGTTGATCTGATGATGGCACCAGATGAAGTCAGACGATCATAGTTGTTCATCCTGAATCACATTTTATCACAATCCATCCAATAGTTGTTGAGATATTACAGTCTGAAAGTATGAATCAACTGACATCGCCAACCCATGGTGCTAGTGGGTGCACCTGGACAATAACAGACACCTGGACAATAACAGACACCTGGACAATAACAGTCAGACACCTAGATAATAACACCTGGGTGTCCAGCTGAGGAAATGTTTGCTCTCTCTCCAGGTTGGATGATCGACCCGTCCAGTCGTCCCAGGTTCAGAGAGCTGATAGCAGAGTTCTCAAAAATGGCCAGAGATCCATCCAGATACCTGGTCATACAGGTACACAGTGTGTGTGGGAAAGAGAGTGACTGATTCTGTGAACATTTTTAGTTTATCACAACTTTGGTCTTATTTTGATAGTTTTTTTTATTTATCTAACTATAACATTGTACGTAAGGTCTTTTGCACTTTTTTCTGTTTGTTATTTTATTGGCATTATTATATAATATCACATCTTATATATATATATATATATATATATATATATATATATATATATATATATATATATTTGCATGTTACTTGTTTACCGTAAAATTTCGAATTGATCTGCCTCCTGTCTCAGGGCGACCTCCCCAGTCCGACAGACAGCAGGTTTTACTCCCGCCTGCTCAGCTCAGATGACATGGAGGATGTGGTCGATGCGGACGAATACCTGCTACCTTACAAAGGACTGGGTAACCATGACAACCGTCCCTGCAATGCCACGGTATACAGACACCTCTTTCACAGTCTATTTGCAGCCAGTATTTCCCCATAGTAAACCCAGACATGTTGAGTACCCCAATGTTTCATGTTAGAAGTCTATATTATGGGTCCCCAACATTTAAAAACTGCCAGATGCTGGTTTGCATATGTTGGACAATTAGCATAACTAGCATTAATTAGCATATAGCATATAAGGACAATATAATTATTATAATAATTAGGAGTGCTGAAATACAAAATTGCCGTTTAATCCAGAAGTACCCATATTTCAAAACCCAGTGGGCTGATATTTGGTCATTTTGCTTATTAATGCTAATTATGCTAATTGCCCAACAGTTAGTATCTGGCAGTTTCGAAATGCTAGAGACCCTTACTGTATATTTCTAACACTAAACATTTCTTTGTTCATGTCGCTGGCGAGTCGACTATTCACTTTGTTTGAAACAGGAACTGCAATAACTGATTTTTCTGGCCACTTGTTCTCTCTCAGTTGTTTTGCTGTAGATTGAGATTAAAAACCACAGATAAAAAGTACAAGAAATAAAAATGTAATGCAGAAGTAGACAGTGACCTGAAACCAACATATTTTACATTTTACACAACTTTTCTTTTTGTGTTATATTTACAATATAAACATTCAGTATGTACAAACACATTTGACTGCTTTTCTTCTTCATCTCAGAATGGGCGTCCAGTCAGAGAGAACAGCATCGCGTTACGTTACATCACTGATCCCACTCAGAACTCACTGGATAAAGAAGACTTCACAGGCCATGGTACATGCGGATGATTGACAAAGTGTTTTTAAAATTAAGAACAAAATGATTAAGAACCTTACTGAAGATGAATGAGTAAAATACAAAAATAACATATTATAATAAATAAATAAATGTTTAAAAAAACTAATAGTTAAATAATAACAATAAATGGTTCATCCAATAGGTGAATTAACCAACAAACATTTAGACTCAAAATAAATAATTGAAGTTCTTGAAAAATTATCATCCAAAAAACTGTTTTTCTCCTGGTTTCAAATAAGATTATTATTTTTTTATTTTAAAAAAAATATAATGAGAGGGAAAAAAAATTTCACTTGCTTTTCAGGGCTCCCATGGTGCTCTGTAAGTAAATTAATATTGTTTTTGTTTCTTTCAGAGTACATGAACCAGAGTTTGAGTGAAACCAGCCGCAGCAGCAGGCTGTCGGAGGTTTTGAATCCCAACTACGAGGACCTGACCCTGGGCTGGGGTGCTGCCTCGCTCCCGTTCCCGCCGGATGATCTGAAGCCTTTCGTCCGAGTTCCTGAGGGACCTGAATACCTGAACACCGCCCGAAGCTCACTCCCCCTGGCCACGAGCGACAGCCTGGACAACCCGGACTACCAGGCTAACTTCCAGCCGCAGGCCACGCCCAACACCATCTCATTAACGGGGAATGGCCTGTTTCTCCCGGCAGCGGAGAACCTCGAGTACCTGGGTCTGGGTGCTGCACTGCACGCCCCTGTCCGCTAGGACGCAGTTACATTCACGCACTTCAAACTGAGTTTCTTTGGAACTAAAATATCGCCTACTTTGATCTAGGCTGCTGACAGTATTTAAGTTAGCTGTTTTATTGTACATTTGTCCAGGAAATGCTGACAACCTGCACGCTGAGTGTTGCTTAACGGCAGCCAGACAGCAGTCACTGAGAAGGAGAACCAGGATTTTCCCAGGGATTTAAACTCACAAACGGGATGTTTTGTTGAACTTTTAAATGGCTTCATTAACTTGTTTGATGTCTCAAACAAACAAACAGAAATATTACTAATATTATTATTATTGGGAAAGACACTGCTGCATGACGGATTCAAAATCCAAGAGGTACCAAGCGGCAAACTCTGCGGGAGCAAATGAACACTGAAGTAACATATTAGAACTCAACTTTATAGCAGAAATAAACATGTTTCCAGCCTGATGCAAGAAAACACTTTTTTGGTCTCTTTAGCTAATTTCCCCGTTAATGACAACTGTACAAGGGGTGATTTTTTGATAACTCATCCCTTTAAATTATGTTAAGGCTTAAAATTGACAGGTGGTTGCCATCACAGGTGGCTGTTTTCAATAACCACGCTCATAGTATAATTAGCATAATTAGCATCTTTGCCCCGTTTTTGGATTAGCCGGGAGCCGGTGGAGTCTTAACTGCCAAGATGGCGATGGCCAGAGCCGACCACACTGAGCTTCACAGTGGCTCTTCAAAGACTCACAGTCTTTGTCTATTTTTAATTATAGTCTATGAGAGGCACATTGACCCACTTCCATCTTTCCTTTGCATGAGTTTGTTTGTCGATGCTAAAGAAATTAGGAAATGTTTTGGAAATTCATAAACTGACATTAGCAATCAAGCACAGAAGTTTAAAAAGTGCAGAAGCGAAGTGGGTTTACCAAAGAATAAAACTGGAGAATTTTCGGAAAAAGTTACAAGTTACACGATCTGTATTGCTTCATGTAGTCTTGATAAAGGTTGCGAGGGAACAGTATTAAGGAGCACATTATGGATCTGCAGCTGCATCTGGCTTTATCCAGCACAGTGGCGCCCCCAGCTGCTGGTGTGAAAGCTCTGCAGCTCATGTCCAAGGACAACACTTTATTTATTTATTCAGCATTTATAGGTGATTTTCATTTAGCACATTATAATGTAGTAATGAGCAGACATAAGGATAATTTTAAGTGTATATTAATTTTACTGTACTTGTCAACAAGTATTACAGCTGTGTTTTAAAATACTCATTGGGAGTTATAGTTGTTAACAAATACATTTGTAAAAACTTAGATCTGCTAACAGGTACATTACAGTGTGTTATAAACCATGTTGTGTTTGTAAATGCTAAATAGGAGTGTTACAATTTATTCTGGTCATTAGATCTATTAAATGATTCGTTTTTAGTGTAACACTTTTTGTGTTATAACTAGGGGTGTATTGAAAAATTATGACATTTTGTTTGGTGATATTGATTCTCAGGAACACAATCGATTTAAAGCTCTGAAAGCTAGATCACAGTGTTGTAAACCGAGGACTATCATGTTAGATGGGACAACGATAAGTACAAATCCAGATCCCTGCGTAAACCTTTCTCTACTCAGATTTTATGCAGATGATGGTGTGTTCTTTACACTATAACACTACTATAACAACTATTTTTGCAAACATCGCAATATATCTGTTTGCTTACAGTATTGCAATATATTGAACCATTACCTTTGTATGGCCATGCACCAGATTTTTGACAATTCATAGCCCTAGTTATGACAACATATCACGTTATTCTGTTAAATCACAAAAAGAGCAATATGCTGCCGATCCTAAACTTCAAACTCATCTATTTCCATCGAATGCCTCTGCTTAGGAAATCTTTCATACTTGATCTTCTAAAGTCCGAAGCTCTTGATTTAAAACTTTAGTCCATAAAAAGTGCTAAATTGAAGCCACAGCGATTCAATTGAAGAATAGTCGTGTTCATAAAAACTTCAAAGAAGAATATTGTTAGCAGTTATATAAAGCGTTCGGTTCTACATCAGATGTCACAGTTTTTATGCCATAGCGCAGATTCTCAAAGACTCCTCATCTCTTCAGTGCAGTCTGCTGTTAGATGAGAGAACTGAAGTGGAAACATTTTTTATGTCATGCTGCAGACATTTTGAAAGTTTCTGTTTAGATTGGTTTTGTTTTATTTGGATTTCTTGTGGCTGATACACTGCAACAGCCGGAGTTTGTGGTTTATTGTGTACATAGAAGGAGGAGTGGAGTTTCTTTTTGGAGAGATAAACAGTGTTTCTGTCAGACAGGTGAACTAATCGTGGGATAATCAGAGATACAGAAATGTAGATACTTCATTTGATGCTGGTGTAAGTCTGCACGGTTGCTATTTTGGGGTCAAGATCTGTCAGTTAACAATACTGAGAAATGCAGACTGTACTAAGATATCGACTGTAACTCGCTTAATTCTAAACCCATTTTCATGAAATTTGGTTTGTTATAAAGGTGAGGCATTGTACTTAAATCGTTTCATTAGTAAAATAATAAACAAACTAGTTTTGACTTAAGTAACAACATTTTGGTTTACCTGCTATGTTTTTTGGTTAATTATCTATCACCACTGATTGTTCAGTGATTTAGATAAATAGAGATTTATTACCTGACATTTTTAGTAGTCAATCATAGTCTTCCTTTTTCAACAGGAAATCATTTAATTCAACATTCGTGAGATCCAAACGGTGACAGTTGATATTGCACACTCACATCAAACTGAGAACGGAGTATCTTCATTTCTCTATCTGTGGAAATAACGGTGTAAAGATTAACATTTGGGTTCACGTGGTAAATTCACTAAATCTTCAGTCGTTATTTGAATTGAAATTGAAAAAAGTTAAGCTTAGATTTCTTGTTTTACATATGTACCCACATTGATGATTTGGTGTAAAAAGTTTTTTATTCTGCTTTTACTTGACAAGAATGAGCCAAACTCTGACTGTCCGAACTATTACTTCTTGTTACACTGCTGTTAGAGGAACTGTACGGAAGCTGAGACACTGGTTGATTATTCTTCAGGTTCTTAAGGGCATTTTTATCTCAAAATGTTCGTTGCTGCACATCTTAAAAAAGTGTTATTACAACGAAAGCTTTTTTGCATTTTGGAGACTTTTTTCCCACTCAAATGTGAAAGAATCCATAGAAACAAATAGCATCAATTCAATCATATTCATCCTGTTGTTCACAGCGCAATAATAATTTCTCAAAAAAAAGTAAAAAGAAAAGATGTTTGTTTATATGAGTTGATTAGTTGGAGATGGACAAGGAGGTGACAACAGCAGACAAAGGTCAAATAATGGAAAACAAGATAGAAATCAAACTTTTTTTAATTGTTTTTTAACATAACAAAAAAAGATAAACAGTGACAGCACAAACATATTGTTAAAATTGCTTTACAAAAAAAGAAATAAGGCATAAGGCAAAGAAAAAGGACAAAAATGAATAAAAGTCTAATAACCTAATAACTGTGTACAGACTAGACCAAGAAATAGTGGTTAAAATTTTATTTTATTTTATGTATAGCTGGTGATAACACCCCACAGTAGGTAAAGGGGTGTAAAGGACCATTTATATAGTGTACAGTCTAGTGGGCAGCTGGATGTTCTCTCTAATGTGTCCAAAAAAGGGTTCCATAATTTGTAAATTTTTTAATTAAATTAGAGAAAAAAACATTTGTCTAAAAACTAAAGAACAGTAAGTCATGAACCTGCTGGTTGGAAAGATATCTTTCCATTTCAGAAGGATCAGCCATCGGCTAAGAAAAGTGGAAAAAAGGCCAGTCTTGACTTCTGACCGGGAAAGTGTGGGAGGTGACCCAACCTGACTGATTTATAAAAAGCAGTCGTTCATTAATTTCTGTAAAGAAAACTAAATTAAAATGTTACTTTTCAGAGTAATTTCAGATCTAGATATGTATATTGACAAAGCCTCGACTCTCTGATAAACAGCCTCATCCTGCAACAACCTTTGACTTTTTGAGTCATACATAATAGAAAATATATTCTTACAATAATTATAATCATTACGCTTCTGAGGCGGCAGTTTGATACCTTGATATCTTTGTTATCTCAAATATTGATAAAAAATCACCACAACCGCTGACCTGATGTTGAGATAATGACAATAATTAAATAATTATCAACCAGGACGTCACTGACCTTCCGTAGAAAATAACACTGAGGAATTATGTTGAATGTCTGTGAAAGTTGTTTTATTGTGTAGCATTTTAGCTTTAGTTGTTCTGAAATGTGAATTTAGTTGTGAAGCCACAGTTTGAGAAATCGTTGTTGTTTACAGGGCACAGCCAACTCTGAGAAAACATTAAAGTTGCAGTTTCCTCTTTTATTGTTTGTCATTGCATAATGTTCATTATAAAAGCTTTTGTGGTCTCAATATGCAGCGGTCTGTTTTTATACTTTATGCCACCAATTTTCTCCCACAAACATCTTTTGTCTTACATTTTTCATCCCCAAAAATCTTTGACGTAACAACGACATTGTACAGAAAGGATAGCTGACCGAGGTTCTGAGTGCCCAACTGTTATTGAAGCATAGTCCCCCACTGTTGCTGTCATCATCTTCTTCATGATCATCATCATCAGTCACTACCATTAGTGTAGTTGTTGCTACTGTTGTTGCTGTGCAACTGTCTGTCTGTCTGTCTCTGTCTCTCTGTCTCTGTCTCTCTCTCTCTCACCCCAACTGGTCGAGGCAGACGACCACCCACCTAGAGCCGAAGGGTCTGTCCTAGGTTTCTGCCTCTTAACAGGCAGTTTTTCCTTGCCCCTGTCGCCAAGTGCTTGCTCATGGTGGTACTGTTGGCTCTCTGTAAATGTTATAAGGAGTCCTGAGATAACTTCTGTTATGAATTGGCGCTATACAATTAAAATTGAATTGAAATTGAACTTTCTGTCTTCAGAATGACGTCGCCCCCTTTTTGGTAGTTCAGACTGCAGCACTGAGAGTCGTCTCCACTGGTTGTGATTCCTCTGTCAGTCACTGCTGGATGAAGCTCTCCTCTCCACTCTACCTCCCAGTAACATTGCCCAGTCAGAGCTGATGCTGCTGCTTCAACCTCTCTGGATCATCAGGACACAGCTGATCCTCCAACACAACCTCCTTCCTCACCACTCACACTCTGACTGAGATCACTTCCATCTGAGGAGAGAAGAAGACAGACAACAGAAGTCGTAAATCAGTGTTTACAGAGACTCCCTCCATCAGCACATCCAGTATAAAGAGCAGCAGGGACTTCAGTCCAGTTCAGACCAGCAGTGGAGCGGCTGTGTAGTGTAGCCTGCTTCCTTTCAGCTCTCATGTTAACGTATTGGAATGAACATACTGAGCTGAAGCTCACAGACCTGCAGACACTTTGGACATCAAGTCTGTTGACTCTGCAGATTTCACTGAAGTACACAGTGGAAATAAAGTGCTGAGAGTCCCTGAATGCATCATTACTGCAGAGACAGAGAGACATTCACTGCCCACTGGAATGATGCATTTACTGCTGTTAGGGTTCAAAGCTGATAAAAACCACAGTTGAATGTTTCATCTGAAATCTTACAGGACAAATGTGTAAATATTAGAAATATTTGGACAGAACAAGATGATTGTCTGTCCCCATTCTCCTCTCACAGCTTCACTGAGTAAAGAAGTACTGGATCTGTGTTTAGTCCATTACTGCTGGAACCACCATGGACTGACTCAGACCCTCTACTGACCTCACAGTCTCCAGTCTACAGTGTGGACTCTCCACAAGATCAGACAGCAGCTTCACTTCTGAACCCTGCAGCTCGTTGACACTCAGGTCCAGCTCTCTCAGATGGGAGGGGTTGGACTTCAGAGCTGAGACCAGATAATCACAGCTGATCTCTGACAACCTGCAGCTTATCAATCTAAATAAAGAATAAAAGATGAAGATAAAATCATTTATAATCCAGTCAGATGTGTTCAGGTTTTAAATGTGGAGATCAACATTACTATGTCCTAATCAATGAGCTTTTCTCTAAAATGAGTAGAGTGACTTTGTCATTGTGTTGACTTTTGTCTTTGTCACATTTTTCCACCTGCGATTCTGTTTTTACATCAGCAGGTGAGCCGCCTGTGGAGGAGGCTCGTTGTTAATGACGTAGCCAATCAAAACGATGGAAACCAATGTGGTAACCAATGACATGTCACATTGTCTCATGTTTTGTTTTCCTTTATGTTGTTTGTATGTGGATTCAGTTTGATGTCAATCATCGATGTAAATAAAAGATTATTTAAAAAAGGATGAATTTTGGGGAAATGTGAACAAACAGACAAATGTTGGAAAAAGCAAAAAGTGAATCTATTTATTGTCTGATAGTTGAAATAGAGATTATTGATTTATTCATTGTATTTATTGTCATAATTTCTTTTAAAACACATGGTGGGGAATATAAGATGGAAATAAAGAGTGAATTATTCAGTGTAGATTCTTCTTGTTATATGAAGGTCTTAAATGTGGAGCTCAACATTGCTCTGCTACAGTCAATGGACTAAACCACTGAAGAAGAAAACAGACTTTAGCATTAAGATACTCAGTGTGGATCAGTATAATATCAGCCTTATGTCTGCACTTTACTGTCAGCACAACTTTCACATCACATTCATCTCAGCACAGAAGGAACAAATGGTGTCTGACCTCAGAGTCTCCAGTCTACAGTGTGGACTCTCCAGAAAACCACACAGCAGCTTCACTCCTGAATCCTGCAGCTTGTAGTTCCAACTCAGCTCCAGCTTTCTCAGATGGGAGGGGTTGGACTTCAGAGCTGAGACCAGATAATCACAGCTGATCTCTGACAAACTGCAGTTCCTCAGTCTGAATAAAGAACAAATAATGAAGATGAAATCATTTATAATCCAATCAGATGTGTTCAACATTACTATGTCCTAATCAATGATACTTTATTGATCCTTTTATAGAGCTGTGTGTGTGAAGGATCAATATCAATGATCAGACATTATTTGTGGATACAAATTGAAATGAACAGAAAGCATAGAAGTATTTCTCCTTCAGTAAAGTTGATCAATGTGAATAAATATTAGTTCAGAAACACAAGTCTTTGTGACTGCAGACTAAATTTAGTTCAACAAACATGAAAATATGAACAAAAGGAAATGTACAACTTTATGGATGTAAGTTATGTATGAACATAAATTAGGTTCAATTGTTAATGAAACATATCAGATCTACAACAGTAACAGAGAGTCAGTGAACTGACCCCAGAGTCTCCAGTCTACAGTGTGGACTCTCCAGAAAACCACACAGCAGCTTCACTCCTGAATCCTGCAGGCTCTTGTTGTCACTCAGGCCCAGCGCTCTCAGATGGGAGGGGTTGGACTTCAGAGCTGAGACCAGATAATCACAGCTGATCTCGGACAACCAGCAATTCCACAATCTGAAAAAGGAATAAAAGACGTGAGTTTAGAAGACAATGTTCCTGCTTGAAATCATTCAGTGTTTAATAATCTGTTCAGAGCTGAAGAAGGTTTAGAATGTACAAGTTTAGAAAATGGAAACTCCAAACACCTGAACCCAACAGGATGCAGGTTGCAAACTGTAAAATACAAAGAGTGAAACAGAGCTCTCATTAATATTAATGACAACGTTCTGCTGCTTCAATAAAGACGTAGTGACTTCAGCTCTTAACCTCTGCCAGCTCCACCAGTGGCTCCATCTATAAAAACTCATGTTGTGCAGCCAAACACAAAGAAACACCCACAGAAACTGATTGAAGGTTCCACTCAAGATCCCAAAGTTTACAAAGATACCAAATATGTCAGGATGGATTTTGGAGAAATGTGAACAAAAAACGGGTACAAGCGGCCGAAATGGGTTTCCTCAGGAGGGTGGCCGACGTCTCCCTTAGGGATAGGGTGAGAAGCTCGGACATCCGCGAGGGACTCGGAGTAGAGCCGCTTCTCCTTTGCGTCGAAAGGAGCCAGCTTAAATGGTTCGGGTATCTGGTGAGGATGCCTCCAGTGCGCCTCCTGAGGGAGGTGTTCCTGGCACATCCAGCTGGGAGGAGGCCACGGGGCAGACCGAGGACCAGGTGGAGGGATTATATCTCAACACTGGCCTGGGAACGCCTCGGGATCCCCCAGTCAGAGTTGGCCGATGTGGCCAGGGAAAGGGAAGTTTGGGGTCCTCTGCTGAACTTGCTACCCCCGCAACCCGACCCCGGATAAGCGCATGAAGATGTATGTATGTACGTGAACAAAAGACATCTAAGATATTTCTTTTAGGAATAGTGGAGTCATAAAATCAAATCAGCTTCACTTAAAACTATTCAGTCAGTATAAGCATCACATAGCTTCATAACAATGTTGGAAAAAGCAAAAAGTGAATCTATTTGTTATTGTCTGATAGTTGAAATAGAGATTATTGATTTATTCATTGTATTTATTGTCATCATTTCTTTTAAAACACATGATGGGGAATATAAGATGGAAATAAAGAGTGAATTATTCAGTGTAGATTCTTCTTGTTATATGAAGGTTTTAAATGTGGAGCTCAACATTGCTCTGCCACAGTCAATGGACTAAACCACTGAAGAAGAAAACAGACTTTAGCATTAAGATACTCAGTGTGGATCAGTATAATATCAGCCTTATGTCTGCACTTCACTGTCAGCACAACTTTCACATCAGATTAATCTCAGCACAGAAGGAACAAATAGTGTCTGACCTCAGAGTCTCCAGTCTACAGTGTGGACTCTCCAGAAAACCACACAGCAGCTTCACTCCTGAATCCTGCAGGTTCTTGTTTCCACTCAGGTTCAGGTTTCTCAGATGGGAGGGGTTGGACTTCAGAGCTGAGACCAGATAATCACAGCTGATCTCTGACAAACTGCAGTCACTCAAACTGAATAAAGAATAAAAGATGAAGATAAAATCATTTATAATCCAATCAGATGTGTTCAGGTTTTAAACATGGAGATCAACATTACTATGTCCTAATCAATGAGCTTTTCTTTAAAATGAGTAGAGTGACTTTGTCATTGTGTTATTGTGGATCATCATAATGTCAGCCTTCTACAGACATCATGCAAATGTCAGCACAACATTCATAAACCTATTGATGTCAACACTGATCAATAACATGCTGCTGATCTCAATCAGGTCTGGAATCAGAGGATCGATACTTGCTCCTTAATAGAGCTGTGTGTGTGTGTGTGTGTGTGTGTGTGTGTGTGTGTGTGTGTGTGTGTGTATGTGTATGTGTGTGTGTGTGTGTGTGTGTGTGTGTGTGTGTGTGTGTGTGTGTGAAGGATCAATATCCATGATCAGACATTATTTGTGGAAACACATTGAAATGAACAGAAAGCAAAGAAATATTTCTCCTTCAGTAAAGTTGATCAATTTAAATAAATATGAGTTCAGAGGATCTTCTGTATCCAGATGTGACCATTTACCAACAATGATAAACATTCATTTACTTCAACATCTAACAGCGGACATTTTCTACAGTTTCTATAAGAAACACAAGTCTTTGTGACTGCAGACTAAACTTAGTTCAACTAACATGAAAATATGAACAAAAGGTACAACTTTATGGATGTAAGTTATGTATGAACATAAATTAGGTTCAATTGTTAATTAAACATATCAGATCTACAACAGTAACAGAGAGTCAGTGAACTGACCTCAGAGTCTCCAGTCTACAGTGTGGACTCTCCAGAAAACCACACAGCAGCTTCACTCCTGAATCCTGCAGCTTGTTGAGACTCAGGTTCAGCTCTCTCAGATGGGAGGGGTTGGACTTCAGAGCTGAGACCAGATAATCACAGCTGATCTCTGACAAACCGCAGCAACTAAATCTGAATAAAGAATAAAAGATGTGAGTTTAGAAGACAATGTTCCTGCTTGAAATCATTCAGTGTTTAATAATCTGTTCAGAGCTGAAGAAGGTTTAGAATGTACAAGTTTAGAAAATGGAAACTCCAAACACCTGAACCCAACAGGATGCAGGTTGCAAACTGTAAAATACAAAGAGTGAAAAAGAGCTCTCATTAATATTAATGACAACGTGCTGCTGCTTCAATAAAGACGTAGTGACTTCAGCTCTTAACCTCTGCCAGCTCCATCTATACAAACTCATGTTGTGCAGCCAAACACAAAGAAAAACCCACAGAAACTGATTGAAGGTTCCACTCAAGATCCTAAAGTTTACAAAGATACCAAATATGTCAGGATGGATTTTGGGGAAATGTGAACAAAAGACATCTACAATATTTCTACTTGGAAGAACCATAGCCACAAACAGAAGAAGCCCATAGTTCACCACCAACAGGTTCATGTGTCCAACAGATTTCCCCCACTCAGCGACACAGTCTGGTTATTGGCAGCTCAATGGTCAGAAACTTGAATCTAGCGAAGCCGGCGACAACAGTTAAATGTATCCCTGGGGCCAGAGTGGGCAACGTCGAATCGTATTTAAAACTGCTGGCTAAAGGTAAACGTAAATATAACAAGATTGTTATTCACGTGGGCGGTAATGACACCCGATTACGCCAATTGGAGGTCACTGAAATTAATGTGGAGTCCGTGTGTAATTATGCTAAAACTATGTCGGACTCCGTAGTTTTCTCTGGACCCCTCCCCAATGTGACCAGTGATGACATGTATAGCCGTATGTCGTCATTCCACCGCTGGCTGTCGAGGTGGTGTCCAGCAAACGATGTGGGCTTCATTGATAACTGGAAGCCTTTTTGGGGAAAACCTGGTCTGATTAGGAGAGACGGCATCCATCCCACTTTGGATGGAGCGGCTCTCTTATCTAGGAATATGGCAAAGTGTAGTTTTAAAACCTGACAGTCCAGAGTTGGGACCAGGAAGCAGAGCTGCTGTCTTACACACTTCTCTGCTCTTTCTTTAGAACAGTCACCCACCCAAAACCCCATAGAGACTGTGTCTGTCCCCCGACCACCTAAATTATTTAAAGAAATAAAAACAAGAGGAGTTCAACATAAAAAACCTAATAAAAATTAAAACTAACTCCTCAGTAGCACAAAATAAGAGAATGAAATGTGGACTGTTAAATATCAGGTCTCTGTCCTCTAAAGCTGTTTTAGTGAATGAATTAATATCAGATTATGATATTGATTTACTTTGTCTTACTGAGACCTGGTTGTCCCACGAGGAGTATGTTAGCCTAAATGAATCCACCCCCCCCAGTCATATTAATACTCACATTCCTCGAGGCACTGGCCGAGGAGGTGGAGTAGCAGCCATATATGATTCGAGCGTTTTAATGGACCCTAAACCTAAACTAAATTATAATTCATTTGAAAGCCTTGTTCTTAGTCTTTCTCACCCAAACTGGAAAACACTGCAGCCAGTTCTGTTTGTTATAGTGTACCGCGCTCCTGGACCGTACTCTGATTTTATATCTGAATTCTCAGAGTTTTTATCAAGTTTAGTCCTTAAATCAGATAAAGTAATTATTGTACACAAAATCCTTTCCTATCTGACCATTATTTAATAACTTTTGAATTCATATTATTAGTTTATAAGCCATTAGGCAAAACTTCCTACAGCAGATGTCTATCTGACAATGCTGTAGCTAAATTTAAGGAGGAGATTCCATCAGTTTAATTCAATGCCATGTCTGAATATAACAGAGTCCTATAATAACTTAAGTCCCTTCCAAATTAATAAACTTGTTGATAGTGCTGCAGGCTCAATACGATCACTGTTAGATTCTATTGCCCTTATAAAGAGGAAATTATTAAAACATAGGAGATTAGCACCATGGTACAACCACCAAAACCGCCAAAGAAAAAAGCTAGGAAATCGGAAAGGAAATGGCGCTCTTTGAAATTATTAGAATATCGCTCAATTTGGCAAGATAATCTTAAAACCTATAGAAAGGCCCTCCGTAATGCCAGAGGAGCCTATTACTCAGCACTAATAGAAGAAAATAAGAATAACCCTACGTTCCTCTTCAGCACTGTAGCCAGGCTGACAGAGAGCCACAGCTCTATTGAGCCACATATCCCCATAAACCTAACTAGCAACGGTTTCATGAGCTTCTTTTATAATAAAATTATTACTATTAGAGAGAAAATGAATCACCAACTGCCATCAACAGGTATCACTGGCTCTCCAAGTTCAGGAACTTTAACTAATGTAAAATCATATATATATATTGAGACTGTTTTTCTGCTATCAATCTTCATCAGTTAACTTCAATAATTTCTTCAACAAAGCCATCAACCTGTCTATTAGACCCGATCCCAACTAGGCTGCTTAAAGAAGTTGTAACCTTAATTGGCACTTCTTTACTGGATATGATTAATCTTTCTTTATTATCAGGATGTATACCACAGTCCTTTAAAGTAGCTGTAATTAAACCCCTTCTTAAAAAGCCCACTCTTGGGTGCCCAGTTAACTCAGTCGGTAGAGCTGGTGACCCATGTACGGAGTTGCCGCAGCGGCCCAGGGTTTGAATCCAACCTGCGGCCCTTTGCTGCGTGTCATCCCCTCTCTCTCTTACCCCCTTTCCTGTCTATCTTCGGCTGTCCCTATAAAATAAAGGCAATAAAAGGCCCAAAAAATAACTTTAAAAAAAAAGAGCCCACTCTTGACCCGGGGGTTTTAGCCAAATATAGACCGATTTCTAATCTCCCCTTCCTCTCTAAGATTCTGGAGAAATTTGTCACCAAACAGTTGTGTGACTTTCTACATAACAATAGCTTATTTGAGGATTTTTTTTAGTCATGATGTAGAGTTCATCACAGCACAAAGACAGCTCTGGTTAAAGTTAATAATGACCCTTTTGATTGCTTCCGACAATGGACTAACTATTCATTAACGATGAATCTTCCATATATACTACAGTTAGTCATGGAGTTCCACAAGGTTCTGGACTTGGACCAATACTACTTTATATATGCTCCCTTTAGGTAACATTATTAGGAATCACTCCATTAACTTTCATTGCTATACAGATGATACACAGTTATATCTGTCGATCAAGCCAGATGAAATTAATCAGTTATCTAAATTACAAACATGTCTTAAGGACATAAAATCCTGGATGACCTGCAATTTTCTGATGTTAAACTCAGAAAAAAACAAAATTCTTGTACTTGGCCCCAAAAACCTTAGAGACTCACTGTCTAAAGATATAGTTACTCTAGATGGCATTAACTTGGCCTCTAGCACCACTGTCAGGAATCTTGGAGTTATCTTTGATCAGGATTTGTCATTTAATTCCCACATAAAGCAGACCTCCGGGACCGCCTTCTTTCATTTACATAATATTACAAACATCAGAAACATCCTGTCACAGACGGATGAAGAAAAACTAATCCATGCATTTGTTACTTCTAGGCTGGATTGCTGCAACTCCTTATTATCAGGTTGCCCCAATAAGTCCATTAAGACGCTCCAATTAATTCAGAACGCTGCAGCACGAGTACTGACAGGAACTAGAAAAAGAGATCACATCTCTCCTGTACTAGCTTCTCTGCACTGGCTCCCTGTAAAATTTAGAATAGAATTTCAAATCCTCCTCCTCACCTATAAAGCTCTTCATGGTCAGGCCCCTTCATATCTGAAAGAGCTCATAGTACCCTATTACCCCACGAGAGCACTGTGTTCTCTGAATGCTGGGCTACTTGTGGTTCCTATAGTCTCTAAAAGTAGAACAGGAGCCAGAGCCTTCAGTTACCAAGCTCCTCTCCTGTGGAACCAGCTTCCAGTTGTGGTTCGGGAGGCAGACACCCTCTCCACATTCAAGAGTAGGCTTAAGACGTTCCTCTTTGATAAAGTTTATAGTTAGGGCTGGATCAGGTGAGTCCTGAACCAACCCTTAGTTATGCTGCTATACGCCTAGACAATTGGGGGATTTCCCATGATGCCCTGAGCTCCTTTCTTCCTCTCTTTCTCTTTCTGCACTCATTCATGTTCCATTAATGCATGTTACTAACTTCACTTCTTCCCCGGAGTTCTTGTGCTTTCTCGTCTCGCAGGTTCTCATGGATCCTGGTGAAGCCTCCTACCATGGTCCTGCTTGACTGCCATTGCTAATATTACCAATTGTTTTTATTATTATTATTATTACTACAGTTACTATTCCTATTGTCACTGGTCAAGACTGAATTATCCAGTGTAGATTCTTCTTGTTATATGAAAGTTTTAAATGTGGAGCTCAACATTGCTCTGCCACAGTCAATGGACTAAACCACTGAAGAAGAAAACAGACTTTAGCATTAAGATACTCAGTGTGGATCAGTATAATATCAGCCTTATGTCTGCACTTTCCTGTCAGCACAACTTTCACATCAGATTCATCTCAGCACATAAGGAAAAAATGGTGTCTGACCTCAGAGTCTCCAGTCTACAGTGTGGACTCTCCAGAAAACCACACAGCAGCTTCACTCTTGAATCCTGCACGTAGTTTTCACTCAGCTCCAGCTCTCTCAGATGGGAGGGATTGGACTTCAGAGCTGAGACCAGATAATCACAGCTGATCTCTGTCAACCTGCAGTTCCTCAATCTAAATAAAGAATAAAAGATGATGATGAAATAATTTATAATCCAATCAGATGTGTTCAGGTTTTAAATGTCGAGATCAACGTTACTATGTCCTAATCAATGAGCTTTTCTTTAAAATGAGTAGAGTGACTTTGTCATTGTGTTGACTTTTATCTTAACATCAGCAGGTGAGCCGCGTGTGGAGGAAGCTCGTTGTTAATGACGTAGCCAATGAAAACAATGGAAACCAACGTGGTAACCAATGACATCTGCACCAGCTGATGCGTTAACTGCTGTTCACTGTTGCTTTATCTGGTCTGCACTGGTTAAAATAAAGACTGTATCTGCACAGAGAGCATCTGTCTCTGTGTGTTAATCCATCACAGATACTTTTACTGAGTGAGAGACGCTTTGCTGAAGCAACGGAGGAAAACACAATATTAGAGAGAAATGTAAAAATAGTTTCAGGTCATTATGAAACTATGGTGGAGGAAATTAGACCGTGGTGGGCCACCATAGATTGGCTAATGAATGGGAAACACTGTGTGTGTGTGTGTGTGTGTGTGTGTGTGTGTGTGTGTGTGTGAAGGATCAATATCAATGATCAGACATTATTTGTGGAAACACATTGAAATGAACATAAAGCAAAGAAATATTTCTCCTTCTGTAAAGTTGATCAATGTAAACAAATATTAGTTCAGAGGATCTTCTGTATCCAGATGTGACCATTTACCAACAATGATAAACATTCATTTACTTTAACAACTAACAGCGGACATTTTCTACAGTTTCTATAAGAAACACAAGTCTTGTGACTGCAGACTAAACTTAGTTCAACTAACATGAAAATATGAACAAAAGGTACAACTTTATGGATGTAAGTTATGTATGAACATAAATTAGGTTCAATTGTTAATGAAACATATCAGATCTACAACAGTAACAGAGAGTCAGTGAACTGACCTCAGAGTCTCCAGTCTACAGTGTGGACTCTCCAGAAAACCACACAGCAGCTCCACACCTGAATCCTGCACCCTATTGTCACTCAGGTCCAGCTCTCTCAGATGGGAGGGGTTGGACTTCAGAGCTGAGACCAGATAATCACAGCTGATCTTCGACAACCAGCACTCACTCAATCTGTATAAAGAAGAATGAAATTATTTATAATCCAATCAGATGTGTTCAGGTTTTTAATTACTATGTCCTAAGCAATTAGCTTTCCTCTAAAATAAGTTGAGTGACTCTGTCATTGAGTTATTGTGGATCATCATAATGTCAGCCTTCTACAGACATCATCACACATATAAAAAACCTTCTGTATAGGAAAGTTTTATTTCTGTACATCAAAGAAATGCACCAGGAGATGCCTGTAATAATATTATATTTTATGTGTGTGAGTGGGTGTGTTGGTTGTGGTTTATGGTTGTGTGTGTAACGCTGCGTTACCACCAAGGTGAATAAAATTATTCTCGTGAGTAGATTAGATACAAAGTCAATACAAAAATTCTAATTTTTGCTGGCCAACCTGAATGAAACAAATTTGGCGAAGCAAAATTCCCATTCTCGATTTTGCACAAGTTGAAATTTTTTTCAAAAAATGTGCGCATATCACGGGGAGTTTGCAGTGTTGTATGGGATCTCATATCTCTAGCCTGCACACACACACACACACACACACACACACACACACACACACACACACACACATTACTCACACCACTCTCCGACATCCATATCAACATACAAACAGCATTTCTGATGCATAGATCTGCTTCAGTGCCTAATAAAATATCCAATAGTGTCCCTAGTGGAAACCAGGGAAATTACATACATATTCCCAATAGGGCAAACCCTATACAGTGGCTCAATCTGGTGGAAAATGGTAAAACTGAAAAAATAATGGACTTGATACAGTAGGATGCATTATTTTATGCTGCAAAGCCCTGGGGTCAAAATGTGGTGTTTCGATTTCATGATTTGAGTTTTAAAGCCTATTTACTTTAATATATATTTCATACTCAGAACATCGTTAGTTGGGGACGGCCATAAATATTAGGAACAACAGGATGATCCAGTGTTGTTTTTCTGAGAGTGTAAACTGTTTCATTTTTTAATCCATTGTGAGTCTGATTAGCCTGTTCTGTGAGGTTCTTCTGATGCAGGAACTTTTAGACTCTAGTTCCTAGCATTAGTTCTTCTCGTTCAATAGTACCTGAAACTTAATGGCTGAAAAGCAGCTTATGAAATCTGAAATCCTGATGACCAAATTTAATGATTCAAACATTTTGACATGAGAGAAACTATTTACCCTGCAAGGAGGTGATAGTTTAGAGACATATTTCAAATGATTGAAGACAAACTAATTTGATCTGACCTGAGTGCTTCCAGTTTACAGTGTGGACTCTCCAGTCCAGCAGACAGCAGTTTCAGTCCTGAATCCCTAAGGATGCTGAGACTCAGGTCCAGTTCTCTCAGACTAGAGGACTGGGAGCTGAGAACTGAGGACAGTGCTTCACAACTTCTCATGGAGAGGTTACAGCGACTCAGTCTGGAGAGACAATAATCAACAGACAGAATAAAATTTGTGTTATTAATACAATAAAAAATAAAACAGACAGTAGAGTATTTAAGTAATAATAAGTCCAACTCTCTCTGTACTTACAGAGCTTTGTTGGAGGCTTTGACCACTGGCAGCAGCCTCAGAAGAGCCTCCTCTGAACCAGAATATTTCTTCAGGTCAAACACATCCAGATCTTTTCCTGATGACAGTAAGATGAAGACCAGAGCTGACCACTGAGCAGGAGACAGTTTATCTGTGGAGAGACGTCCTGAACTCAGGTACTGTTGGATCTCCTCCACTAGAGAACAATCATTCAATTCATTCAGACAGTGGAACAGATTGATGCTTCTCTCTGCAGAGAGATTCTTAATGATCTTCTTCTTGATGTACTGGACTGTTTCCTGATTGGTCTGTGAGCTACTTCCTGTCTGTGTCAGAAGGCCTCGTAGGAGATTCTGATTGGTCTCCAGGGAAAGACCCAGGAGGAAGCGGAGGAATAAGTCCAGGTGTCCATTTGGACTCTGTAAGGCCTTGTCCACAGCACTCTGGTGGAGATGTTTCAGATTCTGTTTGTCTTTAAATAATATAGACTTCAGGAATGTTGTTAGTTGGTTTGCCAGCAGATTGACTCCGGAGTTGATGAATGTCAGATGGACATGAAGAGCAGCCAGAAACTCCTGAACACTCAGATGGACGAAGCAGAAGACCTTGTCCTGGTACAGTCCACTCTCCTCTTTAAAGATCTGTGTGAACACTCCTGAGTACACTGAGGCTGCTCTGACATCGATGCCACACTCTGTCAGGTCTGATTCATAGAAGATCAGGTTGCCTTTCTGCAGCTGCTCAAAAGCCAGTTTCCCCAGAGCCTCAATCATCTTTCTGTTCTCTGGACTCCAGTGTGGATCTGTCTCAGCTCCTCCATCATACTTGGCGTTTTTCTGTTTGGACTCAACCAACAGGAAGTGGATGAACATCTCAGTCAGGGTCTTGGGCAACTCTCCTCCCTCTCTGGTCTTCAACACATCCTCCAGAACTGTAGCAGTGATCCAGCAGAAGACTGGGATGTGGCACATGATGTGGAGGCTTCGTGAGGTCTTGATGTGGGAGATGATTATGCTGGCCTGTTCCTCATCTGTAAATCTCTTCCTGAGGTACTCCTCCTTCTGTGGGTCAGTGAACCCTCTGACCTCTGTCACCATGTCAACACACTCAGGAGGGATCTGATTGGCTGCTGCAGGTCGTGAGGTTATCCAGAGGCGAGCAGAGGGAAGCAGTTTCCCCCTGATGAGGTTTGTCAGCAGCACATCCACTGAGGTGGACTCTGTAACATCAGTCAGGATCTCAGTGTTGTTGAAGTCCAGAGGAAGTCGATACTCATCCAGACCGTCAAAGATGAACACAACCTGGAACTCTTCAAACCTGCAGATTCCTGCTTCTTTGGTTTCAGTAAAGAAGTGATGAACAAGTTCCACCAAGCTGTACTTTTTCTCTTTCAGCACATTCAGCTCTCTGAAAGTGAATGGAAATGTGAACTGTATGTCCTGGTTGGCTTTGCCTTCAGCCCAGTCCAGAGTGAACTTCTGTGTTAAGACTGTTTTCCCAATGCCAGCAACTCCCTTTGTCATCACTGTTCTGATTGGTTCATCTCTTCCAGGTGAGGGTTTAAAGATGTCTTCTTGTCTGATTGTTCTTTCTGGTCTGTCTGGTTTCCAGGATGCTGTTTCAATCTGTCTGACCTCATGTTCATCATTGACCTCTGCAGTCCCTCCCTCTGTGATGTAGATCTCTGTATAGATCTGGTTCAGAAGGGTTTGGTTTCCTGCTTTAGCAATTCCCTCAAACACACACTGGAACCTCTTCTTCAGGTTAGATTTAAGTTTTTGCTGGCAAACTCCAGAATGACTTCCTGAACAAACACAAACAAAAATCATCAAGGTTGGCAGTCAGTGTGTCTGGGTGATCCTGTCTCATCTTTGTATTCACTTTATCTGCCTCAAAAAAAATTTGCCTCCAACTCAGCCTGAACTTACTTTTGTTAATAGAGAATGGTGCTACCTCTGATTCTATACATGCTGAGGGTTTCTGCACTATCTATCAACTGTATGTCCTTGCTGTATATAACAATAATTCCTGGTTGTTACATGACCTTAAGTGTAATTGCACACCCAAATTCTGCTAGCTTGCTCCCTCCTAGCATTTAAAAGATGTAGCAGAGAACTGCACAGGACAACCCCTGTAAAGAGGTGTGGCCTCGTGGCAACGTGCTGTGTAATGAGAGGTAGGACACCAACCAGAGTTATCGTTATCTCCATATATCCAGATAACCGGACCAGCCATGAACATCTGCTGTCAGACTCATTAGGGATGTTCTCAGGGCCTAACTTTGCTGTTGAATAAAATCAAAATTTTAATTTAGACAGTTTGAAAGTTAACATGCGGCCCAACGACTCTGCAAACAGGTCGGGAGGTTTAAGACTGGTTCTGTGAACTCCTCACATTACCAAATTCTCTGACCATAACATCAGTACTGACCGAGGCCCAGGACCAGATTTCTCCTTTGATTGTCGGGAGTGATGAATCTGAGGTAAATCTGCTCCTCTGAGTCTGGCGTTACTGAAGGACAGAACTGATCTCATTTTGGTGATATTCCTCAGTTGATAAAAACTCAACCGTGCTGCTTTCTGTACACGCTGCTCTGGGATCAAGTTGTGTCAACCTACTCTTTTTACCTGAAATACAAATAAATAAAGTGTGACTGACCTTCTGGTCCTGAGCTGGTGTCTGCTTGACTCTGCACCAGATCGTTCCTCTTTATCTTCTCGAAAACCTTCTTGGTCACCTTCAAAGCTCCATCAAGGTTAAAGGTGTTTACCATCAGGTCCACTGTGTCCCGCCTTTCTTTTGCCTCTTCCAGCTTGGATTCTTTGATGGGTTTGTAGCCTTCCAGGATGTCGGGCTGCTTTAGATACCATTTGAAGTTCTTGAATTCCTCATCTTTTAAATCCTCTAGAGTTTTGAAAAGGTCCTCTGCTGTCATCGTGGCTCTCTGTTAAAGTCAGGTAGTGTTGGCAACCTGAAGGAAAACAGTTACACAAATGTATCAGAGCAACAACAGGAGTTCTGACTGGACGACACAGGAGCTGTGTTAGTTTGCAGGATTAATGTGCAGAGTCCAGTTAAAGCTCCTCCTGCTGCTGGGATGAACTTAATGTCATTTTGAAGTGGGACATACTTATCAGATCGTTCTCAGTTTGTACATGTTAACGATGAATCTTCCATAAATACTACAGTTAGTGATGGAGTTCCACAAGTTCTGTACCTGGACCTTCTATTCACTTTATATATGCTCCCTTTAGGCAACATTATTAGGAATCACCCCATTAACTTTCATTGTTATGCAGATGATACACAGATGACATTAACCAATTATCTAAATTACAAACATGTCTTAAGGACATAAAAACCTGGATGAGCTGCAATTTTCTGATGTTAAACTCGGCCCCAAAAACCTCAGAGACTGACTGTCTAAAGATATAGTTACTCTAGATGGTATTACCTTGGCCTCTAGCACCACTGTCAGGAATCTTGGAGTTATCTTTGATCAAGATTTGTCATTTAATTCTCACATAAAGCAGACCTCCACGACTGCCTTCTTTCATTTACGTAATATAAAAAAAATTAGACACATACTATCACAGACGGATGCAGAAAAACTAATCCATGCATTTGTTACTTCAAGGCTGGATTACTGCAACTCCTTATTATCAGGTTGCCCCAATAAGTCCATTAAAATGCTCCAATTAATTCAGAACGCTGCAGCACGAGTACTGACAGGAACTAGAAAAAGAGATCACATCTCTCCTGTACTAGCTTCTCTGCACTGGCTCCCTGTAAAATTTAGAATAGAATTTCAAATCCTCCTCCTCACCTATAAAGCTCTTCATGGTCAGGCCCCTTCATATCTTAAAGAGCTCATAGTACCCTATTACCCCTCTAGAACACTACGTTCTCTGAATGCTGGGCTACTTGTGGTTCCTACAGTATCTAAAAGTAGAACAGGAGCCAGAGCCTTCAGTTACCAAGCTCCTCTCCTGTGGAACCAGTTGTGGTTCGGGAGGCAGACACCCTCACCACATTCAAGAGTAGGCTTAAGACGTTCTTCTTTGATAAAGCTTATAGTTAGGGCTGGATCAGGTGAGTCCTGAACCATCCATTAGTTATGCTGTTATAGGCCTAGACTATCGGGGGATTTCCCATGGTGCACTGAGCTCCTCTCTTCCTCTCTCTTTCTGCACTCATTCATGTCCCATTAATGCATGTTACTGACTTCACTTCTTCCCTGTGTCTTCCCCCGAGGTCTTGTGCTTTCTCGTCTCGCAGGTTCTCATGGATCCTGGTGGAGCCTCCTGCCATGGTCCTGCTTGACTGCCATTGCTAATATCACAGATATTATTGTTATTATTAGGGACCGAGCCAGCGAGCGCTGGAGGTCCCTATTGTTTTTGTTCGATTTCTTCTTCTTACCTATTCTTTTTAGCCCCCTTTGACTGCATTTTTGCCCCCCTGAACATATACGAACATAAACTCAATTTTATTTGACAAACTTGTCAGGCCTGGTGAAAATGGAGATATTAGATGTGTCGCTTTCGGGTCTGCCACTAGGTGGCGCTACTATTGAGAAAAGTATTTTGACTTTTTTTGTTGCATAATAACTCCCACATCGTTTGTCACACATTCAAAAACCTTATATCCACGCGTTCGGTGAAGCTGAATCTCTCCATATAGGCCCCGCCCATTTCTGCCTGTAATTTTTTTTCTAGAGTGCGAAATGTCCTTAAAGTACTTTTTCGTGTTCCTCCTACACGTTTTGTCCAATTCGCACAAAATATTACACCTAGCACCTGGGGACCGCCCTGGCAAAAAAAAATTTGAACATTTTTGAAATTTCAAAAAATAAGAATGCTATAAAATTCACACTTCCTGTACATTTTTCGTCAAAAAAAGGAAGTGGACCATTTCTCCACATTGGTATGTCCGATTGACACCAAGCCTCTGTCCATAGTTTCTCATGTCTTTCTTCGGCATCGTGCAAAATTTCAGGCCATCACCACTAGGTGGCGCTCTTTAAAATGAAGAAGTTTATATCTCTGCAACGGCACGTGTGATTTAATTGAAACTTGGTAGGATGCTTGCCCATGGCTCCCTGAGGCTCACCTAAAAAGGGAAAAAAATCACGCCACTGGGTGGCGCTCTGGTGGCAGTGTAAACCACTGTGCGGAGACAGTACTTATGAATATGAAATTCACAGGACACGTGAAGAGTGGTGCCTGAAGGTCACATACCAAAAATCGTGTTTGTCATGTTTCATTATAATATTATAATAATAATAATAACAGTAGGCGTCTTTTAGCTGCAGAGGCCTAATCTGTGCCCATCTATCCAGATAAAAGTTTGTAGTATTTGTAGAGTGTGGAACCTCTCATTGCAAGGCACAGTACAGAGACAATATGAACAATATTGAGACCCCCCCACATAGGATAATTATCGATATCAACTGATATGAAACACTTATATCGTGATACATTTTTCAGCCATATCGACCAGCCCTAATTAAAAGTTGTGCTATTTACGACATTCCGTCAAACGGCGTGTCCGTGGCATAGCATCAAAGTCAGCCATTTTGAATTCCAGCTCATTTTCTGTGATTTTTCACCTTGTATTTGAACGAACTCCTCCTAGGGAATTTATCGAATCAACTTCAAATTTAATCAGCGCAATCTAAAGACATTCATGATTGAAAGTTGTGCTATTTACGACATTCTGTCAAACGGCGTGCCCGTGGCGTTGCGTTGAATTTCGACCATTCACCATAAACAGATAGTATTCAATTCAATTCAATTTTATTTGTATAGCGCCAATTCATAACAGAAGTTATCTCAGGACACTTTTCAAATAGAGCAGGTCTAGACCGAACTCTTTACTACTCAACTTCAGTGTACAATGTCCAATCTCCACTAAACTTCACATATTCTGTTACAGTCCTAGCCTGAATACGTCCTCACAACTTCAGTGTACATTATCTGATCTCAACGAAACTTCACATTTGATAAGAGTCCTGCCCTGAACACGTCTACATGACAATATTCAGACATAGAGATAGCGCCACCTACTGGCAACAGGAAGTAAGCTCTGCATGGCGATTTTGAGCTGATTTACGTGAAAGGTTCATGTTGTGGTCCGCACGTGTTACGACGGCACATGACGTGGCCACAGCACGCCCCGACAGCATGTGACACGGCCGCAGCACACCCCGACAAGCGCCGGTTGCGACGTTCCGTTCAATGCTGCTTGCAGGTTTAATTAGGGACCTCGCAAGCGACCGCTGGAGGTCCCTATATGTATCTTCTTCTTACCTATTATTTTTAGCCCCCATTGACTGCATTTTTGCCCCCCTAAACATATACGAATAGTCAATTTTATTTGGCAAAGTGATCAGGCCTGGTGAAAATGGGGATATTACATGTGTCGCTTTCGGGTCTTCCACTAGGTGGCGCTACTATCATAAAAAATGCGTTTAGGCTAATAACTTCGGCATAGTTTGTCGGACATTCAAAAAACTTACATCCACGTGTTCGGTGAATGGAGCTGAATCTCCCCATATAAGCCCCGCCCACTTCCGCCTAGAATTTTTTTTTCTAGAGCGCAAAATGTCCATAAACTACTTTTAAGTGTTTCTCCTACATGCTTTTTCCGATTCGCACGAAATTTTTCACCTACTACCTGGGGACCGCCCTGGCAAAAAGGCTAATTTGAACATTTTTGAAATTTAAAAAAATAAGCACGCTATAAAATTCCAACTTCCTGTAGATTTTTCGTCAAAAAGGAAGTGGACCATTTCTCCACATTGGTATGTCCGATTGACACCAAACTTGGGTCCATAGTTCCACATGTCTTCCTTAAGCATCGTGCACAACTTCAGGCCATTTCCACTAGGTGGCGCTCTCTAAAATTAAGAAGTTTATATCTCTACAACGGTATATGTGATTAAGATGAAACTTGGTATGATGCTTCCCCCTGGCTCCCTGAGGCTCCCTTAAAAAGGAAAAACAAAATACGCCACTAGGTGGCGCTCTTTTGGCTTGGTAAATCACTGTGCGAATACCGTAATAGTTATTAATATGAAATTCACAGGGCACGTGTAGAGTAGTGCCTGTAGCTCACATACCAAAAATCGTGTTCGTCATGTGTGTAGTGCCCCCTACAGGATAAAAAAACAGAAGCCCCGGCGCCACGTTTCACCAATATGTACGAAACTCGGTAGGCACGTGTAACATGCTGGGACGTACAAAAAAGCCTCTTGGACCCATACCCCAAACCCCACAGGAAGTCGGCCATTTTGATTTTCATTTTCACTTTAGGCGAACTTTTCGCGTTTTATTTGAACGAACTCCTCCTAGGGAATTTATCAGATCTGCTTCAAAATTTGTGAGTACAGTCAAAACATGGTGCTGATTAAAGGTTGTGCTATTTGTGCATGTACGTTGAAGGGCGTGTCCGTGGTGTGGCATCAAAGTGAGCCATTTAGAGTTTTTTTGGTCATTTTCTGTGATTTTTCGCGTTGTATTTGAACGAACTCCTCCTAGGCAATTTATCGGATCTACTTCAAATTTAATCAGCGCAATCTAAAGACATTCATGATTAAAAGTTGTGCTATTTACGACATTCCGTCAAACGGCGTGTCCGTGGCTTGCCATCAAAGTCAGCCATTTTGCATTCTGTGCTCATTTTCTGTGATTTTTCGCCTTGTATTTGAACAAACTCCTCCTAGGGAATTTATCGGATCTACTTCAGATTTAATCAGCGCAATCTAAAGACATTCATGATTTAAAGTTGTGCTATTTACGACATTCCGTCAAACGGCGTGCCCGTGGCGTTGCGTTGAATTTCGACCAGTCACCATAAACAGATAGTACTCAACTTCAGTGTACAGTTCCACCCTGAACACGTCCTCGTAACTTCAGCGTTCATGATCCAATCTCAATGAAACTTCACGTGTTTGATAAGTCCCACCCGGAACACGTCTACATGACAATATTCAGACATAGTGATAGCGCCACCTACTGGCAACAGGAAGTAAGTGCTGCATGGCGATTTTGTGCTGCGTTACGTGAAATGACCGTGCCAGTGACGACTTGTCGAATTCAGCGGATTCTCCATGAAATACCACTCATAACTTCAGTGTGCAATGTCCAATCTCCAGTGAACTTCATATATTCTGTAACTGTCTCGCCCTGAACACGTCCTCATAACTTCAGCGTAGGTGGTCCAATCTCAATGAAACTTCACGTGTGTTACAATAGTCCCACCCTGAACTTGTCTACATGACAATATTAAGACATAGTGATAGCGCCACCTACCGGCAATAGGAAGTAAGCGCTGCGTGGCAATTTTGAGCTGATTTATGTGAAATTTCATGTTTTGGTCCGCACGTGTAACGATGGCTTGCGACGCGGCAGCAGCACACCCCGAGTTGCGTGGAGTGTGAGGTCCCGCTCAATGCTGCTTGCAGCTTTAATTATTATTATTATTAATATTATTACAGTTAGTATTAGTACTATAATGACTGCTCGTTGTTGTCGTTGTCATCATCTTCTTCTTCGCGTTCATCATCATCAGTCACTACTTACTACTTGCTATTTTTGTTGCTGTGCACGTCTGTCTGTCTGTCTGTCTGAGTTCGGTCTAGACATGGTCTAATTGAAAATGTCCTTAGATAACTTCTGTTATGAATTGGCGCTATACAAATCAAATTGAATTGAATTAAATTGAATCCTTTCATTCTTTCAGAAAAACACACAAATAAACAGCTGAAGTCCCATTTTCAGTTAGCTCACGTTCCACCAACTTTTAGTTCTGGAATAAAGGAACTGCTGTTGTTTCTATCTGCGCTGGCAGCAACAACACCAAACAACACCAGAAAGATAAAATCATCCTGAAACCACAGCTTTAAGGTGAACACATTAAAATGTGGATAAGACAACAGTTGTAGATGTTAACCTGAGAAAGTGTCCAATGTTCCACAGTCAGCTCTGTTTCCTGTCCTGCAGTGCATGAAATAAGAACCAGACCAAAGCTGTGTCACATAGTAACATACTGCACATTACATACTCAGTCAGTATGTACTGCATACTGTGTAGTGAATGAATGATTGAGTATGCCCTTACCAGCAGAACTGAACTATATTCACTCAATACGTCTAATACGAGTTAAAGATTTCACTACACGTTGTTCTGGGTATGATTGTATATGTGAGAATAAAGAGGATTCTATTCTATAAAATCTTCCACTCAATGTAATATTTTACAGTAAAGTCTGTAAAAAAGTATTAAATATGTTAATGTTAGCTGAAATATTTACACAATAGTACAATACATATTTGAGCTCAGCTGTTTTTCCTCCTAAGTGCACCTTAACATTCTGGGTCCTGAGTAGCTACTGCTTCAAGTTCATGGTTTATCCAACCATGCCTCCTACCAGCCACAGTGTGGCGCTAGAACCATCTGGCTCACCATCTGCTATTGGACAGTCTGAAGAGACACAATGCATTTTGAGTATGTCCAGTAACGCTCACAGCGCATACTCAGAAATTCCTGTAAATCTAGTTTACATTTCTCACATTCACAAAATCCACACACTGTGCAGTTGAAACGCTCTACAGACTCAATCTGACGTCATACGGATAATATAAATTCTGTTAGTATGTGACACACAGTGTCATAGGACACTCTGGTAGCTCAGCTGGTAGAGCTGCTGCCCCATGAACTGACCCTGTCTCTGGTTCTGTTCCCTCCTTGGACCACTTTGATAGGTACTGACCTCTGCAGACCGGGAACCCCCCACAAGAGCTGCAGGTTTGGAGATGTTCTGACCCAGTCGTCCATCACAATGTGGTTCTTGTGAAAGTGGCTCAGATCCTCACGCTGCCCATTTTTCCTGCTTCTAACACATCAACTGTGTTCACTGTCTGCCTGATATAGATATGCCTTATATATCATATATAATATATAACAGCAGCATTACAATGTGTTCTTTTCCAGTCCACTTCATACAGACAAATAGTTTGGAGTAAAGCAGCCCTCCTCCCCATAAACCCTCCGTTTCCTCTGGAGAGTCTCTCTATCTGTCTCTCTCTCTCTGTAGTACCTGTGCTTTTATTTTGAAATGGAAGTGAAGTGTAACCTTCACTTCCGCTTCTGGTCTTTCCAAAATGACAAATGAAAACAACAAGAACCGAATTTGAGTTCCGGATTATCCGGTGATCCCCAGATCCTCCTGCAGCCCCTCCAACATTAAAGTACTGGTTCCATGTTAATGCATCAATAATCATCATCCACTAATATGACAACACAACCCTGACAGAGGCCCAAAGTCTGAGTACACTTCTCTGCTGCTTCTACTCAACTACAGGGGCCTCGCTAAAAGCCGGTCTCCAGCAGAACCACCATCTAAAAAGTGTCTCTTACAAACCTTCAGATGGACAGAAGAAGCTTCACTGATCTCAGTGCACCGCTGCTCCAGTACACAGAGTCCAACCAGGAAGGAAGAGCTGCAGCCCGCAGAGGTCGATTCTAAAGCACAAAGAGCAAACAGCTGCTGTGTCTGTGGAGCACAGCTGCATGCGCAACCGGCCGATCATATAGGACCACGGGGACGGAGGATTCGAGCAGACCCATTTACCGGCAGAGTAAACGGCATCAACACGGAGGGAAAGTGGGGAAGTAGTAAAGCCCGCCTCCTGCTGCATTACACTGGTTGTCTGGGACAACTGGGACATTGATGAACGGTGCAAAGTTGGAAATGTTTCAACTTTCTTGTGCGTCTAAAAATGGGTGTAAAAGTGTGACACACGGCGCAAGAGAGGAGCGCAGGGACCTTTGTCCCCCGTCACACTTCCACCCTCACAGCGGCAGTAAAGTCCGCTCGTTACCGCAGGGTCGGACGGGGCGTCCGGATGGACAGACAGACAGAGGCCGTTGATGTGACGGCACATTATGAACAGAGAGAAATACATGGACCTTCTGGCCTTATGTGCTACTGTACAGGAAATAAAGATACGGTGGTTGTATCACAGCTCATGTTTGTAAAGAGCAACTGAATAACAGTGACATAACACGTTTCAATCCAGAGTCAAATCTATATGGTCCCGTCTACACTGTTCTTTAATTCAAATAGAATCAGGTGTTCAGCCAAAGAGCGGCACAGGAGAATAATATTCTGACAATACACTACTGACAACACTGATGTACATATTTCTATACTTTGTGTATACTTTAATATTGCTTAAATACATCTCTTTTCTTTTAAAACCTTAATTATCTGTGTGGTCTCCTTTGTTTTGTCTGAACTTTGAGCCGGTTCAGGACCCAGTACACAAATATTGTGATATAACTAGTAGTGTAACTACTGTAAAGTCATAATTCATAGCATGAAGTATTAAGTAATGAGTAATAAATTGCATTTTTTGAGTAACACTGAGCAAAACTGAGAACTTTTGGGGGAATTCTAACTGTTATTAATTATTGAAATCCTTGGTATACATATAATGCTGTTTCCAGGATACAGGAAGATATTTATATATACATTTTTATACTATGGAGGCAGACTCCATAAATCCAGAAAAACAAACAAATAACCAGAAAGAAAAGAAACAAACAAACAACAACAACATGGAGAAAACATGTATCTGTAGTCACAGTACAGTAGGGCTGCAGTAATAGTTATTTTATTAACCATTAATCTGTCATTTTCTCAATTGATTAGTTTCCATAAAATGGTGAAAATGTTGATCAGTGTTTCCCAAAGCCCAAACAGATATTCAGTTTACTGTCACAGAGGACTAAAGACACTAGAACATATTCCCAGTGGACATTAAAGAGGAAGCAGAGTGCGCTTTGCTTCATGTTTCCTGTAACAGGAAGCTAGGGACCGACTTCAGTAGCCATGACATCATTTTATCTATAAAACTATTTCAACACACTCAATTCTGTAAAAGTGGCTAAAATGAAAATGAAATTCTTAAATCAGTGTGAAGCTTGTGTTTGATGCAGTGAGGTGCTGTACCAGCAGGTGGCAGCAGAGTCTAAATTACTGAACTAACATCCAACAGGTTGTAATGTTTGTGTATCAGCAGAGCTGCTAAC
>NW_026136721.1:850000-927500 GCF_905237075.1 Dicentrarchus labrax
GAGAGAGACAGAGAGAGAGAGAGAGAGAGAGAGAAGGTCAAACGTGCCACACCTGCTGAATGCCGGCCCAAGAGGAGAGGGAGAGCTGTGGATGGGAGAGACAATATGTTTATTATATTAATGTTGGCAGCAGCAGATCTCCCACGCTGACGTTTGTTCAAGTGTTCATTTTTATTTAGTTGTTTTAAGATATAAAAAGGGGCAGTTTTTAATTTTTTACCTTTTAAAATCAAATGTGTGTGTGTGTGTGTGTGTGTGTGTGTGTCTGTGTCTGTGTGTGTGTGTTTAGGTGTGACGGTGGAGCAGTTTGAGCAGGCCAAGGGCAAACTGTCGACTCTGAAGAACGACCCGGGCAACGAGGTCAAACTGAAGATCTACGCTCTCTTCAAACAGGTGGGACGCGTTCCAGATGTTCCAGATGTTCAAGTTTATTTGATTTATTTATTATAATTTAACAAACAGTTTATTTTTATATCAGATCCAATCATTGTGTCTTCCTGTAAAACTAAATGTGACGTGTGCTCTTCCTCCTCCTCCTCCTCCTCCTCCTCCTCCTCCTCCAGGCCACTCAGGGTCCCTGTAACACTCCCAAACCAGGAATGCTGGACTTTGTCAACAAGGTGAAATGGGATGCGTGGAAGTCTCTGGGCTCCATACCTCAGGTACAGCTGCTCTGGGATCAATAATCTATAATCAACACTGTGTGATCGCCGTCAGATAAAACCTTCATTAAGTTTCTGTCACAGTGAACTGAAGAATCCAGTAATAAGAAGTTGATTGATAATGAACGTATTGATTAGTTTCAGCCTCCCTCCTGTATCATCAGTAGAATGAGTAATCGATATGATATCACTGGATTACGATTATTGATTAGTGTAATGTGGGGCTGATTTTAATGGCTTCATAAACCGCTGGGTGCTTTCAGGGATCAATAACGTGAGGTTGGTGAGATACTAGGGTCTCTAACCTGTGACAAACCGTCTCTCTGTCTCAGGATGAAGCCAGGCAGCAGTACTGCGACCTGGTTGGCTCCCTGGTGGCGGCGGAAGGTGGAAGCTCCGCCCAGGTGGCTGCAGAGGCTGCTGGGAGCTCCACCACGTACCAGACGCTGCTGGTCACCACGGAGGATGACATCACCACCATCAAACTGAACCGACCGGCCAAGAAAAACGCCATCACCACCGAGGTGAGTGCTCGCGCCGGAGACCGGTCCCTCCTACGTCCTGTGAACAGAGTACTTCCTGTGAATATTGATCAGAGAGGAGTTTTCCTGATATATTGATTGATCTTTAAAGTATAAATTGCTCTGTACGTTTGCTCCGTGTTGGATTTGTGTAAAATATAACTTTTATTATTTAATGAGGAGCTTTAAATGCAGATGGATAAATTGGCTCTAAGATCTTTTGTTTTATAATTATTGATCAGTGTGTCTCTGTTCTCTCAGATGTACAATGAGATTATTGCAGCACTGGAGCAGGCAGCTAAAGACGACTCCGTCCTCACAGTGTTTACTGGTACACACACACACACACACAATTTCTTTAATTAAATCTTAATCTTAATAAATGAATAAATTCATGCTTTTTATTAATATAACTTTATTATTATAACCTGATAACTTTATAAATCCATCCACCTGTTCTCTTATCCAGGTCCAGATCATGATAATTGATTACACGTATAAATAATAACAATAATAATAATTAAGAGGATGTACTGACACATACAGACTGAAATGTGATATAAATGTAATTTTAATGTAACGTTTGGACCAAAACTAACTTCCTGTGTAGGTTAAAGGAATATTCCAGCCCACATAATGAGAGGGTTAATGAGCATCAATAAGGAGTGAACGGTTTGAGATTACTCTGACACACACACACACACTCTTCACTGCAGGTGCTGGAGATTTTTACTGCAGCGGAAACGACCTCACCAACTTCACCAAGATCCCCGAGGGAGGGGTGGAGGCCATGGCCAAACAGGGCGGCGAGCTGCTCAGGTGACCACGATCAAAGGATTCCTCGCTCGTGTGCTTCATGTTGCGCCTCCCGCTTCTGGACAGAGAAAATGGCGAGGGACAAGGAGAAGGGACAGAAACGAGCTGCTAATAATTAATATTGTTTCAATTCAATTCAATTCAATTTTATTTGTATAGCGCCAATTCATAACAGAAGTTATCTCAGGACACTTTTCAAATAGAGCAGGTCTAGACCGAACTCTTTATAACATTAATTACAGAGACCCAACAGTACCACCATGAGCAAGACCTTGGAGACAAGGGCAAGGAAAAACTGCCTGTTAAAAGGCAGAAACCTAGGACAGATCCTCCGGCTCTAGGTGGGTGGTCGTCTGTCTCGACCAGTTGGGGTGAGAGAGAGAGAGACAGACAGACAGACAGACAGACAGGTGCACAGCAACAACAGTATTGGCAATGGCAATCTAGCAGGACCATGGCAGGAGGCTCCACCAGGATCGATAAGAACCTGCGAGACGAGAAAGCACAAGAACTCCGGGGAGTTCCATTCTTTGTAAAGAATACGCCATCGCCATAGCAACACATCATCATAAACCCATCAGGAAACTGTTTACTGAGTTCATCAGTCGACTTCTCCATAAGACTCAATACTATCAGAGTGGAGCTGCCCCCTGCTGGCTGTTAGAGCTCTGTTCATTATATAAACTGTCAATAATAATATATATAAATCAATAATGTGAATGCAGCATTAATCTTCTCCGTGGTTTGTCTCTCTACAGGAAGTACGTGAAGGCCTACATTGACTTCCCCAAGCCGCTGATTGCCGTGGTGAACGGACCAGCTGTAGGAGTCTCAGTCACAGTGCTGGGACTGTTCGACCTGGTCTACGCTACAGAGAGGGTACACACACACACACACACACACACACACACACACACACACCTGAGGTTTCTTTGAGATGACCTCATTAATCAGCGACTCTCTCTGACAGGCCACCTTCCACACTCCGTTCAGTCAGCTGGGTCAGAGCGCTGAAGGCTGCTCCTCCTACACCTTCCCCAAAATGATGGGCAACGCCAAGGTACACACACACACACACACACACACACACACATTATTATACATTATACATCGTATTAGACGATACCAATACCAGTGAAATTCCACGATTCGACTGAGGTCTGTAAAGTGTGTTAAAGCTGCAGTGTCTCTATCAACCAGCAGGGGGACGCTCCACTCTGATAGTATGGAGTCTTATGGAGAACAATGAGCTCAGTAAATAGTTTCCTGATGAGTTTCTGGTCTCAGTCTCTATTTTCAGTCTTCTTCCATACAGCATGATGTTCATTTAGTAACTGATGGTCCCATTAACTAAAGGTTTAATTCTCTATAAGTAAGTTTAAGGAGTGTAAACAGTCACACATTAGACACGGGGCAGTTTGTTGGGATGCTACTAAAAACACAACAGAAAGTTATTGTCCATTTGTTGTCCAGATTAATTGATTGAAAATGAAGAATGGATTTGTTGTTATCAGACGAAGAGAGAGATCACTCTCGTGGCTGATTGATCGCTGTGGGATATCCTGATACATGAAGCCTTTAGATGTTCTTACTCTCTCCTCCTCCAGGCCAGTGAGATGCTGCTATTCAATAAGAAGCTGACGGCGGTTCAGGCCTGCGAGCTCGGCCTGGTCACTGAGGTTTTCCCCGACAGCAGCTTCCAGTCGGAGGTTTGGACCCGACTGAAGGCCTACGCCAAGCTGCCTCCCAACGTAAACTCACACTTACATATTTAATCAGCTCACAGTTTTTATTACTTCTCCCCTTATGGATGTTTAACACTAAACTCTTCTATCATCAGAGCTTCGTAGAGCCTTCGTGATTTTAAAGAGTGTTACTGAGATATAGGCCTACTGCGTATAGTGTATATTATTATTTAAGCTGTAAAGTTGACAGCTGATAGATCAATAATCAATAATCAGTGAATCTGTCAGAAAGAAGAATATTAAGTCTGATTGTTAAAATGATACAAATACAGAATACAGAGAGAGAATGGATCAATATATCAAGAAAACTCACCTCTGATCAATATTCACAGGAAATAATCAAACTGCTGTTACTGATTGAAACTGAACTGTTTGGTTCATTGATCAGTTGATCAGCTGTTATTGATACTAATCAATATGAAGTATACAGTAAATACAGTCAGTTTAATAGTGATAATAAAGGTTGGGGACCAGAGATCAGCATCACTGCATTATTATAAGTCCTGTGTGTGTAAACATCGAGAGTGTGGATTAATAAAGTTAATCTCCGCTCTGTCTCTCTGTCTGTCTGTGTCTCTCTCTCTCTCGCTCTCTGTCTGTCTCTCTCTCTGTCTGTCTCTCAGTCTCTGGCTCTCTCTAAGCAGCTGATCCGGTCGATGGAGAAGGAGCGTCTCCACGCGGTGAACGATGCGGAGGTGGAGCGTCTGGTGGAGCGCTGGATGTCAGACGAGTGTTTCAACGCCGTCATGAGCTTCTTCCAGGCTAAAGCCAAACTCTGAGTGTGCGGTTGCCTTGTTGGGGCCTTTTCTGGTATGAACATCGCAGGTCGAATGGGGACCACAGACGGGTCCCAATGAGGCAGAACCTCCTGTCTGAGGTCCTGGGTAGGGGTAGGGGCAGGGTAGGGGTATCTGCGGTGTGTGTGTTTCTGATGATGATAAATAGTCCTTGTAATGTAGACTGTGGTAGAAGCAGATGGAGGATCAGGACTGAAACATCAACGACATAATCCAACATAAATCTTCTAGATGGTTTTTATTTGCTCTGAGAAATTGAGCTGATTAGCTCTACGCCAAAATGCTTTAAATCAGAACCCCGACTGTTTTCTGCTTCTGAAACTGAAGACAGCGAAAGAACGAATGGGTACGTTGATTTTTAAGTGTCTTTGCGGCGTTGGCTGATTTTCTCACGTTAAGATCAGTTCAGGATTACAGTTCCACACAGGAGACGCCAACTGGTCCGCTGATTATCCACCGCTGTGGCGTTTACGTCCTGCAGCTCGCCGGTGTTTAACGAGTGACTCTGTTAACTGGAGGCTTTATTATATTATTCAGCTGAAAGTGTTTACAGAGGCAGAGTGGAGCTGAGCAGGTACTGAGATTAAACTTTCCCTCACAAACTAATTAGCGAGAACAATAATAGGCGGTAATATCGCACTGTTGAGCCTCCCTAACTCTCCACAGGTTGAAATCCCTTCAACAGATCTACTTTCACGGTTGGCTTTTATTTTGTAACTGGAACAAATCTCGTCTTGTGTTCAGTTATTCCGACCTGCCTTCGTTGTCACCGCAGCCTTCAGTCATTTTAGAGAAAGTTTGTCCGTCTGTAGACTCGAATCATGATCTAACGTCTGTAACTTAAAGAACTCACTCTGTATTTGAACTGTTAAAGTGCCTTAAACACTCTGTAACATCAGGTTGAACCCCGTCCAATAAAAGTCAGAATTGGTACTAATTCAGAGGAGGGGAGTTGTGTTTTCTGTAAAAGCAGCGGAGGTTACCATGGCGATCTCCCATCCCAAAGCTGAGTCAGCACTGTGGGACCAGAGAACAGTCAAACCCAGACATAGCCGGTAACCTGTTGCCTTCGTTGTTTGTTAGAAGAAGAAGTTAGAAAAATAACAATAACATTGATTTTACAACAATAGTGTTTAATAAAAGCTACACTAAAAATGAGATAAAATAGATGAAGACAAAAATAAAATCAATAAGCTCTATATAAAATACATTTATTTCATAATGTATTAGTGTAAATCAAGAATAGTCTGTTAGAATATGAGGAACACATACCTGACACACAGCAGATGGTACAATGCATGTGGCGTATACATTAAACACAATCTGACACATAAATTTATATAACAGCAGAAAAGACAGTTTTGGAAGAATACAGAGATATAAATGTGTATTTCAGCAGGATCCTGAAGGGAAGTCTCTTGTTGTGTAGTGTCACAGCTCCTCCACCAGGTGGCAGCACTCACCTGTACATAGACTACAGCCGACTGATGTGAAGTTATTTTAAATCAGAAAAATTGTTGAAACTTTATATGGAACATTTTAAGTGACACAAACTCAATTTTGTAAGTTAAAAAACATTCTTGATTAAGTAATTTTTACTAGTTTTTTCACAATAAAAACTTTCAACAAAATTGAGTTTCTGTCACTCAAAATTTGAATCAGTTTTTTTTTGTTAAATTAACTTATCTGGTTTTACAGTGTAATATAAACTTTAAAACAGTTTCATTTAGTTCTTGTTGAATGAGATTCAGGCCGACCCCTGGTGGGGGTGCAAGTAGTGATACAGGCCGCTCATTCAGCCTCAGCATCGACCCTCATGTGCTGGATCCAGACTCCACCAGAGTCCAGGTCCTGGAGGAGGCCGTCCTAGACCTTATTCACAGCAGCCATTTTGACATGAACTAGTAGGGTAAAGACAGGTGCTAGGGAGTCTCTCTCATCCAAACAATAATAAAAGAGGAAGTGTGATGAGGTGGTGAAGCAGCGTGGGATCATGGGAGTTGTTGTCTTCACCACCATTGGCGTCATTGCAGTCAGCTTCTCCCGGTTAGGATTCCTTCAGTGTTCATGGTTCAGGAGGTTTCTACCGGGAGCCCAATGATCCACAGAGGTCTCCTCCTCTCCAACACAAACAGACCCGCTGATTAAAACCACTAAACACACTGAATAAAGCAGTTCCACCTTAAACACACTGAATAAAGCAGTTCCACCTTAACAATCACTGCTTCTCCCACGCTGTTGGACAGACAAAGGACGTCCCGGAGGGGCTGCGAGCCGAGCTGCTGCTAACGTTAGCTCAGCTTGTTTCTCTGATAACTTAAGATCCAGACGTCCGATGACTAAAATCCTTCATCCGGTTCAAATCTAGAGTTAAAAAGCACCAAGATCTAAACAGTGGATGGTAAACAGTCAGTGTGTGACAGCTCCTGGCAGACAACCACAACGCTGACACACAAAGGGGATATGACGCCATCAACAGGCGACCGGTAAAACGCAGCGTTACCTGAATAAAAGGTTTGAACGTTGTTGGAAACATTTGGGATAATGGAAGAACTCAACTCTAAAAGGTGCAGTCAGCCTTCATGTGTCTCAGTAACAGCTGCAGAAAGGGAAGATGAACAGTGGGTGTGTGGTTGATGAATTTGATGTTTTCTGCGGCTCTGACCTCGTTCTGCTCTGCTCGGCTTTCAAGCTTGCACAGGAAGCAGAACCGGTTCATCTCTCTGACTTGTGGCCCCTGCGGGTTGCCGTACTTAAATTCCATTGTTGTCAGATTTAACAATGTCATCCTGAGCTCCGGGGCGTCCAGCTGGGTCTGCAGAGGCCTTTTAGCTCCTATGTATTTATGAGGGACGTTACAGAGCTCTTCTGTTTTCCCCTTCGGTCTGAAACATGTCAGCCTCCCCAGAGCACCGGACACAAACCCGACGTATAAATCTCAGCTCAGCCCCCTGCCTGGACCTGGACTGTATGGAGAAACAAGATCCAGAAACCGGTGAACGTACCTTTCGCTGTGACAAACGCCTCCAACAGAACGTCTGCAGGACGAGAAACCGAAGTTCAAACATCCGTCTTCGCAGTCTGCTTCCACGCTTACATAAAAATGTGATGAGATGATAAATACTGAGCAGCTTGAATTATTATAGAGGTCATCAGGAAACTACCAAGCTGGAAAACAAACTGTTAAAGATGGCGCACTAGAGCACCAGTAGCTCAGCCCAAAACAATGGATGCTACGGTCCACCAAACTCCATTCAAAAAACCTGTCATTTAACAGTTCATTGTTAAACACACTCTGATCAAAATAAACACAATAAAACTCACTAAAACCGTCTTTGTTAGTCTTTCCAACCTTGACCATTGACTGAACTATAAAACCTTCTCAACATTTTAAACGTGGCGGACTCCGCCTCATTCTAAAGTAACGAAAACACAACGGTTCTTAGTTTCAGATTGAACACTAATGAAAACATACCTATGGATAGTATATAGATTCTCCTCAGTGTGTCACAGGGGATCTTAAATATAAAAATATTGATTAGTGATCACTGACTAAAGACCACTGAGAATGAAAAATAATGAATTTGTCTTGTACGAGTATTGGTGTGGAAAAGTCTCATCAGATTTATTCGACTTCTAATGGTTAAAACGTTTTTCTTAATTTCTCTCGAACTCCTCAGGAACATGTGAGCAACACCAGCTGCTCAGATTTGTTCCAGAGAGTCTTTAGAGGGAGAAATGTAATATGTTCCTGCACAATAGCGTTTTGATTTTCTGACATTACAGTTTGGGGAATAATTACTCTGTCAGAATCAGATCACGTACACCTCCAGTTCTTTTAAATATTAGCAAAGAGCGGAGCAACGGGAAGGATTTCTGGATGTGAGCTGCTGTCTGTCAGTCAGTGTGTGGCCTGCTGGGTGGGGAGGGAGGGGGGACACATCCTTCAAATGAAATACTAGACAGGTGTCTGGAAAAAACCTGCTGCCGAGTCTGCACTTTTACCTTCCGCTCATCCCCTTCCTCCCCGTCAGTCACATCACTCCTCTGTTTTCTGCCGGTTCCTCGAGTTCGTCCTGTTTCAATCAGCTCGTCAGTGTTTCTGTGGAACGCTCAGTTTTCTGTCTCTTCACAAAACAGCAAAAAATTAAAGTCCAGGTGAAATAAAAAATTTCATTTTAACCCTTTAAGATCACATCCTCAGTTATATTGTTGCCCTGTTTAACAATTTCTGACTAAACATTCACAAAAACTTTCTTTGTATTTTTATATAAAAAAATCCTGTAAAATGATCAACCGATAATATCATCACATTCAATCTTCATCAAAGATTCATCAGTTAGCTAGCATGGCTACCTAACGGAGCCATGCTGTTAAATAGAGTTTATTATTATTACCAGGAAATGTAATGTTTTATACTTTTATGTGCGTCTCGTAGCAGATTGACCAGATCAATCTGAAATTTAGTCACAAGACCTTCAAGATGTTGGCGATGATATGTTATGAATCTTGTTAATTTTTTTTAAACCGTGTTGCCGTAGCGATGTCGTAAATATTAATTTTAATTTTAAAACATGACAAACATGTCCTTTTCTCAGGTGGTGTTATTATGCTGATAAACTGAGGGGTAAAGCTTCAGTGACTCGTGGTGATCAGGACTCGACTACAAACGATTTAATCTGTAGTTGAAAGATTTGAATATTATTGTTTTTACAGTGTAACAGTCTCTCTCTCTCCTGAGGTTTGGGTGTAACTGTAGATCGGTCGAGTGGACGGGAGATTTCCCTCAAACTGTCGGGGAGCCAATCACACGAGCCGGATGACAGGCGCTCCCTGAAGGGACCAATCATCAATCAGACGCTGTGACAGCGGCCAATGAGCCGCCATCCCTCAGTCAGACAGAGAGATTTTTTATTTTCATGCTTTTTCTCTCTCTGTTATTTCTACTCTTATTTTATTTAAATTGACTTAATAACACGAATGGAGGGACAGAAAGAGAGCTAACGGACAGACGGAGGACACACGATGGAGTAAGCAAATTGTCCGTCTTCATCCTCCATTAGCTGAGATCTCCATTAGCCGCTGATGGATCGCCGTCAGGAGAGACGTCGGCCTCCAGAGGTCAAAGGTCGTCAGACTTTCTCAGACACACTTTCTTCATTTCCTCTTCTGCTTCTTCTCCTCTACTTTCTCTCTTCCGTCTTTTCTTCCTCCCACATCTGTGAGAGTCAGACTCACTGAGAATGAGCTGTCAATCACAAGGTAGCCCCGCCCTAAAGCATACCCTGCTTTATGGTCTGTTTTACTCTAAATGGGACCATCAGTTACTAAATGAACATCATGCTGTATGGAAGAAGACTGAAACTAGAGACTGAGACCAGAAACTCATCAGGAAACTGTTTACTGAGAGCTCTGTGGATAATTGGGCTCCTGAACCATGAACGTGAAGGAATCCTAACCGGGAGAAGCTGACTGCAATGACGCCAATGGTGGTGAAGACAGCAACTCCCATGATCCCATGCTGCTTCAAAACCTCCTCACACTTCCTGTTTATTATTGATTCAGAGTGAGAGCGACAGAAATGACTCGCTGTACGTTTAAGTGACATTTGATGTAAAATGTTCTTCCCCTGCCTCAGTGCTTCCTCGTGGTGGGAACTCGGTGAATCATTTTGATGGATAGATGGATTTTGTGGAATAAAGAGAGAAATGGAGAAATGTCACATTAAAACAGGCCACGGCAGCCGGAGTTCAGGTGAAGTTCATCAGTGACTTTATGTAGGACAGCTTACAGGGGAGAACGACGCGCTCAGCTCCAACACGGGCTGCTTCTTCTTCTATAAGCTCACAGATCACACTAATGTACAGAGCGCTGCCAGGGGAGGAGAGGGGGAGGAGAGGGTGAACAGGTTCAAAGCAGAGAGCCAGAGAGAGAGATAATGCTGCGTTCGAGTCCGCTGGGAATCACCGTTGGAACAGCTTCGGCGGTTAAAAGCGGCGACTTGGAAGAGTGTTTATGTTTGAACTCGTTTGAAGCGCCAGACCGCCGGTTTCACAATTATTTTCACACTCTGTCGAACCCGCTTCTCCTCAACCTGCACACTTCCTGCGTTCAGCTGCACCTGTAGTGTAGCTGCAATGCATTATGGTCTGTGGTCAAAGTATCCAAAACTACGTCTCATCAGGAGTCGGTTAATAAGATGTTTAATTAGGAAAGTAGTTGACAGTTTTAACAGTTTAATCTATTAAATAAAAACATTATAGATCTTTTTATGTGAAAAAGGACATTTTCTTTAAATAAACAGTAACTTTATGATTGTTTACAGTCACAGATTTTTCACAGGCTGTTTTTCTAATTTTATTATTATTTCCATAAAAAATACAGAAAGAATCTGTAAAATAAACGTGAACAATGTACAGATTTAGTTTTACAGTGTGGATGTTTGTTAGTGAAATGCACCCTGGGAGTTGTAGTCGCCAGTTTTTATTTTCTTGTAGCTTTCAGTTTTTAAACGTGAGAAGTTCATTCTGTTCTCTTCCTTCGTCTTTCTCCACCTTTTTATTCCTCTTTCTTTCCATCTTTAACTCGTTGGTAATAAAGTGTTTCCTGTCTGCAGTTTGATTTAAAGGAGGAGCAGGTGCTGAAAGACAGGTGGGAGCTTTTCTCTTCTCTCTCCCTCCATCTTTTACCACGTAAATCAATCCTCCTCTTCCTCCACATCGTTGAGGAGGAAGAGAAGACAATGACACACTGAGAGGAAGAAAAAACTGAGAAAGGAAGGAAAAATTAAGTGAATTGGAGGAGAACAGACAAGTTTTACTGCTCTGTTACTGAGGGCAAGGAGACGGGATAGGAAAGGAGGAGGGAAAAGAAAAATAGGAGACGAGTTGAAAATAAAAGAGGGAGCAAGGAGGAGGAAACAAGGAAAGCAAAGATATAGGAAAGGAGGAGAGGAGGGGAAAAGGGAACAAGAGAGTGGAAGTGAGGAAGAAAGAGAAGGATTTAGGAATCAAGGAGACAGGATAGGAGAGGAAAGGAAAGCAAGATATAGGAAAGGGGAAGAGGAGAGTAAAGGAGGAAGGAGATAAGACATAAGACCTGAGAGAAGGAAACAAGAGAGTAGAGGAAAGAAGGAGAGGACACAAGGAGACAAAAGGAGACAAAAGAAGACAAGAAGAATGTGTTTGAGGATCAGAGAGGAAAGGAGAGAAGGTCAGAAGGAGGAGGAGGTGAAAACAGGAGAAGCAGATGTTGGCTGGAGGAGGAGGAGGAGGAGGTGAAGGTGAGAGGTTGGGAGCTGTCAGTCTCAGAGAGGAGAGGGAGGAAAGACAGGAAGTCATAGATTTCATAACAGGAGCTTCAGCGGAGGAGAAAAACATGAAGGAAGTGATTCTTTATTCAGGTTGATCATCTTTCAGATTAAAGAGAGTTTAAAGACAGTTTCCTGAGCTAGCGTCAGCGTCTACCTTCCAGTGACCCAACACAACCTCAGAGACCAACGGGGAGTCCAGCACCGAGGTGGTTATCTTGCCGGGTTTGGCTCCTGGCATACCGTCGGCTGAGTCAGTTAGCTTAGCTGCTAACGGCTGACCGCTAGCAGCAGTTGGCTACTGATCAATCTGTCCATCAGGAACTCTGTAACTGACCTCGGTACTGTAACGTTATTCCCTGTCGGTCTCGGAGGCTGTGTTTGATCCCGGTCCGGCTGCTGAGCCCGGTTCTGTCACCCACCAACTTTGCTTACTTCACTTACTTCCTGAAACAAAGAAGGTAAACAGCCAAGAAAGAGGAACAGAATAAGTAAGTCTGTAAGTTTATTTATTTTTAAATAGTCTAATGTATTCAAAGAAATGTTCCTTTTTTTCACAGATATTTACTGTTTATTTAACAGATTAAACTGTTAAATTCAAGTTTAATCCTGTTAATACATTTATAAAATTATGTAAAATTAGTCACATTAACAATAAAAAAGTATTTGTTGTGCTTTGTTTGTTAATTGACTCGATATCTTGTATAATTATGGAAGTTTTCACAACAAAAATGTTGAATTAATGTTTCTTATCAGTGTATAAGCATTGGTAAACTGTCAAAGTAAAGTTTTTATCAGTTCAGGTTTTCTTCAGCTTGGTTGGAGGAAACTTTCAGTCTTTTTTCAGCAATTTGTGTGTAAGTTTGTGGTCATTTAAGGTGACTTTCCCTCCAAACGTCTGTCCCGATCTGACTCTCTGTCCCCGTACACAGATATAGTCTGTCTGAGGGGGACGGAGGTTATCCAGGGAAAGAGAGAGAGAGATAGAGATGTTTTCCTCCAACTTTATAAGATGAGCATCGAGGTCGCTCGCCCACTGAACCAATCAGATTGATGCGTTTCTGGGTTGAGTTCCTCCAAAGTTTAATGGAGACAGAAAGAAGAAAGTTCACAGCAGAAAAAAACAACAAAAGAAGAGCTGAATTCACCTGAACCAGCCTCCAGGAGGAGGAGGAGGAGGAAGAAGAGGAGGAGAGGAGGTAGTGAAGCTATGTATTTAATGGACTGCAAATAAATAATGATCATTCATTGTTGTTAACACGACACTTTTAATGTTATTTATCATACAAATGATAATAAAACGGCCACAGTACATGGACCCGGACGAGCCCCCATTTGTTACAACCATCCACAGTTATAAAGTGCGCTCCCACCAAACTGGAAGCTAATTGTATTCGAGCTCCTCCTGGCTCTGGTTGGCGGTTTTTGATCAGGCGAAATGCCATTAGGAGCACTAGGAGGACCCGATTTTCTCACACATTATCTGTCTCATATACTGCCGTCAGGAACAGAGCAAATATGCAACAAGTTATTTTTATAAAAGTTACCTACTGCAGCTTTAAAGGGTTAATCCATTAACGCCTCTCCTTTTTCTTCTTTCCTTTCTTCTTTCCTGCGCAGACCTGATCATGGTCTGAACCAGTTTTTGGTGACCTTCCTGAGGACACGCCGCCCACAAGATCCTCCTCCCACCAGAGAGACTCTCCTCGCTCTGCAATCAGCTCGACATTTACATTCAGATGACTGCGCTGCGGTGTGTGCGCCGCTCGGGCCGCTGGAATGTAAATTTACCCAGAGATCAGTTGGGGACTCTGATGATGATATCGCAGCCTCACACCTGTCCTCACATGACATTTACCAGTCTGCCTGCAAACTTAATCCCCGGGATTTCATCAGAGACGAGTTCATAAAGTGAAAATCACTGAGAATATTTGAGCATTCATGCATCTCTGCAGCCTGATTTAAGATTAATACACACGTGTTGATACAGGACTAAAACTGAAAGGTTCCTTTGTCCAGATTTTGCTTCAGAGTGAGACATCTCTGACGTGGAATTAATTTAAGGATAACGCCAGAAGATTTTGGTGAGCTCTTCTAGCACTAACACTAATTATAGACCAACTCTCGACCTGGAAAGACCTAATTTCATTAATAACACCAGCATCAGTAATCAATACCCACATTATTAAAGTTAAAATTAATCAAACTAATACCATCAGACAACCTTATCAGACTTCTGTAGTGGAGACAAAACGTTAACAATGATCCATATTAGCAGTTTGAATCCAACTAAAAGCTCCCTGCACCAAACTCCCTTTAAGAAATATCCCATTTTAACAATTCCTAACGTGTTCGTAACAACACGTAACTCTAGAAACACGACTAAAGGCCGTCATATGTCCACAGTTTGACTGTCAATACAGCATCAGTCTCATTATCAGATAAAAAGTCAAAATTCCAATGCAGTATTGTAATTGGACAGGTAGAAATGTTTTACATTGTCCAACCCACACCTGAACTGAGAGAATGACCCTAAATTTATTCCAGAAATCTTCTTCCTAACAGACACTTTCAGACTGCTCCTGTGTCTGCTGGTGCTCAGCTCTGCAGAGGTGCCATGGTCCTCACAGTTGTAAAAGCAGCCGGCGGTCACCTCAGGTCACACACTCGCCATCAAAAAAAAAGAGAAAGAGAGAAAAGCTCATTGAGATTCAGAGGAGAGCAGCTCGGCTCACCCCGACGTGACTCGTCTGTGCACACTGACCCGCTGTGGAGGAAAATCACTCTTCAGACGTCAGATTCCTCTCGGTTTCCTTCCTCCTCAGGCGCACAGAGGCAGTAATTACTCTCACACCGTCCCCACCGGCAGCTCTGTGGAGCTTCTGGTTCACTGACTTTACTGCAGTGTGGGGATCAAAGTGTGATCTGTTACCCAGGAACTGGAGGAGTCTGACGGCCTTTCACTTCAGTGTTGCTGCTTCCCATTAACACGCTGTTTAAACTGGCCAGGACACTACAGAATAAAGCTCATCAGTGTATCCTTCAAAGATTTGTTATCCATTCGAAATAGCTTTAAACTGTAAAACCAGATACGTTAATTAAACTCACTTAAGTTCAGTTAATGTCACCAAAAATTACTCATTAAAGCTGCTTAATCAAGATTTTTTCAAATTTACAAAATTACATTTTTTGATGTAATTCGTTTCAACTACAGGTTTCATTTGCACGTCCATGAAGGTTACTGGTAACACCTTGTTGGGATGCAGGTCTGTCCAAGTTTGTCAACCAGCTGCACAATTAATCCAAATATCATTGAAATTGCAATACGATGTTTTTACCATATCGTGCAGCCCTGGTGAAGTTTGTCGCAAAGTCACAGACACACTGTTTGACATACAGTCACAAATAGCACAACTTTTAATCGTGAAGGTCTTGAGATTACACTGACCAAATTTGAAGTTGATCCCATCAATTCCCTGGGAGGAGGAGTTCAAATAAAACCCACAAAATCACCGAAAATTACGGTTCAACATGGCGGAGTACCCACTCCCTCTGTAGATAAAAACGTCTCATTCTAAGGTACAAACAAAATTAATCTTATTTTCAGCTGATTAAACGCTAATGAAAACATACTTATGAATATTATTTTCCAACAGATCCTCCTGTTCAGCTCACACCCTTTGTGGCCTTTGACCCTTTCAGACATGTTGTCTACTTGTCTGCTTTGAATAATGGTTTCAGTTGTGTTAAAATTTCCTGAATTAAAACCAATTCTCCACATCACACTTGTAAGTTACATTATTGGCTCCAAACTAAACAAAGTGAACATCCATCATGCTGTCGTCTTTGGTAAATCTGCTTCCCATTGCTCCGACTCTGAGCTCTTAATCTCACTCTGGTCTCTCTTTGGGCGCGTTTGTTTTCCTTCCCAGTCCACCTGTGCCGAGGTGTACACGTGTGACCCGAGCAGATGTGACCCCGCCCGCCCGGTCGCCCCTGCCCGCCTGCCCACCCGGTCGCCCCCGCACTCCTTTATTAAAGCCGGTGAACCGCTTCAACGAGTTCACATCGACTGCACAGGCGGTTGCAGCCTCCGTGGGGTCGCACCAGGACACACACCCTCATTTGAAGTGGCTGGCGGTGTTTGATTTCATTTCTCATTCAGTCCCTGTATTTCTGAGGGAGGTCTGCTCTGCTATGCATGAGGGACATTTACATTTAACACAGCTATTTGACCTACATACATACAAAATGACTGGGGAAGAGGGAGTAAGAGGAGGTGAATGTCAGAGAGGGAGGGATGGGGAGAGGGGTTGAAAGAAGGAGAACAAAGATCTGATGATGAAAGAATGAATTTGAATATGAAAGCATTATTTTATTTTTCCTTTACTGCAGCCTGAAGGTGTGGCGCTAACAGGACGACATAAGTTCACACGGCAAACTGAAATGAACTTCAGCCACGAAGAGTCTCTCGCCCTCTCGTTTGATATGTGATATGAAGCATAAATATTTCCTCAGATTTTCAGGGATTACGGTTTTTAATGCCCTGACCTGATTTCTTCCCAAAAAATTCCAACATATTTGAGCAGATGAGACTCAGGCAGGAAAAAGTCGACCTCAATGGACATCTGAGAGTCCACATCATCTCTACATGCACAACCTGTTCTCCAATGACTTCCACCTTTCCGGTACTCAGATATGCTATGTGCTAGCTCGTCTCTGTTGAAAAGACAACCACATGTTGAAGATGGTTAAAAGATAAAAGAGACAGATTTATACTTATATATAGTTAACTATTGTTAGTAAATTAATTTCTATTAATCGTTAGTTAGCTAGTTCCAAACAATGCTCATAATGAAAAAGATAAATATTGAATCTAATAATTAAAGATCTGAAATAGTCCAGATTAATTTACTAATGGCTTTTTAACCCTGTGATATTGTTCCCCCTGTTTTTACAGAAATGTAAATATGAGGAAGCAAACAGCTCCCTGATTCCTGTTTCATGTGGACTGGTTTGTTTTGTTGTTTGCTGTATCGTCAGTGGGTTTTTAAAGTTGCAAAGGGGAAGCCCCAGCCATCAGCTAATGCTACTTGAGGGGCCTTGGCATGGCAAAGTTTGGGAATCCCTGCTGTAAACTCTCCATCACTCTCCTCCTGCTGTGGAGGAGAACACACACATCTACCTCCTTTCTATCTGCACTCAGCTGTAAACTCTCAGACCGGCCACGCTCCGCCTGATCGAGGAATGAGGTACAAGCACGTAAAAGTCAAACCAGAGGAGCACGATGTCCCGAAACATTAATTTTATCTACATAATGCATTACAGCTTTTTATAGGACGCTGGTGGGGAGCATGTTTAAATTAAGCTGTATGGGGTAGAGAGGCCTTTAGAGCTGCTGCTTTGGCTCAAAAAGCGGCTTCATTTACATTATGCATCATTGTAAAAGCTACTGAACCACTTCTGATGAGTTTTGGGAAGATGAGGAGAATGATGAACTTAGGACACACTGGCTGCTCTCGTTTCTTCCTACGTCATCTTAGATCACGCTAACATCTGATTACGCACAGGCAACTTTTCACAGGCAAACAGCAGGACAAAAACCATATCACCAGTGACCTCGATAGAGAGAATGGAAGTGACGAGACAGAAAACTTTAAAATGAATGTGAATGTGTTATTCTGGTTGCAGACTGTCAGGACACCTGCAAAGTTTTAATTTAGAAGGAATTAGCAGTTAAAACTTTATTCTCCTGATATTGCCTCATTAATGGTATTATTGGTGCGCTCCATTTGAACCGGGAAGTAAGATTGTGTCGTACACACATTACTGTCCAACTTCTGTTTGTGGACCTGTTTGTATGAGCAAAATACAATGTAATGAGGTGTTATCAAGTGGTATTGCTAACAATGTCTAACCTGGATATACTTTGGTTTTCCGACTTCTTGGACTGGAACACAGTCAACGCTCCGACTTCAGACTTCCAAGGTAAATAAAATGCTCCAGTTTACCGCACAAAACAGCCACCTAACTCACTTTCCTTTTTAATGACGTAGGGCAGGCAACGTGCTCTGAAGACACTCCGCCTCTGAAACCTTCACGGTGGAATTTCAGGTTACCCTCAGAAAGATTACTCTCCAAACAGTGCAATTTGATTCCCCTCGGATTTGTAATGAATAAATTAACTTCTTTTAGGCAGTTTGTCTTTTTAAATTTTTTAAGTATGTTTGTCTGTCAGCTGCTTGTGAGTCTTCCAGGTCCTCTTTACAGTGAATACAATGGAAGGTTTAGTGGTTTTCAGATGAAACGTGTTGTCTGTATGCAGGGTTGTTTTTCCTCTCTGTGTTAATTTCCCAGACGCTGCTGTAAAAATCTGCTTATCTAACCTTTGCCTTGAGTTGTTTCAGTGTTTTATTAGACCTCAAATATGGCAAAAGAGCTTACCAACATGGAAACATTTCATTAAAACCTAAACCTGAAAAGCAGCACAAACACTGGTTACAGTTTCCAGTTAAAAGCAGCCATGTGTGATTCCTGTGCTGATGAGAGCTCGTGGGTTTCTCCGAGCCGCCGCTCTCTAACCCGTGACATCATGCAGACACAGAAACTTTGAGCTCATCCACCGAGCGTGAAATGGAGACCGACTTTGTGGACTCATAAAATGTTTGAGGTTTTAAATCCAATTCGGCTGTTTCCGCTGCGGCAGCGCTCGCAGTTATGAAGCAGAAAATTTGCTCATATCCCTGGAAATCCCTGCTGCTCTCCATGTCCACAGAACCTCCAGCCGCATTCAGCCACTCGCCTCCCTTTAACCTTTATTCATCCAGGAAGCATCGACAGAGCAGGCACATCCACACTTTAACAGACTCACACTGAGAGCTGAGCAGCACAAACACAGAAACCGAAAGACTTTCTCAAGTTAATTTATTTGCAGTTTCAATGTACTGTGAATGCAATGTTGTGTTTTCAAATCTCATTTTGCTTGTGTCGTCCACCAAACTAAAGGTTATTTTTCTCTTCTGTTGCTGTGATATATGTGAAGCTTATGTTATAGACAGTTTGCCATCGGCACTGTTGTACCGAACCCTGCGAGGCAGCTTGAGACGCAAGTTAACGCAAGAATACGTCTTCAAACTACGCACTTGGGTCCAATCACAGTGGTTCAGCCCAAACGGCTACAGCATGAGACACAGGCATGGTTTAACGCTAGGTGTGTGTGAGCAGTGACCGTTTGGTCAAAAACAACATTGGCAGCTGTTAAAGCGGTTAGCATAGATGCTGCTAGCAGTTAATTTTAGAACTGGAAAGTAGAAGAGCAAAGAACGACACTGAAGGATGTCCTCGATGGAAAAGATCGTCATTGTTTCCAACTACAGACAACAAAATTGCTCAGTCAATGAAAGCAGCTCAACTCGCAGTACGTCACCTCCACTGGCTCCGACTGTCATTGTGATGACCATAACGCTCAAGGCTTCAAAACCAGACTCCACAAACCGATTCACAGTTGGTGCTAGAGCACGTGTATCCATGTAAAACATTACCAGTCTGTTCTTGTAAATGTTAGCAGCAGCTCTCTCTGAATTAAAGAATACAGTAGTTGATGCTGTGGTGCATTGTGGGAGAACCACAGGCGAGTTTCCTAGTGAGCTGGAAACTCTGAGGCTGTTAATCGTTTTTTCTGTTTCTGACTGTGATGGTGAACAGGTTTCTGTTACCTGCAGCGAGTTCCCACGAGGTACGAATGAATACATAACGCTGTGGTTAAACTCTCTCTGATGTTTTGTGCGGTTTTGGAAACACGTCCTGATTGTGTGGGTTCTGGTTCTTGCTTGTTGATTAGCTTCATTAGTTTCCTGCTCACGCTCTCCCTCTCTGTGTTGTGGTTTTGGTCTGGCGGCCTCTCTTTGCATGATTACAGTCTCAGTTGAACTCCCATCCAACCACAAAAGGCAGAAACATTCCTTCATCTTCACTGTCAGCTGGAAGCTGATCAGTAGTTACTGGAAAGAAATGCCGTCTGTATGCTCGAGTGTATGTTGTAGTTTCATTACTTAGTAGTGGTCGACCAATATGAGTTTTCAGTGCCGATATTTAGAGAGCAGGGCTGCCGGTGGCTGATGTATAAAGTCGATATAAAAAACAAAGGAAAATCATGTATAATTATATAACATTCTATAGGAAATTATGACAATTATATAACAAAATGGTCATTTAGGAGTTTCTAGAAGTCTTTTAAGTGGTTCTTGTGGTCAAAGAGGAGGTTCTAAGATTCCTGTAAGTAGTTCTAGTGGTCCTTTGGGACATTTTAGTTGTCACTGGCGGTTTGTTAGGCAACACTAGAGGCCATTAAGAAGTATTTTGTCTTGAGTTGGTTATACTGGTTATTAAGGGGGTCTTGTGAGGAGGTTCTTGGGGTTCTGTAGGGGGTTCTAGCGGTTTCAGAGGAGCTCCTTTAAGGTCTTCTGGTCATACTTCTACGGTTTTTACTTTTGGGTGGTTTTAGTAGTCACTGAGGGGTTTTCAAGATGTCTTCTTGGTGGTTCTAATCCTAATTGAGGAGGTTCTAGCAATGTGGTCACTAATGGTCCTTCACCTGGTTCTACAGATCGTTTACATGGTTAGTTGTCATTAAGGATGTTTTTTGTGGCTCTACTGTGAATTGAGGATGTTCTAGTGGTCTTTTGGGAGGTGTTGGTGGTCAGTGAAGTGGTTCTAGGGAGGCATTAGGAGATTTTAGAGGAAATTGAGGAGGTTTTAGTGGTCCTAAAGAAGGTTCTTGTTATAAATATTCTGTAGGTGATTCTTGTGATTACTGACTTCCAGTGGCTGGTTCTTTTGGTCATTAAAGAGATTTCGGTTTAGGTGGTCCTTTAAGAGGTTTAAGTGGGTCTTAAGTTGATTTTATGGGTCATTTAGCTGTTTGAACACCTATAGTGGATCGTATTGCTCTGATCATCTGTACCATTGAAGCTGTTCTGCAGGCTGGTGGGGGAACGCTTTACTTTAATTTGTTCAATATCTGTATAAAGCCGTGCATATACAGCATATGTTTCACCTGCTTCACACTCTCAGGGCTCCCTTATCTGACAGTCTGAGCATCTGGTAAAAGAGAACAGATGAAGACCAGAATATATTTTGCTAATTAAACTCCAGCTGGCATGTTGTGGTGAATGGATTACTGAGCTGTGTGTTACCAAGTTGACACAATGAAACCTGCTGCCAGTAACGCAGACGGTCACTGAGGTTAAAACGAGCAGCAGGGATTCAAACTGGCAACCTCCTGCTCTGAATGCTGCTGCCAGCTGTGTGTGTGTGTGTGTGTGTGTGTGTGTGTGTGTGTGTGTGTGTGAATAGAGGTGTGTTTTCATGTGTAGGTGTGTGACGTTTATTTGAGTGTGTTACTGCATTAGTAATGTGTGTATTTCTGTGTGTTGTGGTGAAGCAGCCCACCTCAAACGGGAGTATCTGCTGAATCATCTCCTGTAGGTCTGCTTCCACTGTGTGTGTGTTTACTGTGGCAACCACTGCTCACACACGCACACACACACACACACACACACACACACACACACACACACACACACACACACACTGAGCCAGGACAAACAGCTCGCTGGGCGTTCAGTGCTGACTAATCACTGCTGGAGGATTTTACAGGTGTTGGGAAACACACACACACACTTACTGGATGTGTGGTAACTTCTTTTTTGGTCAATCATTAACATGGAAAAGTCCTTTTGAATGATGACGTCATCACACAGTCCTGACTGTCAGAAGTTTGTCTGGATCTGAGCGTGTGTGTAAAGATTATTTTATATTCATGTTTATTTCTTATTAAGTTCAGTTTATTTAAGGTACAGTATGTCATTTCTGCCACTAGGGGGCCTCTCTCATTCAAACAGTCAGAAAAGAGGAAGTGTGATGAGGTGGTGAAGCAGTGTTGGATCATGGGAGTTGTTGTCTTCACCACCATTGGCGTCATTGCAGTCAGCTTCTCCCGGTTAGGATTCCTTCAGTGTTCATGGTTCAGGAGGTTTCTACCGGGAGCCCAATGATCCACAGAGGTCTCCTCCTCTCCAACACAAACAGACCCGCTGATTAAAACCACTAAACACACTGAATAAAGCAGTTCCACCTTAAACACACTGAATAAAGCAGTTCCACCTTAAAAAAATCGCTGTTTTGGCGCCCGGTTAGCTCAGTGTGTGGAGGCTGAGTCCTTGCTGCAGCGGCCCAGGGTTCGAATCCGACCTGCGGCCCCTTGCTGCGTGTCTTCCCCTCTCTCTGCCCCCATTTCCTGTCTTCAGCTGTCACTATCATAAAGGCAATAAAAGCCCCAAAAAATAATTAGATTTTAGTCATACATCAGATGACTAAAATCCTTCATCCAGTTCAGTTAAAAAGCACCAAGATCTAAACAGTGGATGATAAACAGTCAATGTATGACAGCTTCTGATTATTGATTGAATCAACTCCATATACAGAGTTTATACACAGTTTAAGGAGGAATGCTGGTTCAGACATACTAATGACACGTACTGAGTTACACGCGACAGGAAGTGATGTCAGCGCTCTCTGTGTTGTAGTGTTTGAGTGTCTGATGAGTGTTGAGTCATCAAAGCACAGATCAGATCTGTGTGTATGTTTGTGGGTGGGTGTGTGTGTGTGTGTGTGTGTGATTTTGTGTGAAACATGTGTTTGATCTCGGCTGAGTCATTAAAGAAAGTGACTGCAGCCGACACCTTGTAGTGGTCACAGAGTGATGTAAGCCCAGGTGTGTGTGTGTGTGTGTGTGTGTGTGACCTCATGACCTCCCGTGTGTTCCTAACATCTGTGTTAAACCATTCAATGTGTGATCAGAGCGCTTCAAAGGCGTCTGGGCTGGTAGTGCTGTCACTGCGGTTATTCATCAAACACAGGCAGTAAAATGGATGAATGAATGTGACTTCATGTGAGATTCAACGATTCAGACTAACAGTTCGACACAAGCTGCACCTTTTAATGTCCACTTTAAGATCTTCAGGCTAGTTTTTGGTTGTTTTGTGTTTTTCAAAAGATTTTACTCAAACTGCCCATAAGGATGCACACACACACACACACACACACACACACACACACACACACACATACACACATAAACAGTGAAATCACCAAACTCTTAAGTCAAAATCAAAGTTATATTTTTCAAGATTCAAACAAAATAACCGCCAAAACAAAAAAAATCCCAGAAATAATCCAACTCAACTACATGTTTTCTATTCTAGTCCCAGTTCGTTTCCAAAGTTAAAAACAGTTAAAAATTATGTTCAGTTCTGTTTATGGTCCAGAGATCCAGCTCGGGTTTTTGCTGCTTGGTAGTGGATGAACAGCAAATTAAACAAATTAAGGGACTAAAGTTTGTTTTATCGAGTCCGAATGAAAACGCCTCAAAAACTGAATGAGCGATTAAAGGAACTGAACTGAGTGAGTGAATCTAGGCCGTCACAAGACGACTCTCGTTGATCTTTCTATCCTTTGATGGAGCTAGGCTAGCAGTTTCCCCCTGCTTCCAGTCTTTATGCTAAGCTAGGCTAAACACATCCAGGACCTGCTTACTGTAATCTGTAAAGAGTGCTGAAGGAACAAGCCCTCAAACCCAAATATGAGTCAGCGTTTTAGCCCCTTTTTGGTTTTTGGTTCGATGTCTGAGATAAAGTCTGAGGTTGGTTGTGGATGTAACTGAGTTCCATAATCAGGATATGAGATGAACAAAGGCTGTAATCCATTACAGAAAAGAATACATAATAAGATCACCGTTACATTTGGTAAAAATAGGGATTATTAAACAGGATTACAAGTTTTTTTTAATTGATCAGTTTTCTTTTAACAGTTCACACCTCAATCTCCAGTTCACTTCAACCAAACTAAAGATAAACCTCTTAAGGTTAAGTATGAATGCAACCAGTGAACCGGTCAAAGACTTGATTGGGTTATCTAATAATGCCGAAGGTGTTTGTCTCGTAGTAAAAATATGAGTGTTGTTCTCTCTGGAAGTCTGTCCTGATATAACCCCCACCAACCCGCTCTGATGCCTCAGTGAAAGTGTGATCCACAGTGCAGCAGCCCTGAGTGCGTCCTGTTTGATCTGCACAGTCATCAAAGAACAGGATTAAAGCCCTGGCCTTGTTGTGGTCAGAGGGAGGGCTCGCACACACAGATGGTTTTGTTCACCTGTCTTTACATTAATCACAGATCTTTCCTCACCAAGTTATCCTTCACAAGAGACAGAACACAGACAACAAGAACAAAAGAGACGTAAGGTCGAGCAGAAAGGATGTGAGGACCAGAGAGACGGCACAATAAAAAGCAACTGGAGACTATCTGTAACTTTCTCCTCAGAGCTGAACGGCTCTCAGCGGAGAGACGAACCGTGTGTTCATGTAATTCACCCCCCGCAGGAGCATTTACCAACATGTGCAGCAGGTTTTAATTTGTCTCAGTGCCTGAAGTACACCGGCATTTTGTTCACATGAGTATCCTAACCCCGAAATTCCACCGGGCACAGTCGTGACGCGCTTCGTTTCGCGCCTGACAAATGGCGCGTCTCAGAAGAGCAACTCGCATCAAGCAGCACAGAGCAGATCGACAGGAAGTCAGTCACAGAAACAACATAGAGAATCTGGTCCATTTTCAAAATAAAATACAGCCTGCAGACTATTGACAGTAAATATAACGGACAGAGCTTCTGGGTCTGTGAAGTGTCTTCAACCTGCATTCTATGTAAAGGCCACCAGGGGGAGCTCCACTGGCTGCAATAAAAACATATACCATTCAGTCTTGTGGAGAAATGAGCCGACTTCTCACCTGATTTATGAGCTTAGTAAACAGTTTCCTGATGAGTTTCTGTCTTCTTCCATACAGCATGGTGTTCATTTAGTAAATGATGGTCCCATTTAGTAAATGAGGAAAATAGATAGATAGATAGATAGATAGATAGATAGATAGATAGATAGATAGATAGATAGATACTTTTTTTATCCCGAGGGAAATTCAAGTCTGTACAATTATTGGTGCATGTTGCTTTAAAAATACAGGAAAACTTGACACTTCAAAATTGTGGAAACAAAAGAAGTGTAATGTCTGATAAGTTTATTGTTTTAATTTGAGCTTTGACATTTTGAAAAAGTCGTTTTTTTTTTTAGTTCTTCTTGTGTTTCACTAAGACTGTGATTGATTAAGTCGGCCATTAGAGGGCAGCACTAGTATTACTACCCTGCTCCGCAACACATGGCCCATGTATATAACTCACAAGACATTGACAACTATTGCTTGAACACAGAAAAATGAGACCATCCATCCTCTCACTGTGCAATATTCAATTTCCTTATTCCCTCATTTCAATTAAGTTTCAAACTTACGATTTATATACAGTTTACTTAATTACTTTATATTTATTATTATTTTTCATGCTTCATTGTGGGCGATAATCGTTTATGCACATAAACAAACTGCAGTGTACACACTGGTTGCATTGTATTTAATTGGTGTTACATAAAGTCATCACAAAAGCTGGAATCCTTAGTGTGAAATAAAGTCATCAAAAATACATAATATTACATAAACACATGTCAAATTACAGCTGAGGATGAATAATTCAGCACATGCAGTCATTAAACAGAGCGCTTACAGGAAGAAATCTAGAGCGAATTATCTGGAAAAGGAGGAGAGAGGAAGGCAGAGGGGATTTGTGTTGAAGTTGTTTTGCAGTGAATATTCGCTTTCTGTCTGGATTCAAACATGTTTGCTCCACTCACAGTCTGAAGTATACGGGGTATAAATAGGAGGATAAATTAAACAGAAAAACCAAACTTTGGTGGAAACGAGTTTCCAGCTGAGACTGTTTGTGCAAAGCAGCAATTAGAGGCAACAATGGAGACTCAGATACACAAACAGAAACGTCTCATTTATATAACCTGTCTGCGTTATCGCACACACAAAGAAACAGAGTATGAACATGTCTGCATACATAATGCACACACACTCAATTGTACATATATATTTATTATAACATAATTTACATTTATAGGTCCAGTTTAGGAGGATTTATTACACTGGTCACCGACCTTTTTCTTTAAGGTAGTCCTTTTCTTTCAATATATAAACTGATTATATATTCTGTTTATTTCATATTCTATTGATCAGTATCAATAACAGCTGATCAAATGATCAATTAACCCAAACAGTGAACTCAATCACTGCAGGAAGTTTGATTATTTCCTGTGAATATTGAACAGAGATGAGTTTTCCTGATATATTGATCCATTCTGATGCAGGATGAGGCTGTTGATCAGAGACTGAAGCTCTGTCAGTGTAGGCTGGGATCAATAATAATAATAATAATATACACTGTGTTCACATCTTCAAAGTTTAAATAATAATTTACACTATTTAGAGTGTAGAACTATTTCAGTGAACCAAAGTAAACCAAATACTGAGATACAGACCTACTGTATATATTAAAATGTTCTTACAGACCTCAACCAAATAATATTATTAAGGTGAAACAGTCTGTGTTAAACTCACAGTTCTTTGTTCTACCTGGGTATGTTCGGAAAGAAAAGGGTGAAATTTGGTCTGAAGGGCGGCATTATGTAATCTTGGGGGTGTGATGCAGGTCGGGTGGAGAATTGTCGTTTGACGCAAACATTGGTTTGATTTTGTCAATATTTCTAATTTGTGAATTGAACAAGACTCTTAATGATCTGATGAAAGTTGATCAAAAACAACTCCCAAGTTGAGGGTTTCCTGTTTAGATACGGGTGTTTCGTGGTCACCATAGTTTCTCCATTTTGCACTGGGAAGGGGAAGCGAGAGAGTTCTGCAACTACACTGGTAGACTGATGGACCTTTAATCGACCATTGAGTTTATTTATGAGAGATCTAAAGTAATTAGTCAGTTATTTCTGCCAACTGACTGACTCATTGTTTCACTGTTATTCCAACAAATAGAGGAATAAACACTTTTTGTGTTAAAAGAATTCCCTATCCTTTAACCATGACTTTGAGCTGAACCTAGGTCTACCCGTAGGTTACCCTGAAACCAAGTTCTAATCCTCAAACAGCTGTTGGAAGAACTGAGGCCCCGACAGAGAAACATTTAGCAAAAATGTCCTCACTTTTCAAAAATGTCTGGTAGTCCAAAAACTCTGTTTGGTCCTCACAATAGTAGAAGTACGACAGCATACATGGTGACATCAGCAGTTTACACTGAAACAGACTTACCACATAACAGCCTCAGAGCTCATATAACAGATTTCAACACATATACTCAGATCCAGCTGTCAGCCAGCCAACAAAGATGCATCACACACAGACTGACATGTACTGCACACACTCATGACTACAACAGACAAGAGCTCAGGTTCCTTTACTGAGTATCCTCAGTTTGTCGTGCTGATCAACACAAAATATCAAGCCTTACTAGCATCCCGTAGAGGTTGCAATGTCTATTACACAACAGTCTGGGAGTGTTGGGCAGAACAAACAAGAGTCCTTCCAGTAGTGGAGCTAAAGATGTTATGTTTCTCTATGGATTGTGCCAGAGGGAAGGTCAGGAGGTCTTCAAAACTTAAAGGAGTCAATGAAAACTGAAGGATTACTTCGAGAAAAAGCCTTCTAGACTTTAGTTGATATCCTGCAAGGCAACTCTCTGGCACCCAGCACGATTGCCAAGCTGCCACCAGAAAGGTAGATGAAACATCGACACCCTTGGGTTCCAGCTTGAACGAATGGTGGTGTCACTTTGGACTCCTCTTGTGGTTGGAAGACTCCCTCTTGATTCGACCTACAAGAACAATCTCTTGTTTGTGCCAGTAGTGGCATTACACCTCTGCCGCTCCACCCCATTACAAGCAGTGCTGTAGTCCAGACTGAGACAGAAAAGAAAATGGAGGTCAAATGTCTGGCTGTCTGTCTGTCAGTTTGTCTCTCTCTGTCTCTCTCTGTCTCTTTCTCACCCCAACGGGTCGAGGCAGACGACCACCCACCTAGAGCCGAAGGGTCTGTCCTAGATTTCTGCCTCTTCAAAGGCAGATTTTCCTTGCCCCCGTCGCTAAGGTCTTGCTCATGGTGGTACTGTTGGGTCTCTGTAAATAATGTTATAAGGAGTTCGGCCTAGACCTGCTCTATTTGAAAGTGTCCTGAGATAACTTCTGTTATGTATTGGTGCTATACAAATAAAACTGAATTGAATTGAATTGAAATTGAAATGGTGTAGAGATTGGGATTTTAGCTTAGAAAGGTATTGTGAGTATTGCATGCCATGGATGGCTACACGTATCTAAAGAGCCTCTCTTACCACAAATCATCCAGAATACATCTTGATGTTTTTCGTACTGGATGTCCTATAGTTTACATTCCAAATTGTCACTCATAGACAGGCAGAGGAATCATTATCAAGGTAACAACAACTTACTGATGGACAAGGAGCCACTCAACAGCAAGCAGGCCTGTGCAGTCCATGGGCAATGTACTGTATGTCACTCTACCCTGTCCCTACCACTGAGAGAAAACAGACATTTTATTCATACAACCACAAAAGTTGCTTGTCAGGAAAATGTAAACTGAGGTCTTTTGAAGTGTTTAAACAAATCAGCACTTCTGTTGTTTCTCTGGTGAGCACTGTCTACTGTTGGTGAATGAAATGTCAGTTTCTCAGTCCCTCCAGGCTGTTTTTCTTGGGATTGTTGCGACTTAAAATGCCTGTTTCACCAGCAGCTTTTTAAATTTTTTTTCTTTTTTTTGCAAGGAAATTGTAAGAGTAAGTGAAAATTGCAAAAATAGTTTGCAATGTTTAATTTATAAAAAAATGAAAGGCAGCTTGTTCCAGTAAAATTCAAAACACTAGTAGTTTGGTGACGTATGGCTGAATGTTTTGTGCAGAGGGACTGCTATGATTGGAGAATCTCATGGGAAACTACAACAACTGGTCAAATATGCAGATATATTGCGAAGACTGTACAAAATTGCAAGATCACATAGATTTCACTGGGATTGATTGAATTTGCATTAATTGTTTGCAACTTACTGGAGGGAGAAGTTTACATCAACTGCATTTCAAAAGAGTTAAGGACTTAAGGTTCCCAATCTTTTTAAGAAATCATATTCAAGGATCTTTCCAGGACATTTAATTCTTTCTCTTTAATACAGGACAGCACTTGCTCACAAATTGTCATTGGTCACCGGTAGGTCTAGTGAAAGGCCTGATCTACAGCCAGTGTGCGGTTTGTGGTTTACTGTACAAATATATGGCAACTTCCACAAAAGGCGACCCATTGCCTCTGTAGATTCAAATGTCTCATTCTAAAGTAACAAATACACAGCAATTCCTATATTATTTTTATATATACACTAATGAAAACATATGTATGAATATTATATTCCACTTGTGCCAATAGATCTTTCTCTGTGTTACACACCGGACCTTTAATGTTAAAGCTTTCATGCTGGGTAGAGAACTGAGGAGAAAGAAAAGTTGTGGGCAAACAGCTACAGACAATCTCTCTGAAAAAATTACAGATTTAATGTATCATAATGAACTCTCCCAGCTCTGTGCCTCTGCTCAGCCAGCTTGTTTCCTTTTTTATCTACAAGTGAAACTAGAAAACTACTTTAAGAAAGTATGTGAGTCCACCCAGAGGGCTGAGCTCGGATGATTAGGAGGATTAGGAGCTTAAAGCAGATGTTTGGACACACAGCACACACCTGCAGTCAGTTCAGGTCACGTCTATTTTAGATCTCTAAACATTTCTTCATACTCTCTCCTCCTCTTTTTCCAGAATATTTTCGGCCTGTGGCCTTTTCAGTGCTGGCTGATCGCCAAAAAAACATCCAGTTTTGGTGTCAGTCTCTCAGAATCCAAGAGGAAAGGGCTTCGTAGCTGACATTCAGGGTTGAAAATATAATTACTTCATAAAAAACACCATGGGAACAGGAAATGGACCAGAATGCAATGCAGCAACAATGGGATTTGCGTAAACAATGCTTCTCTCCAACATGAGCCAGCATGTTTTTCAGGGTTCATTAAATTCCAGGTGAAATTAATAATGGGCTGCACAATTAATCAAAATATTATCAAAACTGCAATACGGCAAATTGCAGTATGCAATGAGCTTCAATGTTTTGATAAAAGTAAAAAGTGACAAACAGCATTATAATGAAGTACTGTAGTTCTGCACATGTGCTTAAACTGAAAACATGTTTGTTTGATAAAGAGCCCCCAAAAATTCACATCATCGTGATCAGGGGCGGACTGGGACTATAATTCAGGCCGGGAATTTGATACAATCCCAGGCCACCACCACCCCATTAACGCAAAACACTAAGAGTGAGTTAGGTTGGGCGCCTACTGATGTAAGAGTGTAAAATAATAAAGCAAAGGCTCCACATGCGCCCACACACAGCTTTTTCTGTTTCTTTCCCCTACAAAATAAATGTTTCTGTTGTGCTGCAATAACCTGTACTCAAATCACACTTAAATTATGACACTGCTCCCTTCTCCACCTTTGTAAAGAAAAATCCAAAAGCCACCCATAATTTCCCAGCTATTCAAATTCACTAATTGACAATTTTTATATGCATTGGCTATGTTCATATAACAACAAATATGTTCTTAATCTCAATAGTTAAATGTATCCCTGGGGCCAGAGCGGGCGACACTGAATCCTATTTAAAACTGCTGGCTAAAGATAAACGTAAATACAGTAAGATTGTTATCCACGTCGGCGGTAATGACACCCGTTTACGCCAATCGGAGGTCACTAAGATTAATGTGGAGTCGGTGTGTAATTATGCTAAAACTATGTCGGACTCCGTAGTTTTCTCTGGACCCCTCCCCAATGTGACCAGTGATGACATGTATAGCCACATGTCGTCATTCCACCGCTGGCTGTCGAGGTGGTGTCCAGCAAACGATGTGGGCTTCATTGATAACTGGAAGCCTTTTGGGGGAAAACCTGGTCTGATTAGGAGAGACGGCATCCATCCCACTTTGGATGGAGCGGCTCTCTTATCTAGAAATATGGCGAAGTTTATTTCTAAAACCTGACAGTCCAGAGTTGGGACCAGGAAGCAGATCTGCTGTCTTACACACTTCTCTGCTCTTTCTTTAGAACAGTCCCCCACCCAAAACCCCATAGAGACTGTGTCTGTCCCCCGACCACCTAAATTATTTAAAGAAATAAAAACAAGAGGAGTTAAACATAAAAATCTAATAAAAATTAAAACCAACTCCTCAGTAGCACAAAATAAGAGAATGAAATGTGGACTGTTAAATATCAGGTCTCTGTCCTCTAAAGCTGTTTTAGTGAATGAATTAATATCAGATTATGATATTGATTTACTTTGTCTTACTGAGACCTAGTTGTCCCACGAGGAGTATGTTAGCCTAAATGAATCCACCCCCCCAGTCATATTAATACTCACATTCCTCGAGGCACTGGCCGAGGAGGTGGAGTGGCAGCCATATATGATTCGAGCGTTTTAATGGACCCTAGACCTAAACTAAATTATAATTCATTTGAAAGCCTTGTTCTTAGTCACTTTCCTTAGTAACGCATTTATATCATTAATAGACTCAATTGGCTTCTGTCAGAGTGTAAATAAACCAACTCATTGTTTTAATCACACTCTTGACCTCGTTCTATCATATGGCATTGATATTGAACATTTAACAGTCTTCCCACATAATCCTTTCCTATCTGACCATTATTTAATAACTTTTGAATTCATACTATTAGATTATAACCCATTAGGCAAAACTTCCTACAGCAGATGTCTATCTGACAGTGCTGTAGCTAAATTTAGGAGGAGATTCCTTCAGTGTTTAATTCAATGCCATGTCTGAATTTAACAGAATCCTATAACGACTTTAGTCCCTCTGAAATTGATAATCTTGTTGATAGTGCTACAGGCTCACTACGATCAACATTAGACTCTATCGCTCCTATAAAAAGGAAATTATTAAAACATAGGAGACTAGCACCTTGGTATAACCACCAAACCCGCCAGTTAAAACAAATAGCTAGGAAATCTGAAAGGAAATGGAAATTCCAAATTATCAGAATATCGCTCAATTTGGCATAATAATCTTAAAACTTATAGAAAGGCCCTCCGTAATGCCAGAGGAGCCTATTACTCAGCACTAATAGAAGAAAATAAGAATAACCCTAGGTTCCTCTTCAGCACTGTAGCCAGGCTGACAGAGAGTCACAGCTCTATTGAGCCACATATCCCCATAAACTTAAGTAGCAACGACTTCATGAGCTTCTTCTATAATAAAATTATTACAATTAGAGAGAAAATTAATCACAAACTGCCATCAACAGTTATCAGTGGCTCTCCAAGTTCAGGGACTTCTGCCAATGTAAACTTACATATATATTTAGACTGTTTTTCTACTATCGATCTTCATCAGTTAACTTCAATCATTTCTTCATCGAAGCCATCAACCGGTCTATTAGACCCGATCCCAACTAGGCTGCTTAAATAAGTTGTTCCCTTAATTGGCACTTCTTTACTGGATATGATTAATCTTTCTTTATTATCAGGATATGTACCACAGTCCTTTAAAGTAGCTGTAATTAAACCCCTTATTAAAAAGCCCACTCTTGACCCGGGGGTTTTAGCCAACTATAGACCGATTTCTAACCTCCCCTTCCTCTCTAAGATTCTGGAGAAAGTAGTCGCCAAAGAGTTGTGTGACTTTCTACATAAAAATTGTTTATTTGAGGATTTTCAGTCAGGATTTAGAGTTCGTCACAGCACAGAGACAGCTCTGGTTAAAGTTAATAATGACCTTCTGATTGCTTCTGACCATGGACTTGTCTCTGTACTTGTATTATTAGATCTTAGTGCTGCATTTGACACCAGTGACCATAATATTCTTTTACAGAGACTTGAGCATCAAATTGGCATTAAAGGAACCGCACTAAGCTGGTTTAAGTCATATTTATCAGATCGCTCGCAGTTTGTACATGTTAACGATGAATCTTCAATAAATACTACAGTTAGTCATGGAGTTCCACAAGGTTCTGTACTTGGACCAATACTATTTACTTTATATATGCTCCCATTATTAGGAATCACTCCATTAACTTTCACTGTTATGCAGATGATACGCAGTTATATCTATCAATCAAGCCCGATGAAATTAATCAATTATCTAAATTACAAACATGTCTTAAGGACATAAAATCCTGGATGACCTGCAATTTTCTGATGTTAAACTCAGAAAAAAACAAAATTCTTGTTCTTGGCCCCAAAAACCTTAGAGACTCACTGTCTAAAGATATAGTTACTCTAGATGGCATTAACTTGGCCTCTAGCACCACTGTCAGGAGTTATCTTTGATCAGGATTTGTCATTTAACTCCCACATAAAGCAGACCTCTAGGACTGCCTTCTTTCATTTACGTAATATTACAAAAATTAGACACATACTATCACAGACAGATGCAGAAAACTAATCCATGCATTTGTTACTTCAAGGCTGGATTACTGTAACTCTTTATTATCAGGTTGCCCCAATAAGTCCATTAAAACGCTCCAATTAATTCAGAACGCTGCAGCACGAGTACTGACAGGAACTAGAAAAAGAGATCACATCTCTCCTGTACTAGCTACTCTGCATTGGCTCCCTGTAAAATGTAGAATAGAATTTAAAATCCTCCTCCTCACCTATAAAGCTCTTCATGGTCAGGCCCCTTCATATCTTAAAGAGCTCATAGTACCCTATTACCCCACTAGAACACTACGTTCTCTGAATGCTGGGCTACTTGTGGTTCCAGGAGCCAGAGCCTTCAGTTACCAAGCTCCTCTCCTGTGGAACCAGCTTCCAGTTGTGGTTCGGGAGGCAGACACCCTCACCACATTCAAGAGAAGGCTTAAGACATTCCTCTTTGATAAAGCTTATAGTTAGGGCTGGATCAGGTGAGTCCTGAACCATCCCTTAGTTATGCTGCTATAGGCCTAGACTATCGGGGGATTTCCCATGGTGCACTGAGCTCCTCCCTTCCTCTCTCTTTCTGCACTCATTCATGTTCCATTAATGCATGTTACTAACTTCACTTCTTCCCCCGGAGTTCTTGTGCTTTCTCGTCTCGCAGGTTCTTGTCGATCCTGGTGGAGCCTCCTGCCATGGTCCTGCTAGATTGCCATTGCCAATACTGTTGTTGCTGTGCACCTGTCTGTCTGTCTGTCTCTCGCTCTCTCTCTGTCTGTCTGTCTCTCTCTCTCTCTCTCTCTCTCTCACCCCAACTGGTCGAGACAGACGACCACCCACCTAGAGCCGGAGGATCTGTCCTAGGTTTCTGCCTTTTAACAGGCAGTTTTTCCTTGCCCTTGTCTCCAAGGTCTTGCTCATGGTGGTACTGTTGGGTCTCTGTAATTAATGTTTTAAAGAGTTCGGTCTAGACCTGCTCTATTTGAAAAGTGTCCTGAGATAACTTCTGTTATGAATTGGCGCTATACAAATAAAATTGAATTGAATTGAATTGAATTGAATGGGATTTTACCTGGTTAAATAAAGGTTAAATTAAATAATATAATACAAAGATTTCAATATTCATATAATTTATTATGTTGTGTCTATGTTAATTAACCATATTCTAAAATTTGCAACATCCTTTGTTACAACTTAAAACATTTGTTTTATTAAGTCAGTTTAAGCCCCATCAGCATCCACAAAGTGGAACTAACCTCCTCATTAAGCTAGTCGAGCTGGATAGGCTCTGGTTGTGTGTCTGTTGTCACCACTAGTGTTTAATGTCTTACCTGCTCCCTTACTGACAAACATGTCAGTTATTTTACAGCACTTTGCTGCATCTGTGGGCAGTGCTTTTAGCTTTTCAATCCTCTCCCTCTCTGCTCCACCTTTCCTCTTGGGCTGTCGATCTTGCTCGGTTTTTCAAGCATGTAGAACTACAGGTGCTGGAGGAGGGAGGAGGGGGGCGGGGGCGCAACTTGGTGTGTGTGTGTGTGTGTCTGCCCGCAGTGCTGTGACAGAGCCTCAGAACAAGAGAGGAGGGGGTGTGTTTGTGTCAGTCTGTGTGAGCTTCAGCGAGGCAGATACCCTAATGAGCGGCACGACGGATTGTTTATTTAAAAATCAAGCACAACCCGAACTGAGCATTTGATTCCGACCATCGGCAATCGCCGAGCGGGCCAGTTCAGTGGCCAGGCCACCGGGAAATGTCCCGGTGCTCCGGATGGCCAGTCCACCACTGATCATGATATTAATAGTTTTTTTTGTGAAAATTAAATTTGGGATGCAAAAAAGATATCACTCAATTCTTAAATTCTAAGTAGTAATTACATTACTGTAATGTTACAGCCCAACACTGATTAATACACCAGAAAATATTTCATTTGTAATAAAGATTTTTCCTTTCTGCTGCAGTTCGAACACAAAGAAAGTCCAAGATCTCAGATTCAAGTGAACTTTCTTAAAGGATGACAGTCGATGGTGAGTAAACTTTCTCTGTCTGACGGCTTCAAAGAGTCTCAAAGGGGCTCAATAAAAACCTGGATCTGTGTGTGTAACGTCATCACTTTGAACCTTTAAGGCCTGAACCTCCGACTCCTCACAGACACAGCTAACACCTGGGCTTACAGAGCGGTTACGTAAAGCACTCCAAACTCTTCAGAGAGAGAAAAGTCAAACGCTAACGCACAAATGCACTGACTCTGGGGAGGGATGATTCATAAAGTGAGTAAAAGAGGAAAAACTCAGATGACAAAAAGAGCTTTAGAAACTTAAAGAGATCTAAAGAAGCGCTCTCTCCGCCTCTGCTCTCTCCATCATCTGCAGAGACGTGTGAATAAGAGAGGAGAGAGAGGAAAAAAGAGAGACAGAAATGGGGAGAAGTCAGAAAAAATGAAAAAGACGGACAAGTAAGAAGAGTAGCAAAAAACAGGTGGAGAGAGAAAGGTCGAGGGACGGACACGAGCTGAGAGCAGATGTGAGGGAGCTGACAGGTGAAGACGGCCGATCGATGCCAGCCGAGATCACAGAGACAGGTGGACCGTACCTGCAGTGAGTCATCGCTCTGTGTGCTGAAGTGAAGAGGAGAAAAAGATGAAGAGGTGGTGGTGGTGGTGAGGGAAACCTGTTCCTGCGTCACTGCTTTACATCCCTTTACCTTTTTTTGCTCCCCTCCTGTTTGATGTCTCGGTGTCTCTCCTGGGAGACGACGTTTCAACTGCTGCTCAGAAAACTGATTTAAAGTTTGTACCTGTGTGATGAAGAGAAAAAACCCACAAATCTTAACTTGATACAGATTTAAACCCCAGTCACACAGGATTAATGGGCTTGTAGATGATTACTAAAACATTTACCTGTAATTATTTATACAAGCAGTTGATTAAAAGGCTCTTTCTGAATGCTTTTATGGTCAGATCTGACAGTCAAAGGTCCAGTGTGTAACACTGAGGAGGATCTATGGTCAGGAATGTCATGTGGGAACTGTTGGGTTTCTGTAAATAATGTTATAAAGAGTTCGGTCAAGACCTGCTCTATTTGAAAAGTGTCCTGAGATAACGACTGTTATGAATTTGCACTATCCAAATAAAACTGAATTTGAGTTTTTCGCTAATATCGCAGCCATCATAGTTCCTACTTCACACTTAACAACCCGTTCTCATTCCCAGGTCATCAAATACAGATGCGAGTGATGTTCAGTTAGTTGCAATCTGCAACTTCAATTCAATTCAATTTTATTTGTATAGCGCCAATTCATAATAAAAGTTATCTCAGGACACTTTTCAAATAGAGCAGGTCTAGACCTAACTCTTTATAACATTATTTACAGAGACCCAACAGTACCACCATGAGCAAGACCTTGGAGACAAGGGCAAGGAAAAACTGCCTGTTAAAAGGCAGAAACCTAGGACAGATCCTCCGGCTCTAGGTGGGTGGTCGTCTGTCTCGACCAGTTGGGGTGAGAGAGAGAGAGAGACAGAGAGAGAGACACAGAGAGAGAGAGAAAGAGAGAGAGAGAGAGAGAGAGATAGACAGACAGACAGACAGGTACACAGCAACAACAGTATTGGTAATGGCAATCTAGCAGGACCATGGCAGGAGGCTCCACCAGGATAAGAACCTGCGAGACGAGAAAGCACAAGAACTCCGGGGAAGAAGTGAAGTTAGTAACATGCATTAATGGAACATGAATGAGTGCAGAAAGAGAGAGGAAGAGAGTAGCTCAGTGCACCATGGGAAATCCCCCCGATAGTCTAGGCCTATAGCAGCATAACTAAGGGATAGTTAAGGACTCACCTGATCCAGCCCTAACTATAAGCTTTATCAAAGAGGAATATCTTAAGCCTACTCTTGAATGTGGAGAGGGTGTCTGCCTCCCGAACCACAACTGGAAGCTGGTTCCACAGGAGAGGAGCTTGGTAACTGAAGGCACTGGCTCCTGTTCTACTTTTTGAGACTATAGGAACCACAAGTAGCCCAGCATTCAGAGAACGTAGTGTTCTAGTGGGGTAGTAGGGTACTATGAGCTCTTTAAGATATGAAGGGGCCTGACCATGAAGAGCTTTATAGGTGAGGAGGAGGATTTTAAATTCTATTCTACATTTTACAGGGAGCCAATGCAGAGAAGCTAGTACAGGAGAGATGTGATCTCTTTTTCTAGTTCCTGTCAGTACTCGTGCTGCAGCGTTCTGAATTAATTGGAGCGTTTTAATGGACTTATTGGGGCAACCTGATAATAAAGAGTTGCAGTAATCCAGCCTTGAAGTAACAAATGGATGGATTAGTTTTTCTGCATCTGTCTGTGATAGTATGTGTCTAATTTTTGTAATATTACGTAAATGAAAGAAGGCAGTCCTAGAGGTCTGCTTTATGTGGGAATTAAAAGACAAATCCTGATCAAAGATAACTCCAAGATTCCTGACAGTGGTGCTAGAGGCCAAGTTAATGCCATCTAGAGTAACTATATCTTTAGACAGTGAGTCTCTAAGGTTTTTGGGGCCAAGAACAAGAATTTCGTTTTTTTCTGAGTTTAACATCAGAAAATTGCAGCTCATCCAGGACTTTATGTCCTTAAGACATGTTTGTTATTTAGATAATTGATTAATTTCATCGGGCTTGATCGATAGATATAACTGCATATCATCTGCATAACAGTGAAAGTTAATGGAGTGATTCCTTATAATGTTGCCTAAAGGGAGCATATATAGAGTAAATAGTATTGGTCCAAGTACAGAACCTTGTGGAACTCCATGACTAACTGTAGTATTTATTGAAGATTCGATCTGATAAATATGACTTAAACCAGCTTATTAGTTCCTTTAATGCCAATTTGATGCTCAAGTCTCTGTAAAAGAATATTATGGTCACTGGTGTCAAATGCAGCACTAAGATCTAATAATACAAGTACAGAGACAAGTCCCTTGTCTGAAGCAATCAGAAGGTCATTATTAACTTTAACCAGAGCTGTCTCTGTGCTGTGATGAACTCTAAATCCTGACTGAAAATCCTCAAATAAACTATTGTTATATAGAAAGTCACACAACTCTTTGGCGACTACTTTCTCCAGAATCTTAGAGAGGAAGGGGAGGTTAGAAATCGGTCTATAGTTGGCTAAAACCTCTGGGTCAAGAGTGGGCTTTTTAAAAAGGGGTTTAATTACAGCTACTTTAAAGGACTGTGGTACATATCCTGATAATAAAGAAAGATTAATCATATCCAGTAAAGAAGTGCCAATTAAGGGAACAACTTCTTTAACCAGCCTAGTTGGGATCGGGTCTAACAGACAGGTTGATGGCTTCGATGAAGAAATGATTGAAGTTAACTGATGAAGATCGATAGCAGAAAAACAGTCGAAATATATATCTAAGTTTACATTAGCAAAAGTCCCTGAACTTGGAGAGTCACTGATAACTGTTGATGGCAGTTTGTGATGAATTTTCTCTCTAATAGTAATAATTTTATTATAAAAGAAGCTCATGAAGTCATTGCTACTTAAGTTTATGGGGATATGTGGCTCAATAGAGCTGTGACTCTCTGTCAGCCTGGCTACAGTGCTGAAGAGGAACCTAGGGTTATTCTTATTTTTTTCTATTAGTGCTGAGTAATAGGCTCCTCTGGCATTATGGAGGGCCTTTCTATAAGTTTTAAGATTATCTTGCCAAATTGAGCGATATTCTGATAATTTGGAAGAGCGCCATTTCCTTTCAGATTTCCTAGCTATTTGTTTTAACTGGCGGGTTTGGTGGTTGTACCAAGGTGCTAGTCTCCTATGTTTTAATAATTTCCTTTTTATAGGAGCGATAGAGTCTAATGTTGATCGTAGTGAGCCTGCAGCACTATCGACAAGATTATCAATTTCAGAGGGACTAAAGTTATTATAGGACTCTGTTAAATTCAGACATGGCATTGAATTAAACACTGAAGGAATCTCCTCCTTAAATTTAGCTACAGCACTGTCAGATAGACATCTGCTGTAGGAAGTTTTGCCTAATGGGTTATAATCTAATAGTATGAATTCAAAAGTTATTAAATAATGGTCAGATAGGAAAGGATTATGTGGGAAGACTATTAAATGTTCAATATCAATGCCATATGATAGAACAAGGTCAAGAGTGTGATTAAAACAATGAGTTGGTTTATTTACACTCTGACAGAAGCCAATTGAGTCTATTAATGATATAAATGCGTTACTAAGGCTGTCATTGTTAACATCCACATGAATATTAAAATCACCTACAATAATTACTTTATCTAATTTAAGGAATAAACTTGATAAAAACTCTGAGAATTCAGATATAAAATCAGAGTACGGTCCAGGAGCGCGGTACACTATAACAAATAGAACTGGCTGCAGTGTTTTCCAGTTTGGGTGAGAAAGACTAAGAACAAGGCTTTCAAATGAATCATAATTTAGTTTAGGTTTAGGGTCCATTAAAACACTCGAATCATATATGGCTGCTACTCCACCTCCTCGGCCAGTGCCTCGAGGAATGTGAGTATTAATATGACTGGGGGGGTGGATTCATTTAGGCTAACATACTCCTCGTGGGACAACCAGGTCTCAGTAAGACAAAGTAAATCAATATCATAATCTGATATTAATTCATTCACTAAAACAGCTTTAGAGGACAGAGACCTGATATTTAACAGCCCACATTTCATTCTCTTATTTTGTGCTACTGAGGAGTTGGTTTTAATTTTTATTAGATACTTCACCACAAGATGAATAGAACTCTTGCACACTGAGTCTGATAAGTTTCATTATTCTATTAGTTGTGACTTGTCACACATTGAGGATGATTTTGGAAGTAGAAAAGGAAAAAGTAGTTGAGTCGCACACCTAAATTTCACCCAACCCAGGTTTTAACATTATAGCTGGGACTACATCAGTATGCGTCTGAAATCGCCGCTGCGCTCATGTTCACAGTGCAGCATCCAATCTAAAATCTAAAGTTTGGAAGACATTTGAATTCTATAAGAAGGAAGGAAAGTTGGACAAAACTCTGTCCATTTGTAAGATCTGTTGGACAGCAATTAACAGCGGTAGCATGACAGATCTAAACACTCACCTGGTGGGAGGAGTCTGTGGATGCTAATTCAGCTAGCACAAGCAAGAACACACAAGATATTAACACTTTCCAGTCACATTTGAGCTCCAACTGGGTGAGTAATCACTACAGAAAGTCTGTTGGAGAAGCAATAAACAAACAATGACACGTAATTCTGAAATGAGACATTTTGTCTATATCAGATTGTAACGTATTGAATTGTTCTGTATTAATCGTATCGTAGTGATATGTATCTGGATACATATTGGGTTGGTGCACACCCCTAGACATTAGTTTACACACTGACAGATCCCTTGCTCTCTCTTGTATATTTTAGTAGTAACAGTGCACTAGCTGGATGTCGGGATCAGACCTGTGACCTTTTCCTTCTGAGAGGCTTTTACTGCTTCATTTCCAGCAAGAGAAAAGGGCAGTTCTTGTGTTCTCACACAGTCTGAGTGCCCAGCTGTGAAACCACATCATTCTCCTCATGGTTTCCTAACTACAGTTTGTCTTTCCCTTCTCCACCCTCTCTGTTTCTCACATAATTTCCCCTGTTCCTTGTCATGTTTGGACAGATTGCATACGGCGGTTTGGCCTAAATATACGCTGCGGTCAGGAGGTTTCTCAACACTTCTCGCTCCTCACCAACAAGTGCTGTTTCTGAGAACTGCGTCAGTACTGAGAGGACGGACGCGCTCATGCACACGACTCTGATAACGGTGATTATGATGATGAAGTGCAGTGACACAGGACAAGCTCAGTACAAATATCAGTGTGTGTGTACAAACCATCCTGCAGAGTCATGGTGGGTGTGGAGCTCTCTGACGGTCCGGCCAAACCACCAAAGTGGGCGTTCAGACTGTGACAGGACCGAAGCTGCACTGGGAAAACCAGGACCTTTGACTCGACCGCTGCTGCCACACAAACTGAGCTCAGAAACAACCTTGTTGCGCTGAAATGAGCTGAGAGATGTTGGAAAGCGTGAAGAATGAGGTGTTCAGATATGGAGGGTTTTGTAAGATCCAGATGAAATTAGGCTGACAGGGACAGATTCTCTGAAAGTCTGAGATGGTGTTTGGAAATTATAGTTTCCATGTCTGCAAAGTCAGTCAGTCATCTGTGGGCAGAAAGCCTCGGCCCAAACCATTAAAACACTGTGAATACTGAAAGATCAGATCAGTCATGATTTATATGATTTATAAATAGCTGATTATTAACGCTTATTATACTAATTCTTAACTCTGTCAGTTTCTAAATACTGCAGACCCATACTGTAAATTTTTTAACATAAAACCTCGGGGTATTCAACATTTCTGGGTTCACAATGCTGGCAAGTTGACTACAACTGGGACAGCAGTTCATTCCACCTGCCTTCAATATTTTATCGTGGCTTTTATCAGTCGGATTGTGCAGGACGTCCAAACAGCGATTTTACTTACTTTTTATTTTCTCCCACAATTTCATTGCAAAAAAAGTCTAAGAACATGCATTGCAGTTTGTTTTAGAAAAGCTCCCACAAAATCAGATATTTTAGGCCGCAACAATCCCAATTGTTTGGATCTTATTCAAGACACATGCAGCCTTTATTTTAACAGCTGCTTTTATTTGAGACTTGTATGGTAACAGTTTGAAAACTTGCTACAGACAATAAGGAGGGAGTCGTCAGCGAAAGCATTCATCCAAACTGACGACAATGTGTTTACATAGTTATTAATATTATGAAACATTAATACTCACAGCTTTTATCCTCTGGCACTTAAACTCATCAACACTGCTCTGTTTAATAAGTAACAACTGACTTTTTAATGTGCCGTGTTTTCACTTCACATCCAGTACAAGGTTTTTATTTTGATTTATTTATATGTGGTTTGTCATCATCTCATAATATTTTAATATGTTTTTGACTTGTAATGTGAAGTTTATATTGAGAACAAGTGTTTTACTGCACTTTTTAAAAGGAAGTGACTGTAAATTGAGCTGAAAACATGAGATGGAGTCAGATGTTAAATTCTCTAAATGATGAGTCAGCTGGAAGAAATAAAAATCAAACAGATTGTGTAAATTCCTGAGAAGCAATGTGACCCCTGATTCCTTTTAATGCACATTTTTTTAATCCAATATTGTAAACAGTGTTGACATTGTTAGTCACCGCCTGACCACATGACTCTGACCTTATAGTAAATTACAAATTAGATAGCACTTAGAAAATGCTAAGCAGTTTTCTGTTGTAACATTTCATGCCCTTAAAAGGCACAAACTTCAGCTCTGGAGGATGTTGCTTCATACACTGAATCACTGATATTTCATCTGCATTAATCATAAACTGGTTGGACTGGACTGGCTGTAGATTGTCCCCGTTTGTTAAAGCCAGAAAGTTCCTCCTCAACCGCAGCGTAATTAAGTTAGGTAATTAAAACTGTCCATTTCTGAAGATCAGTGTTGTCGCCATCTTGGCAGTCCTGACTCCGCTGGCTAATCAAAAATGGGCAAAGAGGTGGAGTTGAGGCTAAATGAAGCCTGGTTACTGAAAACAGCCGCCTGAGATGGCACCAACCTGTCAGTCAAAGCCACTCCCTTAATTATGCTTCATACTTCATCAAGACTTTTCTCTTTTCATTACAGTGAATAACAAGGAACTGAGGACTTAATTGAATCAAATATATAAATGACGGTGTAATACAGCTCTGAATTGCTATATTTAAATAAATTTGAGATTTCTGAAGGTCTATAAGCAGCAACAAATGCTTCCTTATTGATTATTACTTTAGGTTGAAGCATGTAAGAGAAAAACATGAACAGCTGACAGAGTTTTCCAACCACCTCTTTCTCCCTGTGTGTAAATGGCAGCCAGTTCAAAAACGCAGGAACAATATTTCTAGAACAAGAACTATAAATATACCATTTTTAATTTTTAAGTCAAATCACAAATGAAGAAAGGTCATAAAAAGTCTACATGGTACATGGCCCAACACACCCTACAGAGCACGCACAGAGAAACCTTTTGCTTTCTGGAGCTTGAATCCATGACCGTTTTGGGCTTCCATAGATTTAATTTCTGGAACCAGAGAGTTTGATGTTCAGCAGCCGACTCACATATTAGATGCTGGGGTGTCCTTGAATGCGTCAACAGGTAAGATGTTTCAGTCCTATGAATGAACGATGAATAACACACGATGTCTCAGATCAGTTGATATGATGGAAAATGGAAAGAAGAGCTACTAAATGGAACTTTGCAACTACTGTTTCCAATGTAAAGAATAAACCTCAATGTTTGAGCCAACGTGGACGAGAGGTTCGTAAAGTTCCCGGAGCACCACAGATGAGTTAGTTCAACTCAAACTGTTTGAGGAAACCAATTAAACCAACAACAATTTAAGGAAAGATATTTGATTTGAGTTAAAGTAACTCAAATATTTATTGTTATGGTAAGTTTGGTAAATTGTACAAATTTCATTCAGTTAATTGAAGTTGCAGCTTTTCTCCAAATGTAAATAAAATGTGAGAACAGAATTTATCTGAATAAAGTCATTTAACTTAACAAATGTTACAACTGATTTTAAATTTACTGTTTTCTTCCATTAAAGCAAATTATACAATTCATAATTCATTGATTATCAGCCAGTTCACTGTTTTTGTTTTTATGTGACAAACATAAAATCATTACACTTTGGGGATCATGAAGAATTATTTGGATGCTAAACTAATGGCTGCCAGGGAGGAAGATCAATTCAAACACTGATGGGTGATTTTGGAAATTGATATGCAGATATTTGGGATCAGTAAAGATCGCTATAACGATTCAAACACCCACCACTTCTCACTGATCAAAGGTCATCATGTTTGTTTGCTACCAAATAGTTTGAGTCTGACACACAGCGACACTGCCAGGAACCACTGGGGAATTTTGGACGAGAGACATAAAGAAATAGAGAGAGAGAATACAGACGCACACAGATCTTTGACTCAGTCATTATTCCAGCAGTGAGAGTGTTGGAGGTCTTTATTCACACAGTTTGTTCCACAGATGAAGAGTCATATGTGTTTGATATCTGTGTGTGTGTGTGTTGGAAGCTGCCCTGAATCACCTCAGATGCTTTGAGGTGTCATAAGTCTGAGTCTGGAAAATGTCCGGTTACTTTAAAACACACACGAGGATGTTGGCAAATAAAACCAGAGCTCCTCTTTGTGTGCTGTGTAAAAAGTTACCTGAAGGTCTGACCAAGCAGCCTTTTCCTTTTTCCATCTTTTTGGTGGTTGTTACAGTTAGAAGACCCCAGATGAAGTGGACAACAATTATTCTTATTTCAGATTTTACAATGTTTTATCACTTTTATGAAAGGTCAGAAAAAGTAGTTGAGGATATGAGGGAGTTTGAGGTCACTATTTGTGAAAGCAAACACACACTCATCTCTGGCAGTATCCGTCTCTCCCAGTACCACCATTATGCCCAGTTCACACAGAAGGCAGGTTTATTCCTGAACTGAACCGGTTTAAGAACATGAGCTAGTTTGGTGAAAAACTCCTTCTTCTTTTCCTTCCCAGCTGTTCTGGTTTGGAGCCACGATTGCAGTGTTTTCGCACCATTCATCTGACCTCTGCCCACTATCCTAACATCACATTTTAGCTGCTAACCAACCATAAATGCACGATCGCAGCATTAACGAACGTGACCACGTAAGCAGGCTGATATTGAAACAAACTACTAGAGACTTTATTCTCACTGGAACAGTCGTAGAGAAACTTAGAAATTATTTAAGCAATTTTCAGTTTTTCCTGCAGTTTCATTGTCAAATAAGTGACTATAAACATCAATAGACATTTGAGTTTCAGTTTGGAGCCACGATTGCAGTTTTTTTTTTTAACCATTCACATAATGAACGTAACAATCCCTGTGAAATCCACATTTTGTCCAGTCACTGCAACCTTTCAGCAGATTTGACCAATCATAGTGGTCTCCCGCACAAAGTGTTGAGCCAAAAGTTTGAGAACTTTCTCCATTCGCCATCAATTTTCAGAACTGCAGATATTTGCAGTCACAGTTGATTTTTACATTCAGATATTGTCAAAAGTTAATTTTGTGTCATCAATCATCAATCATTGACTGTACAGTTGAAACACTAAAGACTCTTTGACATCGAGTATTAACAGCCACTGTGTCTCTCTCCCCCCTTTCCTGTCTATCTTCACCTGTCCTATCGAAATAAAGGCATCAAAAGCTCCTGATCAGATTTAAATCCTCTCTCCTTCTAACCTTTATTTTTTCTTTTCTTCCATCCTTCCTCCTCTTTTGCTGTTCCTCCTTCTTTCCTTCTTGCAGATGATATTTTACTACCTCTGTTCATTTTATGAGAGAACTGCGTTAAAGTAGCATCTGTCCATCACACACACACACACACACACACACACACACACACACTGACTTACATTCATTTCCTGGAGACTAACCCCAACCTGAACCAATGACCCCGAAATCAGCTTTTTTCTAATCGGGGTACACGGCTTTTGTCCCCAATTAACTGGTCTTTAGTCTGAAATGTGCCCCCGTATGTCAGACCACACAAATAGACTGTGTATGTGTGTGCAGCAGGGCAGTAAATTAGTCCACACCTCCACCGAGTGTTTCATAAAGCTGCAGAGAGAGAGAAGAAGAAGAAGACATCAGTGACCTCTGAGAGTGTAAGAAAACAAAGAAGGTTTGGGAAGAAGGACGAAGAAGGGAACTGGTGACCTAAAGAGGGAAAAAAAGATGGCTGCACAGTGAAGAAGAACAGATGAGAATAAAGAAAGCTGATGAATGGAGGGAGAAAAGAGGCGAAGGAAGGTGGCGGCGTGTGAAGGTACTTTGAGGTCACAGAGGGGGAGATTACAGCTTGTGTCCACTAGATGGAGCACTTCAATCTGCATTGTGACAGACCTGAACACTGCAGCCACAGTCAGTGTTTACCTGCTCACCACACCTGACCGAGCAGCTCTGAAACTGTAGTTTAAACACAGTTTTATGTCACAGAGGAGAAGCAGCACACAATAAATCCATGAAGACATTTTGTTTAAATAAAGACCTTCTACAGTCTGATTCTCCCACAATGACTCAAATCAGGCTTTTTTATTAAGGTGGTGTTTTGTTCGATAAATTTCCATCTTCAGCTTTAAAGCTTCAGCAGCTTCAAGTAAAAGCAGAAAATAATTTTGCTGCAACTTTTCTTTGAAGCTTTATGCTCTATGATATGAAATATTTTGCACCATTCAGCCTTTGGAAACTAAAACTTTAAATAAAGTTCTGTGGTTTTGAACGACACAAGGCCATAATGATGGACCTGGCCTGCAGGGTTGAAGAGGTTCATTTAAACCTCCCTGTACTTATCCAGAGCTCCTGAATGTATTTTGGATGCAGGTTTTTCAGCCCCGGAGGCGACTTTAAAAACAAAGTGCATCGGAGCCGCCGCCGGTGTTACGACAGGTTCATGACTCACAGGTCGAGAGTTATTTAAAGAAACCACCAGTGCAGACAAGTTAATTTCCATCATACACACATGCAACGCCTTAATAAGGCGACTCAGTGAGCGGTGACCTCACACACACACACACACACACACACACAGTGATGATGTCATAACAGCGGAGGGAGAATCCCAGACATCCCAACGTCAGCGAGTAACTCTGCGTCTTCTCCGCTTCCTCTACAGTCAGATCTGACTCTGTTCTCCGGGTTCTCTAACGAACCACATGTGAGAGAGAGCGAGGGGGCAAGAGACAGTATGATGTAACAAGAGAAAGAGAGAGAGAGAGAGTGGATGAGTCGTAAACAAAACCAAGAACTAAACCTACACTCAAATTTAATTAATACATTTTTAGTATCAAAACAGTTCCCCCTTGAAAACCCCTAAAAACATTTTAAATACTTTCCATTAAATCACCTAAAATCACAGTCCCTTTACATTAGGAACCCTTTAGAAATGTCTTCAAATCTGTTAGATCTCCTTAAAAACCCATTACATGTTCTTAAAAACCTACGCAGATGTTCCCATTTAGAAGCCCCTAGAACCCACCAACACATTATTAGATCCCCAGAAGCCCCTCTGCGGGTGTTTTAGCATCTCTTTAGATCGTGTTTGAGAACTCTGTAAAACCTGTTCAGGATCCTAACAGAAGAACCCGAGAAGAACCTTTTGGACACTATTTTCCCTTTTCAAGAACTCTTACAACCTGTTTAATCCCTTCATACATTTCCTGTCCACCCGTTTGAATTCAGTCCTTTCCAAAGTTAGAAAATGCTTTAGGGTTGAGACTTTCAGGCCTGTAAGAACCGCTCAGACCAGATTCAACCACCAAATTACCGGCTCCGTTTTAAGTCCTTGGAACCTCTGCGCGATCTAGCAAACCAGCCGTTTCTGCTAGTTTCGAACGATTGCAACCAAGGATGCAACCTGTAGAATATGACACGGCCACTTTGGTTCCCAAGGAAAATCTGCTTTTTGAAAACATTCCAGCTGGGAACCATTTTTTCAGGAACAGAGCCAGTTCCCTGTTGGTGCTAAAGGACTAACCTGGACTTGAACCAGCTGTTCTCTGGTTCCCTCGCCAAAGTCTCTACGGACTGAGCTACTGGTTCTCCACTGAGAGAAGTTGTGGTTGTGGACATGGAACATGTTTCATTACAGATATAAAATCCAAAAAACATGTGAATGGTGCAGGAGTCCCTCGCTCATACCAAACTCCGCCACCGCCACCGTCGCTGCGCCTGCCACAACGCGAGAAGGCGAGACCGCACAGTCATGAACCATGATGTCATGTTGACTGGAGCTGAACAGCAACCAGACTAAACAAACTCAGACTGCCAGACTGACTGACTGATAGACAGTCAGACAGATGGACGGGAGAGTCACAGGCGAAATCCAAGTCATCCAGTTTTCCCCTCAACACGTAACTCATTCACAGCCGACCGTGGGAGGGGGGGAGGGAGGGAGGGATAAAGGAATCCCAGCCCTGCTCTGTCGAACAGAGGGAGGGGAGAAATAAATAAAAAAAGAGAAGAAGGGGGGGAGAAGGATGACTTGGATGAGTCACGGAGCGAGATGGGAGGAGCTGGAGTGGAGGAGAGAGAGAGAGGGATGGAGGGAGGGAGGGAGGTATAATTATGGTAGGAGGCTGCCAGAGTGAGAGAGAGAGAGAGGGGAGAGCAGCAGAGGGAGGGAAAGAAAGAAGAGAGAGTGAGTCCAGCCCACTCCGGTAAAACCATTCAACTGGTGAACGCATTCAACACAGAGAGAGAGAGAGAGAGAGCGAGAGAGGACGAGAGGTAAAAAGAAAGAGAGAGAGGAACTCCCTTCGTCTGGGATAACTTAACTCTCTCACTCACTCACACACACTCTGAACACACACTCTGCAGCGACTTCACCCCGGGAACGAGGATCCTCCGGCGCTCCAGAGTTTTTCCTTCTTCATCCATTCATCACATCTGAGAGTTTCTTCTTCTTCTTCTTCTTCTTCTCGTCTTGTTGTTTTTTTTCTTTTTCTTTCTTTCTTGTGACGCCTCCACATTTTCCAGCCATCTGTCCCTGACAAAAAAGATAAGGATTACTCATTTTCTCTCTCGGCGTTGTTGTGTTTTTGTTTTTTTTTTCTTTTTTGTCCTCCTCTCTCTCTTGTTTCTTTACAGCTTTTTTTCCCCCTCCGTTTTTTTCGCAGGTGGACTGTGAGCTGAGCTGAACTTTGCAGCTTCCAAACTTCTGAGGAGACAAAGACATTAAGAGAGAGAGAAAGAGAGAGAGAGAGAGAGAGAGAGAGAGAGAAGGGCTGTGGAAGGAAGGAACACGAGGAAGACTTTTCTTTCTTCATCCAGGACTGAATTTTTCCTCAAACACTTTTAACTCTTCGTCTCCTTTTGGCTCCGTCTGTGCATCTGCATCCGACAGCATCACCAAATCCAAGCCCTGGCGGCCAATCAGATGACTCCTGCCATCATGTCCGTCTTGCCTCTGCTCAGCTGGACCGTCCTGCTCCTGGTCCAGATCTGCGGCTCGTCCTCGGACCCGGCGTCTGACCTCCAGCCGCTGTCCCTGACCGTCCATCCCCACCACCAGCCACTGCCGGACGCCGCCTCCAGCAGCTCCCACTGCCCCTCCTGCGCCTTGGCCAGGATGAGGAGGAACGAAGGGGGCCCGGCGGCGGACGACATGGACGACCAAGAAGAAGTGGCGGCGGCGGCTCAGCAGGACGTGGTGGAGGCGGTGAAGAGGCACATCCTCAACATGCTGCACCTCCAAGCCCGGCCCAACATCACCCGGCCCGTGCCGCGTGCCGCACTCCTCAACGCCCTGCGCAAGCTCCACGTGGGGCGAGTGGCGGAGGACGGAAGTGTGCAGATCGAGGGGGAGGAGGAGCCGCCGGCGCGAGGAGGGCGGGGAGGCCGGGGAGGAGGGGGAGGAGCGGCGGCGGCCCAGGCGGCAGCTCGGGCTGGAGACGGCGGCGACGCGCAGGAGACAACAGAGATCATCACCTTCGCTGAGGCTGGTGAGTGCGTACGGCTCAGTGTGTGTGTGTGTGTGTGTGTGTGTGTGCATGTGTCCACCTGCTGGTGAATACACATACACAAACACACACACACACACTAACCTCTGTAATGGCCTCCTGCTGTTTTCAAAGAATAGCTCATTATCTACTTAAAGAGGAGATTTGTGTGTCGCCGTGTGTGTGTGCTGCAATGTTTTCCTGACAGTAGCAACACAGAACGAGTACGAGTCAGCGAGAGAGAGAGAGAGCGAGAGAGAGAGAGAGAGAGAGAGGGAAGAAGACAGCTCATACATGCAGTCTGCGCTCAGCTGTTAATTGTAGTCCTTCCTGTGTGACCTTTGACCTCCTGCAGGTCTTTGTAGGCGCCGGCACGGTGCTGGAAGTCGGGGCACTGCAGCTGCTAAAATCCGCAAATAATGAAAAGATTAATTCAGAAAATGTTTTTACTTTCTCCTTTTTTTACTGGTATTAATGTCATGAAAAAAAGGTTTTAGTGGGTTTATCCACTAAAAAAAAAATCATGTAAAATGTGAATAAGTATTAATCACAGCAACCGGTTTCCTTCCTTCTTAATCATTTAGTAAACTGACTCAGTGATCTATTTTAGTAAGTGTGTGTAAAATTGGTGATTTGGATGAATTTTGAGCCTCTATTATGCTTTTCGGTATAAATTCATTGTTTTCTTGTCTCTGATACTTTAGTCATTGTTCTATCACAGTGGTCCCCAACCTGAGAGTCAGGACCCCCACTAGGGGTCGCCAAAGCTTCACAGAGGGTCGTGAGACCTCCTTGATTTTAAGGCGTGTTAGAAAACTTAAAAAATATCAAAGTCGGTCTATATCTCAGCATTGAGGAAAGATTACACTGTAAAACCAGACTTCAACTCAAAAAATGTATTACATCAATAATTTTAAGTAAAACTAACTAAATGTTAACAAAACATTATTTATCAGTTAGATTTGGTCATTTTATGACACAGACTTCATTTGGATCTTTTGACTTAATGAAGAATGTTTTTGAACTTACAAAACAAAGTTTGTGTAACTTAAAATGTTCGCTGTAAACTTATTTTTTGAGTTAAAATTGCATATCACATTACAGAGAATTACTTAGTATCTAAACTCTGATGAGCTTTAAATATCAGCGAGAAGAAAACAGTGAACTGGTCAAAAAAGCAATGCAGACAGAAGAGTGTATAAAAAGTTATCAAGATATCAGAAAAACTCATCTCTGATCAATATTCACTAGAAATATCTGGTTTTATACAAACTTCCTGCAGCTGTTCGCTGTTTGTATATTTGTTTATGAGCTGATGGATAACGGCTCCCTTAAGGAACAAGGTTGGGAACCACTGGCTCTATTAGACAATTTACACTTCTTCACAAGTGAACAAAATGTCGAGCTACAGGCCCAGCCCCCCCAGGTCACCGAAGGGTCACACACATCCTGCCTTTCTTACGTGTACACCTCCAGTTTTGTGTGTTCCTACTTGTTATGTTTTAGCCATCAACTACAAACTGGCCTGATTCTCCCTTCCTGCTGATCATTTTCCAAATCCTCCATCAACTTCTTAGACTCCTGCTTTCAGTTCACGTCTGTGAGCCTGCGCAGACACGATTCATCCCGGGCACTCTGTGCTCGCTGCCATCGTTTAGTGCCGCCACAGCATCTGAGACTTGTTGATTTTTGTTGATATTGTTGGATTTGCAGCAGAAACAAAAGGAAACCCGTTACGGTGTGTGCTGTGCATTGGATTTGCAGTAATGTGACGGGTGTGTGATTTATGCTCAAAACCGTGTGAAGTCGCCGGTATGAGCTCGTTAATCCGGTGGAAACAGCGGCACACGCTCTGCACTGCTCTTTCCCAGAGCTCACCTGTCAGTCAGGCGTGTGGGTGGGACTGTGACGTCCTCTCCTTCCTCCTCTGGATTTTCTGTTGGTGCAGTTTCTGTAGGCGAGAGTCTGGAACAGCAGATGGAAAAGATTTTTATGAACTGGATCTGTGGAGACAGGCTGAGAGGAGCAGCTTTCTTTAGAGGACAACACAGGATTTAATGCTGTTTAAAGAGTTCCTCTCCGTGGATAAATGATGAATTATTTCACTGTTAAAATACATATGTAAATAATTGAATTCAGAATCATATTAAGACTTTTTAAAAACATTTCGTATTGTCTCCTGGATGCAGTCTGATATATATGGTGACTTATATATACTTCACATCTACAACCACACGTAGTTTTCAGATAGCTTAGCTAATGTTAGCAAAGGTTTTGTTAAGTATTCGTAGCTCATACTGAGAGGACTTTTTTACATTAAATAAATAATAATGCACAGTAACATACATCGTTTTTACAGGTTTTTTAACGCACCATAATATCAAGAAGGTCGAGCACATGTGGTACCTACGCCTGCTCCGTTCGGAAGATTTCGAATAAAAATAAATTAGGTCAGAACACGAAACCGGTTTTAAAATCTGGACTGAGATTGTCTTTCCCTCTCAGGCTCCGATTGTCTGATCGGTAGACGTTGTCGGCAGCAGCCTGCAGACAACGCTGAAGGCAAAAACGTATGGACATAACAAAGCTAAACATTGAACTCTACTCCTGTATAGTTTCACATTCATTCAATAATGCACCAAATGCCTGCCCTACCTTTGTTATGTAACTTAAAAATAATAACTTCAGACAATTTTTGTCTCTTTTTAGGTGTCAGGAGTGAAAATGAGTCATCCTCAACATTTGTTGTGTTCTTCTTTCAGAATGATGAAGACAGTTGGAGAACAATTAGATAGAAAACAGGATGAAGGCTGTATAGGATGAGTTTTTCTGGGTAACTTCCCGACAGATATTTAAACATTTTATTATGCATGTAGCTGCCATTGAGCCCCGAATGCTTACAACGTCTGGCTCTGCCTCTGGGTTTGAAGTTAGTTGATCTTTTGTCGACCCTTAAATCCACCCCGACCCTCTTTGAGGCTCACAGTAACCTGACTAGTAAAACCTTCAGCCACTAGAGGGCAGTAAACAAAAACTAAAGAAATTCATCTATGAGCTAAAATAGGCTAAAAATCTTGTTGTAAGTGTTGTAGTTTTAAAAGTACAATATGTAATTTCTGCCGCTCTCTTCACCACCATTGGCGTCATTGCAGTCAGCTTCTCCCGGTTAGGATTCCTTCAGTGTTCATGGTTCAGGAGGTTTCTACCGGGAGCCCAATGATCCACAGAGGTCTCCTCCTCTCCAACACAAACAGACCCGCTGATTAAAACCACTAAACACACTGAATAAAGCAGTTCCACCTTAAACACACTGAATAAAGCAGTTCCACCTTAACAATCACTGCTTCTCCCACGCTGTTGGACAGACAAAGGACGAGCTGCTGCTAACGTTAGCTCAGCTTGTTTCTCTGATAACTTAAGATCCAGACGTCCGATGACTAAAATCCTTCACCCGGTTCAAATCTAGAGTTAAAAAGCACCAAGATCTAAACAGTGGATGGTAACAATGTTAATTCAATCAACTCCATATAGAACATTGCGAGTTTATACCTTTATATCTTTAAATTAAAAAAAAGACCTTGTTGTTTTTCTAAGATGTCACACAAACCCCGCCGTGAGAATACTTTGCACCCAGCCAGTCCTGGGCTTTGTTAGGAATAACTGATGCATTCAGGGACCTCAGCAATTATTTTAGGCGACGGAGATGGCGAGTAAGGGAGCGGAGGGAGGACTGGATTCTTGGCGGAGACGAAGTGTCAACCTCCGTTTAGCAGCACAATATCTATCTGTCCGCCGTTCTGTTTAAATTCCTCCCCTCCGTCCCTGTTTATCTTCCCCTCTTCTCCCTCGCCTCTCCCCGCACACAGAGGACAATTAGGCTAATTGAACTTAATTGAACACATCATTAGCGACATTCCACAATCCACTTTCATCTCGCTCTCCGCTGCTCCCTCTAACCTCGGTCTACCCTTCCCTCCGCTGGCAGACAATAAACCGCTCATTGTTGGATCTATTCTGGCGGTCTGGTCCGTCTGGGGACTCGAACTAGCAACCCTGCATTGGGCTCGGAGCCGGTTCACTGACTTCTGACAACTGAGAGGAAACAGTGATAGAAAGACAAAAGCGTCTGTCGGATATGAAAATAAACTATAATTAGCATGTTTCCTTTCTGTTGCTCACATTCTTCTTTTGATCTTCTCTCGTCTTTTTCTTGGCACATTTTATGTTTATTCTCCATCTTTTTCTTCTTCCACAACTTCCTATCTCCTGTTCTTCTCTTCCTTTTTTCTGCCCGTCCATCACTTTTACGCTTTAGCGTGTTTATAGTGTGTTTACGGTTGTGTCCGTGCAGTCGTAACGTTGTTTGAATCCCCTTGCCGTCGCCGTCCCACCCCATCGTTTGGCTCTGCTTTGATGTTTAACCGGCCGCCAAAGATGCTCTATGTCTGCAGAGATGAATCACTCGATAGTAAACAGCTACAGATTGTGTGTAGACCTGCAGAGCACTAACACACCAACCGCATATGCAGTCCTGCTGCCCCAAATACTCACCAGAGCACCAAATGTGGATTAATCCGCCACTGAAAATAGTTCCCAACAAATTTCCTGGCATTTGTTTGATAAAAGAGAGACTGCTAACATTAGCTAAAGTTTGGCAGACGTTCCCTTTTGTTCATATGACTCCAATTGTTTACTAATTGGAGGAGGTGTCGTGATGAACCGTAACCGCCGTTTCTCCCGTATTTCAAGGCCACCTCCCGTTTTATTGTTTCTCCTGGGAGAGTCCCGTAATGTGCACATCCCTCAAACAGTTACAAGTCTTTAATGAGATTTTGGGTTGCCAGGTTGTGAAAAATCCCACCAACATTTAATAAGATTTAAATCATCCCCTCAAGGACCCTAAAATGTTAATAAACATATTTTGATCTGATGTATTAACTGTTATAAAACCATTAGATACAACTCACAAATCTTTTATAAAAGGTGTCATATTAGTAATAATGATTGCTCCTCCTGCTACATAACAAGTTCCCTGTGTGTCTTCTGGTTGCCAATCAATCAGCCAATTGATGTTCCCGGGAAAAATCCTCAGAGTAAGACGTCTCTGTTTTCCCTCCTCTCTGCCAGCCGCCCGCAGTGAGTGGTGGCTTCGCTAAATACAGGCGAGTTCAAACGGGGAGGAACCAGTGGGCAAGAGAGAATTAGAGAGGGAAGGAAAGCGTCTCAACCTTGGTGACCGTCCCTGAGTGACTCCCCGCTCGTCTCACGCAGAGAGACGCCGGTCAGGTTTATATTTATTACAACTACCCGGTCCCAGTATGAGACTGGTTGGCTGGGAGACTCCCAGTGTGTGTGAGAGCAGCTGTATGAGGAGAAACCCTTCACTGTAACAGGAAGACGGTATGACGTTGTGCTGATCACAGTCTTTTGATTAACGCCTCCTCATTGGTTGGTCCGTATCAGTGTGTCTACTTTAACTTTAAGGTATTAACGTGGTCCAAATGATAAATCAGGTAACTTATTTCCAGCACTGACGGTGTTATAAAACATCTGAGCGCTCCCCCGCTCTCATTATAAATAAAGCAGCCCCGGGAACCCAGACAGACAGAGGAAGTTACAAGCTGGCACTTCAACTTCAATTTAGCTCCAAACTTTATTGTCCCGAGAGAGAAATCTGGTTTGTAGACGAGGCCTGAAAATGAAAAGCATGCCATGAAATCACTTTAAAACAATGAAAACACAATAAAAAGGGACGAAAACATGTCGGAGAGCAGCTGAAGTCTCACAGTCTCTCTCCTTTGTTGTTGAATTTCACTGCTTTGACAAACCACTTCTAGCACACAAAGCACGCGACAGGACAGTTATAGTCAACACTGTTAATCATCAGACCGCTTTTCAAACTCATTTTGTGTTTTATTGTTTGACAGCAGCAGGAGAGCCACAGAATCTATCACATAACAGCCAAACAACAAAAGAAATTACAAAGAAATTATCCATGTAAACAGTTTCAACAATGTTTGTGAGTTGATATAACTTCATTACAGTGAATTATTATATTATATTTGAACTCTGATGAGCTGAACACAAACTATTAGAACAATGGCATCAAGGGAGAATAAAACAGTGAACTGGTCAAAAAACTAAACAAGATTGTATAAAAAGTTCCTAAACATTTTAGAAAAACTGATCTCTGATCAATATTCACAGGAAATAATCAAAAATAAAATGCAGCTATTGTGTTCACCATCTGCTCAAATAAGTTTTATGTTCTGAGGGCAAAAATGTCTCTTTTGAAAGCTGTTTGTTTCATTTTACAGTTTTATAATAGAAATATATAAACGGCATCAAAAACTGTGAAACCTCATTTAGATGAACGCGCTTTGAACTTTCCGTGGAAACGTCTTCGCCTCCGTTGGAACCGTCTGCAGCAGCTTCACATAAACTCTCGTCCATTTGAGCTTTTGTGTCACGTGGTCTCTAACTGTGTCGTTGCATGCAGTCTGAACACCTTCGGGCTGCACTTTACTTTGATCTGAATTAAACACAGAGCTCAGCTGTGATTGGTTACTGTACCTGGCGGGTGTCTTCCGTGTTTGGGACCCTGTCAGGCTCCATTTGAGGGATTCAGGGCTGCTTGATGATTACAGCTGCAGCTGACCATTGCTTCCATTGATGAATCTGCTGATTATTTTCAGTGTCCCAGCAAAAAAAAAACCTCAAAACATCGTACATTTTTAAAAAGAAACTTTAGGCCCGTGAAAGCCGTGGAGGGAGCGGAAGGTTTAAATTGAACCTACAGAAACCGACTGAAATGATTAATCAACTATTAGAATAGTTGCTGTTTCCTTTTGATTGACTAACCGATCAATCATGTGTCAGCAAACAGTGATCAATGTTTTGTTCTTATTCAGTTTTACTGGAGAAGCTTTTCATCAAATTATCTTCTAATCGATGATCGAACCCTCGCCGCTTCGCTGCAGCTCCACCGTCGTCCTCTTCTCGTTTCTGTTCCTCTGCTTTGATCCGCCCAAATGAAAAGATTTAAAAAGCTTCTTCAGAACCACAAAAGGCTGAATTACTGTTTGTAAAGTGTGTGTGTGTGTGTGTGTGTGTGTGTGTGTCCTCCAGCTGACGATGACAGAGTTTGACATTCCTCTCGTCAGACGGCGAGGACGCTTTAATGCCTCCTCGCTGCTTTTGTTTACCGGCCGTTTGACAGCGTTACACAGATTCAGTTTCACATCCAGAGCTGCTCACTGTGTGTGTGTGTGTGTGTGTGTGTTTACTCACGCTGACTCACATGTGGTGCCAATAAGGGCCGAGCAGGGCGTCGACTCTCGGGGGATCTGCAGCAGATTTCTGTCCCACGCAGGCGAGGCCGAGCCTGACAGTCCGCACTGAGGGCTTACCCGCCCCTGAAGGCCTGTCACCGCTTAGATCATCATAGAAACACTCTGATCTGATCTGACGGGTTTTTAGGGGTTTGGAGGATTCCTGTGACAAAAGGTGGTTCAGTTTATCCTGTAAACCACGCCGCCGCCACTTACGCGTATTTAAACTCCTGCAGGTAAACATGGACGTTTGTTCTCCGGATTCAAACCTGTGACAACTGAAGTGCTGCATGCTGTGTGTGTGTGGTAAGGGGAGTGGTGCGACCCACCCCGTCCATCCCTCCTAATGTAAACTGAAAGCACAGAGGAAGCTGTGAGGCTTTCAATGGTACGAAGGAGAAAAGAAAGACACTGGTACACTGTAAAAAAATCATTGTGACATTTTATTCACAACACGTTTGTAGAATGATTCAGACATCCTCGTACGCTTCCTCCAAAAACATGATCCGATTTTTCATTCTTTAAATGAATTATTTAAGTTAAATAAAGCCATTTACCCACCAACTAGGTCAACGACAGTGTGTTACATCCTGACCCTTCTCCTCTAACCTCAATCCGCCCGCTAACGGCAGATACCGCTAGCAGCAGCTAATCAGAAGTTAGCTGCTTTAGCTAAAGCTATCTGTCCATCAGGAAACTCTGTAAATCACTCATCGGAGTTCAAGGTGAGGATGTCAGAGGGAAAACTAGGCAATACTTTCTCCATAAAATCTGATTCCTTTTCAAATCCTACAGAGGGAAACTAGCTGACCTGTTAATAGCTAGCTAGCTAATTTAATTTTAGTGTAGTTTATTGTTTGTCAGGAAACTCTAAAATACCTTTAAGAATACCTGAAACAGGACTTCCTGCTGCTGCTGGACAGAAACTGGAGGAGCCGTGTGAAGACAGAGGAGATAAAATCTGAGTTTTCACCCAGGAACAGAGCGCGGGGGGGCAGTGTTTGATCCCTTTAATGTAAACCGGACGGACAGAGGGGAGACGGGGCCGTAGATTAATGCCACCATTAAAGCGGACAGAGAACGGCGTTTGGACAGGAAGTCCTCGTACGCTGATCCGTCACATCTGTCAGACAAACGCCCAAAAAATACCTCCTCTTCCTCGCCCCTTCCTCACCCCTTCCTCCCTCCTCTGATGTAAAGACCATTGTCCATTTAGGAGTGTGGGAACTTCTTCTGCAGTTACAGGATAAAGTAAAGCTGGAATATAAATAACACACACACACACACACACACACACCTCCTCTTCCTCCCAAAAGGCCACGGTGCTTTCAGGTGCTTCTCGTCAACCTGCAAAGTCAAAAAACCTTTAAGTTTTGACTTGAACACATGACCATGTTTCTTACTTTACGAGTTGTTGAGAAGCGCCCAAATGCACCAGATTGTCACCGTGCATTGTGGGATATTGGAGCTTTGAACTGACTCCTGAGAGATTATGACAAAGAATCTTTAATTTGGCAGAAATGGGCTTCCATACAAACATAATGACTTCCTTCAATTGATATTTTTTTCAGTGGGTTTGGTAGAAGAAAGAAAGGTTTTGGTGTCTTTTGGAAGTCATGAGTGTCTGTACTGTGTGTGTGTGTGTGTGTGTGTGAGTGTGTGTGTGTGTGAGTGTGTGTGTCTGTGTGAGTGTGTGTGTGTGTGTGTGTGTGTGTGTGTGTGTGTGTGAGTGTGTGTGTCTGTGTGAGTGTGTGTGTGTGTGTGTGTGTGTGTGTGTGTGTGTGTGTGGATTATGGAGGATTTAATAAGATTTATCACAAACCAAGAGTTCCTTTTAACAACATACCGATCGGTGTTTGTGTCACATGTTGGCAGGATCTCTTGTTTAGCTTTGTTAGCCGCTCAGAGAGGCTCCGCCTGATAAATCAAATCAAAGTCATAATACGCCCCAGGGGCTGATGGGAGATTCAGGAAATGTTTGGAGGCTGCTGCCGATGATGATGATGATGATGATGTTTGGCTCAGATGTCAGTTTATCGTTCCTGATGCGTGCGTCAGAGAGTCGAGACGAAAAGTGTTTCGCTGAAATGATGTGAAGATCTCTGCAGAAGTTATAAAGTCTTCTCGCCGGGACCCAGAGGAGGTGTTGTGGTGTACCCCGCCTTGTTGATTGTTAATAAGAGATAACAGGAAAACACCGACCTGTTTCCTGCAGAATAACTGTGTGTGTGTGTGTGTGTGTGTGTGTGTGTGTGTGCTCAGTCTCCCTCCCTCTACCGCCGTGCTGTCCAAACACACTGAGACAGAGCAGACAGGGGCCAGAAATCAGCTTTTATGAGTTGTTGAGACATCAGTTTGTAAAGATCAGTCTTCTGTAAATGGAGGGGGATTAAAGAGGGAGAGAGACAGCGAGAGAGAGATGAGCTGTGAGGAGAAGAGTTGCAGACAGAGAGACAGACAGGAAACAGAACCTGTCTGAGTGTGAATGAGCTGCTCAAACTTATTTCTAACTTATTAAACGTGCAACCGCGAGTTGGTCTCTCGCACTAGAGCGCTAATGTGGATTAATCCACCGCTGAAAATAGTCCCCAACAAACTCAATAGGAAACCGTTTACTGAGCTAATAAATTAAGTTTTCTATAAGGCTCAATACTATCAGACTGCTTTTATTGCGACCAATGGAGCTCCCCCTGCTGGCCATTCGAAAGAATGCAGGTTTAAGACACAGCAGGTTGTTGCTGTAGGTTGTAAAATCCTGCTCGCAGCCTCACAGAGACTTCCTAATGACACGTTGGCAGCGAGGAGAATCAGCCGAGCGCCGTCCGGTAGTAGTTCAGTGTGTCCATGCGGAGCTGGTTATTACTGTAATGTGTGATTATAATATTCTAGCAGCTGAACGACAAAAAAATACTGTAAAATAACAAAATAACTGATTAAAATACAGTTTATAGCTTTAATTTTACATTCAAATAATTAATTAATTAATTAAAGATATTTACAGTGTAAACAATAAATCCAGGTGAACTCTGCTTTAATACAATAATCAGACTTACATTTACAGCAGAGTGCTGTTATTATTGGATTGTTATTATTTTAATGTGAATGTTAAAAGTTATAGAAGTGTAATAAAAGTCATTATCTGTGAGATTACAGTAATTATTGCTGTTTACACTGATAACAACTGTATTTGGACAGTTTACCTTATACACTGATAAACAACATTTATTCAACTTCCATCATTATACAAGAAAAAAAAATCACAGGATATTTTTGTAAATTTATGAATCGGTATTAAAATCAACTTGCAGGGCCATAAAAGAAAGAAAGTCCACACTCCCTGAGAGTGAATGCATCAGACGCTGTCGGTGTAATTTCTCTCGTTATCTGAGGAACTCAAACTAACTCTGGTTAGTTTCTCCTGCTGCTGGACTGTGAGATAAAGTTAATACTTTGTTAATATTCAACAGTTGCACTCTTCAGACTCCTCAAAGTGTTATTATAGATCACAAGGTCTCAGCATTTTGTTCATTTCTGTGAGGAAAAGTAAATTAAATAGTTATTTTTAAAGTGGATTATTATTCAAGATTGAACCTGAACACAGTGTATATTATTATTATTATTATTATTGATCGCAGTGTACAGTGCCAGAGCTTCAGTCTCTGATCAACAGCTGATAGATCAATAAACAGTGAATCTGTTCTGAAGAATATTAAGTCTGATTGTTAAAATGATAAAAACCCATAATACAGACTTTTTGTAATTGTGTAAAAAGTTCCATAAACAGGAAATAATCTGCTCAAAATTCATCCAAATCTCTGGTCTTCGTGCAGTGATTGAGTTCACTGTTTGGGCTCATTGATGTTGATCAGCTGTTCTCTGCTGTTATTGATACTCATCAATAGGAAATATACAGAGCTATATATATAACTCCGTCTATGATGCATTCACTGTCATGAAGACACAGAATATGAGCAGACTGATCCTCAGCAGCGTTATTAGCGTCACACTAACAGATTGGCCTCCGTTAAAACAAAGACTTCTTCTTGTTCTTCCTCCAGCAGCTTGAATCCACATCACAAACACTATTCTAAGAAACGATGAATGAACGAACGGGGCTTTTATTTTCTAACCTCGCTGAAGTGATGATGATGTAAGTGAGATAATCGCCTCCGAATTGTCGGTTAAACGGGCGCTAATGGACTCGCTAAAGTGCCGGGCCGCCTCCGCACACGCGCACACGCAGAGACAAGCCGCCCATTCACACCGTTTAACAGAGCATCACTGCTGCTGACATTCATAAACTCCCCAAATCGTGACTTTGATTTTCTGTATGGACGCCCACGAGCGAGAGACATTACAGAGAGAGAGAGGGAGAGAGAGGGAGGGAAAGGTGATGCAAACATGTTATGTAACAGCGGTGGATGGTAATTGGGTCTTCAAACCAGTGATTAGCTCACTGACGGGCTGCAGGTTTCGAGGAAATGCAGGCCTGGACGTGTGTGTGAGACAGGAAAATGTAAGACAGATTTCCACAAAGAGTGTGTGTGTGTGTGTGTGGACGCAAATTCAGCCAATCCCTGCAGTGTTTGGGTTAGGGTTAACTTTCTGTCAGAAGAATGAAGAATAATACAGGTTGATCGTAAAATGATCTCGAACAGCAGACAGCCCCTTCAGGAGGTTGATATACGATATGTGTCGTCGCAGCCGCCATATTGGTGAGGTCAGAATGCGTTAGTGATCAATACTGAGAGATTCAGACTGGACGACACAATCAACTGTACAAACACACAACTGGATCATATTTTATGGAGAGAATATTGTCTGGTTTTCCCTCTGACGTCCTCCACCAACTGCTAATGTAGCTGCTAATGTAGCTGCCGTAAGCGTTAGCAACTGAACGGGGCTCAGCAGCCTCCCGGTGAACACAACCTCCGAGACAGACAGACAGAGGACAGTCTGACGACAGCGGTACCGAGGTGATTGATGGAGTTTCCTGATGGACTTGTTGCTAAAAGAAGCTAACTGTCAGCAATAGTAACGTTAGATGTTGAAAATAGCTCAATGAGAAAAGCTACATCAATCGTTAACAAGGTAGTTAGCTGGTGTTTTTCTAACATTGGGCTGACTCAAGGTGTGACTTTATATATGTCACTTTTATCTTTTAACAATCTTCAGAGTTTGGTCTCCTTCTGTTACCGGAGCAACGAGCCAAAAATATGAACCTTCATACAAACAAAGATTTGAACAAAATAAGTATTTACACGCTAATCAGCTCGACTAAAAACCAAAACCAAATCCTTTGACTCGACTACGTGCGGAGGACAAAGAAGTGATTTTCTTTTTTTTTTATCTTTGAAAACTGAATATCTTTGAGTTCTGGCCTGTTGTTCGGACAGAAATGTGATTTCTGGACGATCTGCATGAACCAGCAAACACATCTGCCTTCCAAATAAAACCTGTAACCAGTCACAGCTTCTCTCCTGCTGACTCGCAGCTTTTAAACTTTCCCATAATTCACTGTGAGGTAAAGATTAAACTCTGTAAACGGTTCGCTGCCGCTGTAAATTCAGCAATGACAACGGAGCTCCTGGTGGGAACCATTAGCTGCTTTAAACGCTGCCTGACTCCAAAACCTCCGACCACTGCTGCTGAGTCAGCAGGAAGTCCCTGCAGCCGTGTGTGTGTGTGTGTGTGTGTGTGTGTTAGAGATGATAACATAATGATAAGTGTGCGCTGTGTGTGTAGCTGCAGTGTAGCTCAGATGTGGCCGCAGTCATTGTGTGTCTGTGAGGCGTTCATGGTCTTTGTGTACGTGCAGTAAAAGTATGATGTGTTCACTCACCCATCGTTGTCATGGTTACCTGCAGTTTATGGCAAATGGCGTGCTCCCACCGAACGCTAAGCAAATTTTCACCTTGCGTCACTCGCACAAGTTTACTTGCGTAGTAATCTGGTTCACAGCGGCAGCAGATGTTTCTGTGATTTAATGTCAATAAACGGATCAATATGATGCTGAAGTAACGACATCGTGATGGCGATTTATAAAACGTTGGTTCGAGCTTGGTTGATCAGGGCTATGCTAACTTAGCTCATAGTAAAGTAAGACAGCTGTGAAGTGTTGAAAATATGTGTCAGCCAATCAGAGCCCAGTTGTGCTAACCCTCTGTCTGTCTGTCTGCTTGCCTGTCTGTCTGTCTTAGGTGAGTCTCAGGGCACGGTGAACTTCGTCCTCTCTAAAGAAGGCGGCGACCTCTCTCTGGTGGAGCAGGCGAACGTCTGGCTCTTCCTCCGCTTGGCGAAGACCAACCGCAGCCGAGCCAAAGTCACCATCCGCCTCTTCCAGCAGCGCCGGCTTCCCAACGGGCGTCTGTCTCTACCGCAGGACGACCTCCTCCTGGCGGAGAAAACCGTGGACACCCGTCGCAGTGGGTGGCACACCTTCCCAGTGTCGGCAGCGGTGCAAGCGCTGCTGGAGAGCGCCGAGAGCATGACACTGAGCCTCAGGGCATCCTGCCCGCTCTGCGCCGACGCCGGCGCCACGCTCGTTCTGGTCTCCGGCAACTCGGAGACATCGCAGCGTGCCAGCCAGCGTGAACAGTCCCACCGGCCCTTCCTTATGGCCGTGGTCCGGCAGGAGGACGGCGGGGACTCGCGGCGCCGCAGGAAGCGTGGGCTGGAGTGCGACGGAAAGGTCCGCGTCTGCTGCAAACGGCAGTTCTACGTCAACTTCAAAGACATCGGCTGGAACGACTGGATAATCGCGCCGCCCGGTTACCACGCCAACTACTGCGAGGGCGAGTGTCCATCCCACGTGGCGAGCATCACCGGGTCCACGTTGTCCTTCCACTCCACCGTCATCAGCCACTACCGCATGCGGGGCTACAGTCCGTTCCAGAACCTGCGGTCGTGCTGCGTGCCCACCCGGCTACGAGCCATGTCCATGCTCTACTACAACGAGGAGCAGAAGATCATCAAGAAGGACATCCAGAACATGATCGTGGAGGAGTGCGGCTGCTCGTAAACCCAGAACCGGACCGGACCTGGACAAAATGGACTGGAGGGGAGTGGAGAGGAGGAGGACATCTGAACCCCAGAGAGAGGGAGGAGGTGACTTTATGATCGTCGTCACTCGAGGTCGCTCTCTGGGAGTAAACTCCTCTCCGTCCTCGTCCAGCAGAACTCAGAAAGAGTCTCAACGGCACTTTCAGACAAAACAAGAAAAGAAAAAAAAAGCTAGAAAAAAAAAAGAATATCTAATATATTTTTGTTACCAGAGGAGGGAGTGAGGCTTATTTATGTGGCTGAGACGTTCAAGCACCACTCGACCCGTCAGACATCGGAGAGACGAGGTGCCTGAAAAACTACTAACAAAAAAAAATCTCAAAACTATGCAACTTGTTTCACGTATTACGATCTTATTTTACTTTGTTTACTTTTTTCAAAACGTACGAGGAAGAGAGAAGAAGACTTTTGTATTATTTTTTTTGGAAGTTTGTAGTGTGTGTGTGTGTGTGTGTGTGTGTGTGTGTGTGTTGAGAGATACTTGAAAGAAACAAGTTGGCCCGGCTGCTGGAACCAAACACTTCTTTATGTTACCATGGTTACCGTGTTGGTGTTATAATTATTATTGTCAGTAAGTAAGTATATTAATAATATTATTATTGTTATTGTTGTTAATAATAATATTTGTGTGGCTGCATTTTGTGTTATTATGTCTGTTTTAATTATTTTAATTTTTTAAAAAGAACATTTTTTGCACTATAGCGACACTCATGCTCAGATTAGCCGGACTGAAGAGAGCGGACAGACCGGAGCTTCCTGTTCACGGCGGGCTCACGGGTTTCCTGACCTTTCCTCTGAGCTCCAATAACAGTTGAACAAGCCTCGGTCAACTTCCTCCTTTCCTGTACTTAGATATGCTACGTGCTAGGCTAATCTATGTTCAAAAGACATTTTGAAGATGGCTAGAAGATAAAAGAGACATTTATGTAGTCACATCTTAAGACAGCAAAAACTTAGCCAACAAGCTAGCTAATTTACATCCACTGTTAGCTAGGTAATTAGCTATGTTGCTAGTTAGCATTTCCGGGCACTAATGAAATACACAAATGAAAACGTAGTTATAGTAAATATTTTATTCCATTTCTTCAATTAGATCCTCCTCAATGTTACACTCAGGACCTTTAAGATGTATTTATACATTTTTTAAAAAATACTATTGTCTTTTCAACATGAACAAGCCTAGCAAAAGGGGCGGAGCTTAGTCTGGGTCAAAAATCCAAAAGCAGGTGGACACGGTGGTACGGAGTATCTCGTACTCATTTGTAAGTATTAGGGCTGTAGCCAGGACTTTTGAAAAACTAATAAAGTCTATAAAATGACTGAAAGTAACGATTTGGATTTTTTGTTTTCTTTTTTAAATGTGTTAACTGTTACGTTACATTGTAACAGACATTTTATGTCCAACATAGAGGCCCATATGTTCCCCATACTGCCAGAAAATAAAAATCTGATAAGCAGAAAAACTTTTATTTATTTATTTATTTATTTTTGTTGCCATTAAAGTATTCAAATTTCTAGTATATTTAGTCCAAAACTCCCAGTCAGTCCCACCATGTGTAAACTCTCCCCATGGTCCCATAAAAACACAGCGCAGTTGATCTGAATGGATCCTACAGCGCTGCCTCAAGTCCTTTGAATAAAATCTCCACCAAAACTCACATTAGAAGAAGTGGAGACGGATATTTACTTTGTATTTCTAGAGAGAAGTTGGCGGTTCTCCCATTAACTTCAATGCAGTTGCAGTTTTTAATTAACTTTAATTGCCACAGCTAGTGGCAATTAAAGGAACTGCAGGTAGAGAAACGTCATCTGTGGAGGCCTCTGATTGGATAAACCAAGAGCTAACACGTAGGTGATACCTAGCGCCAGTCAGTTAGCACCCAACGCTAGCAACTATACATGAAACACGGAGCGATGAAGTAATAATCCCGCTGGAAACTGCCACAGCGCTTCGGGAACTTCCTGTCTGTCCGGTCACATGCTACGAGAAAGTGGAGGATGAAAAGCACTTAGAAGAAGAAAAATTTAGATTTGGTTCGTAAATAAAATTCTAATCTCATTAAGTTAAAACGCAAAAATACAACAAGAGATGTCAGTTTAACGGCAGTCATCTTATGTCCTTTCTGTTAGCGTAAATATTCGGTGACAGCTAGCCAACCCCTAAAACAAACCCCTTAAAATCACTTCTATTTTTGTCTCTGGTGGATGTTTACAGTACATTAAGGTGATTAGCATTATTAGCCAAGAATCATTATACACACAAAAAAAGAGAAAGATTTAGCGTTTGTATCGAGGGATTCATGCACGATTTTAATGTCTTTTGTGGATGTTTTTAATCTGTTATGAATGTGACACTTTATTTAAAACATTTGTTAAAGTATCTCCTGTAGAAAAATTTGCACTTTGGATAAACTGAAGTCGTATTTTCACACGAATAAACATTAATAACAATGTAAACCTCCACAGAGCCTCCATAAATCAACCAATAAATCCTGTAAAGCTGTTTTGTGAAATTCATAATAAATAAGTGATTAAAGTGATACCAGACACACAGAGGGTTAACATTGTGTTCTTTCATTGTCACACCAGGGTTCGCAGTTAAATACGAGGATTCCTGCACATTGAGTTTAAAAAGAGAAAACGTTTTTTTGTTTTTGTCCCGTTTTAGTTTGCTTTAGAACACCAAAGAGTCGAGTTTGTGCACTTGTTTGAGTGAGAAAAACTGTTAAAGTTACATTCAATGATGCTGAAAAAGAAATAGTTCATTTACAACCTGATTTATGTGTGAGAGACAAAAAACAAAAAAATACAGAAAATGTAAAATTGTGTCGAACTGCGTCTCAAAAGTTGCTTTCATGAAGAGTTTTATTCAAGCTTTATAGTTTCAGATTCATTTAGATTTTTTTATTGAGTTGTGATGTTTTTACTTTGTTTCTCTTTCTACCTGCACACCAAGAACTCAGTTTCCCACCATTCTTTACATTAAAATAAACTGAAAAAGACAATCCACAGTCGCCTTGTTCTGTTTTTTGGGAGAAAAACAATCAGATTTCAGAGTGTTTCTGTGTTGTGTGTGTTTATATTAGTATTGTCGACTTGTTCACCAAATGTTTTGGAGTGTTGGTCCCCTTTTTAACAAAGTCACGCGTGTTTTTAGTTTCTCTTTTTGTTGGTGGACCTTCTTCTTCTGGACTTTTAGGGACACGGTCCATCCTGTGTGTACATGGACGCGTACAAAATGTCTGCAGATTTAAAAAAAAAGCCTCAAAAAGAAGCAAAACAAAAGGAGAAAAAAAAGGTATAAAAGAAGTGGTTGTATTTTGTTCAGATTTTGTTCTTTTGATCGAGACAAAAAATACTGACACTGAACGAAGTGGACAAAGAATAAAAAGTCTATTTTTTATTCTGTATATATGGAAATCAAGATTCCAGTATGTTGCATTGCTTTGTTGTACAAATCAAATGTGCTTGTGGCATTTTTCTAATCTAATTTATTTTACAGTATTGTTCTGTTTTTTTGTTTTCTGCTTCACCATTAAAGTTTAAAGGATGTACACAAATGAAATGAGTCTTTGGTCCTTTAAATCTCAGGAAGAAAATACCTCACTTCTTCTGCAATTAAAACCTTATTTCATTTGTCCTAAGGCTAAAGCCAACAGGTCCCAGGTTATGATATCATGCTAACAGACCGAACCGAGCTGCTGCCTCTCTGATGTCAGATGACTAAAATCCCTCATCTAGTGTCTGTTTATCTCAAAATGTAAACTTTTTATCTCATATTTTTTACTTTCTATCTTATAATTATATAATTTTCACACAACATGAACATTTGTTTATTATCAAGGCAACGTTTTTATTTTAGTTTTTGAATCTACTTGCGCAAATGGGGTTCCATACCAAACAGTCATAACACAAACAGTATTTCCCAATTATTATTATTATTATTAGTAGTAGTAGTAGTTTCTCTGACGTTGCTAACGTTAGCTACTTAACTTAGGATCCAGACATCCGATGTCTAAAATCCTTCATCTGGTTCAAATCTAGAGTTAAAAAGCACCAAGATCTAAACAGTGGACGGTAACAATGTGGCTTCAGACTGGATAAACAGTCAATGTATGACAGCTTCTGGCAGACAACCACAACGCTGACGCAGGCACAAAGGGGATATGACGCCATCGACAGGCGACCGGTGAAACGCAGCGTTACCTGAATAAAATGACAGATTTCTCTGAGTTTGAACATTGTTGGAAACATTTGGGATAATGGAAGAACTCAACTACATATTAGTGTGACATATTGTAGTTTTAAGCTCCTTGCAAGTTTTTGGCTCACCTGCCTTGTTAAACTGCCGCTGAGCTGTTCCAGCTCTAAATGAGCGTTCGGGGTCGAGGACGCTGGAGAGACTCCAGTCAGCGAGGAGGAGGCGCAGCAGGAATTCATTTCCCCACACCGAGGAAAAAATGCCAGCTCTGTTGAAGCTGTGATACATGAGGCGAGAGGTTGAAAGGTCGTCAGCAGTTTCCCCTCGCTGCCCTGTTAAACTTTAAAGGCGCTAAAAGGAAACACGCCTTTGTGTTTGCTCTGACCTACTGCAGTGAAAATAAAAGCTCTGCAGCAAGTGGAAACAACAGAGAGCCGTCAGATCGGACATTTTCCTCGAGTTGGCTGGAGATAAACACCTGCAGCAGGTGAGTCACACTTAAGGAACTTTAAAAGATCCCATGAGAACGAGGAATGTCGTAAACTCAGATCCTGCACATATTTCACATCTGAGTACAAATAGCTAACGTAGATGTCTATTATATAAATACATTATAATAATATGTTTGTTATTATGGTGCCAAGATAAAGGAGATTAGATCTCATAAAAATTATTTCAAAATGACAAAAGACATAATTTACCTGAGAACCAGGTATTACCAGCGTTTTCTTCCTCAGGTGATGTTGATATATTTGTAGAAATAAAAATTTACCTGAAATGCTATAATAAGGGAGCGTGCCTATGTTCCCACATTTCTAAGATTCTTTTCAAAATGATGTCCTATGTTCCCACATTTCCTTTTTCATAAATTTGTGTCAGATCCCCCTTTCTCCTAATTTGGTGGCCAATTACACCCAACCTATTCCCTAACCCAATGTAGGAACACAGACCTAATTTTGAAATAATAATAAATGTCCTAGAAATGTGGGACCATAGGGCTGACCCCCTATAATAATATAATAATGCCACGAGCAGCTGCTGTCAGACTGCACTGGAAACACGGAGAGTCCGCTGGAGCTTTTACAGTCACTAGAAGCACAGTCACGCTGTAGCTGAGCTAGCAGCTCAGAGAGCTCCCCAGTACGTGTGATTAGCACCTTAACAATGTTTTTATAGAAATGTCTGACGTAATGTAGTCCCGAACTGTCCACTCTGTGACAGCGTTGGACAGTAGAGGGCGAGTTGAGACATTCATGAACTGCAGATGTTGCTAACTTTGGTAATGATGTGAATATTACAGCAGCACTGATGTGTGTCAGTACAGTCATATGATTCAGTTTACAGCTTTCAGGGTCGACGACCTCTTTAAATTCTGTTGCTACTGTGGTAAAACCTCGATGTACGTATGTCGTGTGTTTGTATTTAGTCACTGAAGTTTGCAATAATTGAATGAGACACACAGCAGATGGTTATGAGCAGGGAGCGGGTTGTGAACTCAAAGCGCCACGTCCTTGAATGACATTAGGACGCCTTCATGACAGGACGGAGTCTCCCAAAAACTCAAAACCAGAGCGGAGCAGCAGATACCAGACCAAAGACAACCCAAACCACAGACACACACTCATTCTCAAAATAAATGTAGTTTAGTTCAATGTCTCCTCACAACAGCACACACACACTAACCTCACTCCATTACCTCATCAATGCAAATCGACTCCTGCTCACGAGACGCCACACACACGCACGCACACGCACACACACACACACTGTTTGTTGGGGTTTCCTGTGGCTGTGAGTCATTGGAAGATATTTCTGTGGAAAACAGAAGTTTCTGAGGATTTTTAAAAATACAACTGACTTCACGTTAGATTTTCAATAGTCTCCCTTTGCAGTGGCGGAACTAGACTTTTATACGAGGGGTGGTCAGAGGGTGGTCAAGGCTTTATGAGGGGGGCCATACACTAGGCCTAATAAAGGAAAAACCTGACATACTCGTCATATTCGAACCCAAGGCGCTGCAGCAACTCCGTTCATGGGTTGCCAGTTCTACTGACTGAGCTAACATGGCACTGCAAAGACTGGATGAAATGGACCTAAGTTTTACTTTCAGTTTCTGGCGCAGCAATTAAACCGGCGCACCGTCATTCATTCAAAAAATTAATAACAACCGTGGGAAAAGCTGGTGTCTTGGCAAAACAAAGAGAAGGCTACACATCACGGACACTAGACGCAAGACTCAGCTCAATGATCAAATAAAGACGCCATTCGTATGAGAAAGGCAAGTCATGTTGGGAGCTGCCTGGGCTGCTGATATCTGGGCTGGGGTCTGTCTGTGCCTGATCTGGTTTTTTTTAGCAAAAAAGTTGGAAATATCTCCCTTCCTCTTCATTGTTATCAGTTTATTCTGCCTTCTCTGTTTGCGTTTAAAAATCTTGCAGTTTTCGACGTGACGTGCTGTCAATCAACTGGGGTGGCACCCAGGGTGTCCAATCAGGTTCCAGGGGTGGCCGGGGTAGCACTAGCTCCGCCCCTGTCCCTTTGTGATGGTAAACATGTTCTTTATTATTTTCCGTCACATGTATTTAAAATGCTGTACATGTGGACCGTTTTCAGTAAATATGGAAGCCAATTTCCACCAATGTGACGATAAAAAAAAGGACTGTTTAAGTCATTATAATGAGAAACTTTCTCATTATGTATGTATGTGTATGCAGCACACGGACAGGTGAGGCCGCCTGCTTTTATTTCCAGGCAACAAGTCGTACCAAATGCCGTGGATTACATGTTGGGAAACCTCACGGGACACCTGCAAGACAAAGACCGTCATCTAATATTTATCAACCAGGGGGCATTCAGGGACCGTCAGAAGCAGTATTTCGTAAAGGGGGGCGTTGAGGTGCTCTTTCAACACCAAAAATCTGCTTACACCACTGCGACTGCACGTGATGGTGTATCGTTTCCATAGCGTTTGTTTAATTGGTTTCTTGTTTACTTTGATTACTAATCACTCTGAGGTCCACTCCCTGGTTGAGGATGGCGCTCTCATGAACATTACTGCACCAGTTGTGGGCAGTGTGGACTGTACCAAGGGAGACTTTGGGGAGGGGGAGGAAGTTACAGGTTTTCTTTTTTTTTTTCCTATCCGTAAAATTAACTGCATCCTGAATATGAGTTATTGTATATGTTATTACTTACTAATGTTCTCAATAGCTTTAATTGTCGGTTTAATTTTGTCTTCGCCATTGGCAAAGGTATATTCAGGTGATATACACTAATAAAAAGATAATTATTATAGAATATTATATCATATTTCTGATGATAGATCCTGTAATTGTTTCACACTGGAGCTTGAAGATTTAACGCGGGACAATGGCGGGATAACCACAAATGTAAAGCAACAAAATGCAGTATGTAGATAAATCATTTTTTTCTTTCAGATACATTTATGAACATTTATTATAAAAAATTAATAAAACAACTTCCTGTCAATACGTCCGACTCTCTGCATGTGTGTGTATTATAAATAGAAGCTCTTAATAACAGGAGGACAGTAAAATGACTTGCAGCTGCCGCCGCCCCGCCTCAGCAGAGACACATCAAAAGATCAACCACTCACTGCTCTTCTATCTCTGTGAGGACCACAGTGTCAGACCAGCACCGCAAGGACCGCCAGCTTTTCCAGAGGCTGTGCGACCTGCATGTAGGTGAGGGACAGGCGTGTAACTGTTGTGATTAAGTTGTAGTTGGAGAATACATTATCTAAATACAGGTCCGCACTAGTAAAACTGTGTGTGAGTGGATGAAAGGCTGCAGCAGACCACAGCGGGGTGTTTCCCTGCCAGCGGGGCAGCCTCTGTGGTCGACTGCTGCCTGATGCTGCTCTGTTTCAGGAGGTGATGTGTTTGAGGGGAGACGACACCGTCAGTCAGTGATGTCACAGACTCAGAATTTTTCTGCATTATCCTAGAGTGGCTGCGTCATGAGCCAGTGTATCAGACGAACAACACGCTGTGCAAATTTCACGTAAATCACATGATTATTGCCATTTTACTTTCTGTTTCCAGTAGGGGGCGCTATGACTATGACTTTATATTCCACCAAATCTCTGATAGGAGTGCCACCTTAAACACACCTACATGCAACTATTCAATCATACTCATAGCGCCCCTACTGGAAACAGGAAGCCTTTTTTATGGCACTTGTGATCTGATTCACATGAAATATTCATGGTTTAGAAATCTTTTGAATCACTTGGTTTCTTGTATTTATTTAATAAAATATTATTTTAAAAGAAACAATAGTTTCTTTCCTTGCTTCTTATAAAATCTAAATGTCTTCCAAACTTCAGATTTTAGATTTGATGCTGCACTTTATCGTCAGTGTAACGTTGTAACGCCAGCGTTGTTGGTGAGCCTACGCTGCGCTAACGTTACTGTCTTTTGTAAGGTTGTCCAAATGTCTCATCAGAGCTTTTATTCCCTTAAAGTGGAATTAAATTAGAGGAAGTTTCATCTGTTTTCTTTTTTTAAAACCACTCTCTTCTCTTCTGGTCTGATCCCACAAACAAAACACAGCACGGCGAACATGAAAGATCTAAATGAGCGAATGATCTTACCCTCTTTGACTTTACATAAAGTCAGAGACTCTTTGAATCCTGAAGAGCCTCATTTGATCCTGCAGTCGGCGGAGAGAAGGATCAGATTAGGCTCCGCTAAAAAAAGCACTCTGGGTAATTTAACGCGGAAGTTTTTCTTGACAAATTACAGACACGGGCGATTTGCATGGGAATAAAATCACTGAGGGCAATTATCACAAATGACTGTGTTTCCCTGTGTGATAGCAGCTCCAGTGAGAGTTAGCTTACCGAACAGAGGGTGTGACAGCAGACTCATTTCCCCTCGACAGTCCGACATGGGAAACAACAACTAACAGACCCGACTGCCATACCAGAGTTTCTCAAGGTGAGCATGTATTCATAGAGTTAGATGGTCCCTGAGTGGTTCATGGGGAACAATACAAGTTTGGAAGTATATTTTTTTTAAAACGTAAAATAAAAGGTAATTCACTTCCTGCCTGAGAGATGAAAAGTTTGATTGATTGATTGAATCAGCTCCATATAGAACATCGCTCTAGCCTGTCGCGACGGAGGATGTGTTGTTTTTAAATGTCGATGCTGTTTCTGCAGGCAGTGCAGATACTGGTTTCTAGATGACCAAACACCTCCGTCAGGTCCAACCATGTAATGCTAGCATGATCCACTGACCTCACGATAATTGGATGAAAATGGGTTCTACGGGAACCCACAAGTCCAACCCTTTACAGACACTTCATTATTGAGCTAACTGCATTGATAAAGACTCCCATGATCCCTCGCTGCTTCACCACCTCATCAAACTTCTTCTCTTCTTATTGTTTGGATGTGAGAGACCTCCTAGTGGTAGAAATTACACACTGCATGCTGACGTTATGCTCAGAATGATAATGACTGAGGGCAGTGGATCAATAAATCATCTCATCGCTCATGTCTTAAACCCCAACCCCAAAACTGTGGGAACAGATTGGAGACAGGAGATAGTTTTGACCAAAAAACTTCTAATTGCCTTCAGTAGTTTCTCGTTTGCTTTGAGCGTCTTTAACCGTCCTTGAAATCATTAATCAACAGCTGTGTGAGGAATGTCTGTGAGGCTTGGTGTCCTTCGAAGCTATTTTAATCACAGCATAAAATGTAAATGGAGTTAACCCGAGGTTCTTTTCAGCCGCAAGAAGCCGCAGAGAGCGGCAGGAACGCCGTCTCAGGTCAGCAGGATCGTATCTGAGGTCGGCGGTTTGGCCCCAAAGCAACCGAGGTCCCTGAACCTCGAACTGATTTACAGCTTCTTGTGGAAAACACATTCTGTGTTTAAATGCTTAATTAGGCTTCTGCTGTGAGTTCTTATCTGCAGCGCGGTTGGCTTATAGTTTACAGATTAGTGTTTCCACTGGAACTCGAGCTGTGAGTCAGAACTGGAATCAAATGACTCATCAATCACTGGGCGTTTTTTGGACCAAAGGAACTTGTTCATACTCTACAGTCGGAGGACGCCGCCTTTAGGAATGATCGCATTTCGTGGAACGCCATTTTGTGGAACTTTTTTGGCTCCTACTTCAGAGTCCTCTCTCCCAGTGTTTGGTCCAGATGGAGATTTTTGGTTTCTGTTTGCTTTACGTTGTTGTATTTCCCCTCACATATGTAGTTTGCACTTCATAAAATTACAATAACATAACGTTAAAGTTACAACAAACACATAGCTCCGACGCCACACCGTCCTACATCTTGTTGTCATAGAACCAGTTGTTGGCGCTGAAAGGACTTAGCTGGACCAACCACCGGTCCCAGTTTGTTGCTGTTGGCAGCGCTGATGCAAATCAAGAAAACGACATGTAATAGTACATAATATAAAAGTATTTTAGGCCCTCACTCATCAAAGCTGATAGGCAGCACTGTGTGCGAAGCAGAGCAGGCTATTCAGTGTTGAGACGTCGATGTTACAGTTAGTGGAAAACTGTCGATTCACGGAAAACTGTCGATTCACAGAAAACGTGGAGCGCCCCATAAACAATTCAATTCAACACAGACCTCGGACCTGAAAAGACTAGGGGTCGCTTTTTAGGCCCTCTCCTGCAGCTCTTACAAACAATGTATGGAATTTAATAACTTTTACTTTTTAACCTTTTAATTGTCATAATAAAACTGGAGGTAAATGTGTCAACACCAGACCAACCGATAAATCACATGACCATTCGAGAGCGAGTGGTGTCCTTCTTAAAAAGAGTGTAAACGCTGACCGTGCAGGAAAGATTATTCTCTTTCACTTTGTCAGAGCAGCTCTGGGAGAGAAACAACCTGTGTGCGTCTGACTGAACCCTCAGTTTGATTCACTGCTGTCATTTGTTTCCCATCAGCCTCCTGCGTGACGAACACCATCACCGTCCACGTTGCACAGAAACTCGTTAGTGTCAGTTCGCCGGCTGTCAGCTCTCTCGCTTTCACTCTCCTTCGCTTTTTGAGAGCTTTCAGAACGACGTGCAGTAAATCACCTGAAGCTGTTCATGTCTCTGACTGTTACAGCGGAGCTTCTTTTTACTGGTTTCACATGTTGAACTTGCTGCTTTTTCCCAGATTGTTTCTGTCTGTGAGGAAAAAACCACATGAGCCGTCACTGTGAAATGTTTATAGACAGCAGGCCGACAGGTACAGAACATCACCGCTCATAGTTTAAACCCTTAAAGCTCCAGTGTGTAACATCACTGTAATATAACATTCATAGGTGTGTTTTTATTCTTGTATAATCACCTGAATATAAGAATCGTTGTGTTTTTGTTAATACAGACGCGAGGGGTGTTCAGTGACTTACACACTGGACGTTTATCTATAAACTGGGGTTTCCAGCTGAGATAAAAAGCTAAATAATTCTGTTTGTTTGTTTGTTTGTTTATTTGTTTTTCCACCTAAGGCCAACAGGTGTGAATACAGTAAACTTTTGCACGTTGTGGTTTGTTGTAGAAAATTAATTAACAATGAAATAACATTTTAATTTTACCTTCTTGGTCTGTTTAATAGCATCATGTGATGTGACTGCAGCATACATATTCAAATAGCCAAGGTTGTGTGGCTTACAGTATTGGATCAATACACGTTTATATATTTAGTCAAGGCTCCAGTAACAGGAAGAAAATGGCTCACTGTCCCCAAAAAGGACAAAATGAATGTAAGAAAGTGGAGTAAATGAGGACTGAGATGGATTATTTCTGCAGCAGGTTGATCTTAAACAGATGATGATATAAAAATGTAAAACATCCACATTCTGGAATGTGTCTTTAAATGTCTCCACAGTTCAGACCTTCAGTTATACAAAGTATTGTTGTCTGTTCGCTCCGCTGATACAAAGTGCTGCAGCACATCCTCCTCGTTTCCAGGAAGTGGCTGCAAACGCTCGCCAGTTTACGTCAATCTCCCAACAAAAGTAACAGTCGGACTCTTGGTGGTCGAAGGCACGAGAGCGACTGTGGACAAAGTTACAGCGAGTCAAACCTGAAGACAGAGGATGTTCCTCTGCAGAGTTACTGTGTTACAGCACGCAGGAAACAAGTCAGTACAGCAGCCGTTGACAGTCTTATCATTCTGCTTACTTTGTAACCTTCGTTCTGACAATAATAATAATTATTATCTACAGAGCAGTTTGTCATTGAAAAAGAAGATTAATGGGTGTAAGGCAGAAGTTTGGACCCATTTTGGATCTGGCAAACAAAATACCAGCAGCCCAGCACAGTGCCTTTCATAGCAACAACAAATAATAAATAATACCCATTTCATTCATTTAAGAGCTTAGCTGCACGAGCTAACGACAACTAACATTAATGTTAGCAACAAGTCCATCTGCACTCCATAAATCACCTCGGTACCGCTGTCGTCAAACTGTCTCTCTGTGTGGCTAAAAGTTGAAGATTGATTGACGGGTGAATGTCAGGATATTACTGGTTGAAATCAGTCAGTTCATGCTGAAGTAAACACACATTTAGTTTCACAGGAAGACATAATGATTGGATTCTGATGTAAAAACACAAAGACAGTCAGTTGTTTGTCATCCATTGTTTATTAGGGGAACAATATAACTGAGGATGTGATCTTAAAAGGTTAAAATAACATTTTCACTTTGGTGCTGATTCACACAATATTTGACACTGCTGCAGTCCGACCGTCTCTGCTCATTGGAAGTTCATATGTAAAGTTCTTCTTCATTCCTTCTCCTCCTCTTCCTCTCAGTGATGCACACTGCAGAGCAACTGGCGAGGCATCATGGGAGATAACAATGTCCTAATTGGCTAATTACCAGGCTGGCTAGCTCGCCGCTGAAAGGTCATGGGCATGTTAGATTAGTCACCGTCATTACAGTGAAACAAGCAAAAAAGACAAATATACCCACAGCAGTGTGAGCACAGGCGGC
>NW_026136721.1:932500-960000 GCF_905237075.1 Dicentrarchus labrax
AATGCTTATACACTGATAAACAACATTTATTCAACGTCCATCATTATACAACATATCTGTCAGTTAACTAACTAATACATTAAAATTACACAATTAATACTTTTTACTGTTAATGTCACTAATTTTATAAACATATTAACAGTATTAAACTCGACTTTAACAGTCGTATCTATTGAATAAAAAGTAAATATCTGTGAATAAATTATAATTATTGTTATTACATGTACCGATCAGCACTAACACAGTGAGCACTGACAGTAACACTGATTATCTGGGTATCAGAGCTCCTGTCAGTGGGGGGGTATATCAGACAGTGAACAGAGTTGATGTGTTAGAAGCAGGAAAAATGGGTAGCGTGAGGATCTGAGCCACTTTGACAAGAACCACATTATGACTGGGTCAGAACATCTCCAAACCTGCAGCTATTGTGGGGGTTCCCGGTCTGCAGAGGTCAGTACCTATCAAAGTGGTCCAAGGAAGGAACAGAACCAGAGACAGGGTCATGGGGGGCCGAGGCTCATTGATGCAGGTGGGGAGTGAAGGCTGGCCCGTGTGGTCCGATCCAACAGACGAGCTACTGTAGCTCAAACTGCTGAAACAGTTAATGCTGGTTCTGATAGAAAGGGCTCAGAACACACAGTGCAGAGCAGTCTGCTGGTCTGGGACCAGTCAGGGAGTTCAGTGCTCACAGTGTTACTGCTGATCAATATATCAGTCTATATACTGTTAGTGATCAATATATCAGTGTATATACTGTCAGTGATCAATATATCAGTCTATATACGGCTAGTGCTGATCAATATATCAGTCTATAAACTGTTAGTGCTGATCAATATATCAGTCTATATACTGCTGATCGTTGGATGTGGATGGTCTGAATTAGCCATTGTGATAATGTGGAGTAAACAGGTCTGAACTGGAGCTCTCTGCTGTCAGTCTCTCTGCTTTACGGCTCAAATGAACTCAGTCCCCCCGCTTCGCCTCGATTGTGAGTGTGTTATAAGAGAATCATGGATCGCCGTGTTCCTCGCTCAGGGTGTCACCTCTGGACCAATCAGAGGCAGCGGAGAAGTGCTGATGAGTCACAGCGGCGACGCCGATCAGGACGACTTGAAGATGATGAAAATGATGGTTTCATCGTACCATAGAGAAAGAAATTGTCAGGGAGAGTTATTACCACGGTGATGAGACAGGAAGTGAGACGGTGTCGGCTTGATTGACAGAATCCAGAGATAATAGGTGTGTGTGTCACACACACACACACACACACACACACGTGCAAACTGACGTCAAACAAGCTTCATTTAATGTGCTGCTATTGTACTGCGTGTCACAGAGTTCACGTCCAATCATTTCCCTCGTTCGTCCATCCTTTCATTCAGTTTTTAATTTCATGTCTTGTCCACCGCTGCTCTTTCCCGCTCTCACAGTGGCTGTTCACCCATTAACGCTGTGCTCGGGTTGGATTCCTCCACCTTGTATTAATCCTCCACTGCACCATTAATCAGAAAAGATTCATTCCTCTTTTCTTATCACAGTCCGAGCTGAAGACGGGACGTGAGGACAGATTCTGATAATCAGAAACACAGATTGAGAAAATAAGTGACTAAAAAAATACAGAAAATACATTCTAGAATGAAAATTCAGTTTTTAACTTTAATTTGACATAAAATCAAATTTCTGTCTTTTTAATGTTTAATTAAAGATATTTACAGTGTAAAACAATGATCTATAAATACAGGTGAACTCTGCTATTTTAATCTGAATGTTAAAAGTTATAGATCTGTAATAAAAGTCATTATCTGTGAGATTACAGTAATTATTGCTGTTTACACTGATAATTCAATTCAGTTCAATTTTATTTGTATAGCACCAATTCATAACAGAAGTTATCTCAGGACACTTTTCAAATAGAGCAGGTCTAGACCGAACTCTTTAAAACATTATTTACAGAGACCCAACAGTACCACCATGAGCAAGACCTTGGAGACAAGGGCAAGGAAAAACTGCCTGTTAAAAGGCAGAAACCTAGGACAGATCCTCCGGCTCTAGGTGGGTGGTCGTCTGTCTCGACCAGTTGGGGTGAGAGAGAGAGAGAGAGAGAGACAGAGAGAGAGACAGACAGACAGACAGACAGACAGACAGACAGGTGCACAGCAACAGTAGCAACAACTACACTAATAGTAGTGACTGATGATGATGAACATGAAGATGATGACGACGACAGCAACGATGGGGGACAACGAGCAGTGACAATAGTAATAATAGTAACTGTAGTAATAATAATATTAATAATAATAATAACTATAATATCAGTGATATTAGCAATGGCAGCCAAGCAGGACCATGGTACGAGGCTCTTATGATTAATTACAGTTACAGATTTTTAATGTTATGTTACATTTGACATGTAAATTCACAGGTTATTTTTGTAATTTTATAAATATTTCCATGTATTTAAATAATGCAGAGTAAATGTGTAAAATAAACGGGAAAACCGCTCACGTTGCCTTTTTAATTCCCTTTTTCACTTTTTTGGCGACGAGGATTCCTTCTCCTGTGGCTCGGCATAAGTATGATCCTCCATTATTAACTAAAGTGCAGTGCAGACTTTCAAATGTGCCGGGACAGAGACAAGCGCCTCTCACTGATCTCCTTCTCCGTTATAGCTGGTTTCAGTCACGTGACGCTGGCTCTGAACGAGAACGCGTTGTGGATTAGCGAGACAGGTAGGCTAGTGCTTTATGTTCCTCTCGGCAATTATAGTTTATCAAAATGGCGGAACGACATGGAAGCCTCCATGGACTTGCCCGTCCAATGTATATACAGATAAGAAATTCTTCGCTTACGAGGATAAGTCAGATCATTGGCAGAGGTAATTTTACACCAATGAGGACACATTTATGAATGAAGACATTGATTTTAGCTAATACAATACTTAAAACACTACACAATGTCCCTTTAATGTGCAGACAACAGTCCAGATCAACTGTGACTCTATTGTCACCCATCGGTTTGTGGAGCCAGTGGAGGTCACGTAAAGCCAGTTGAGCTGCTCTCATTGGCTGCTCTCCTGCTCACACAGGATCTGGTATTCCAGATAAACAGTAAAATGTGTTTGTGAACAGATTTGAGGAGAGAAACAGTCAACAACAGAATCTGGATCCATATCTGATCAGCACCGTTTGACAGTTTGATCTGAGTTTGGTTGAGCTGGACGGACTCACTGAGAATGAGCTGTCAATCACAAGGTAGCCCCGCCCTAAAGCATACCCTGCTTTATGGTCTGTTTTACTCTAAATGGGACCATCAGTTACTAAATGAACATCATGCTGTATGGAAGAAGACTGAAACAGTTTTTTGGCTTTCCTGTAATCCAACATTGCCTGGGTAAGAGAGACGGATGATGGAAAAAAACAATAATTTGGGAGGAAAACAGAAATTGAAGACACACACACACACACACACACAGACACACAGACACATACACAATCATACACACTGCAGGGCTTCCCCTCCGCTGCAGGAGAGCCAACAAAGACTGTAAATTTAACCTGTATTTCCTACAAAGACACACAGAAAACCTTGACCCCACAATCCCGAGAGCCTTATATAAGGATAAACACACACACACACACACACACACACACACACACACACACACACACACACACACAATTACAGATGCTTTATGACTGTAAGCTGACATTTAAAAGGAGAAAGACACTCAAAAACGTCTTTGCAGGATGGGTGAGGAAGGGGAGGAGGGAGATGTTCCCACCGTGAATCAAAAACTACAAACACACAACTTTATTAACACTATACAAACACAACTTTATTATCACTGTACAAACACAACTTTATTAACACTGTACAAACACACAACTTTATTAACACTATACAAACACAACTTTATTATCACTGTACAAACACAACTTTATTAACACTGTACAAACACACAACTTTATTAACACTATACAAACACAACTTTATTATCACTGTACAAACACACAACTTTATTAACACTGTACAAACACACAACTTTATTATCACTGTACAAACACAACTTTATTATCACTGTACAAACACACAACTTTATTATCACTGTACAAACACACAACTTTATTAACACTGTACAAACACACAACTTTATTAACACTGTACAAACACACAACTTTATTATCACTGTACAGACACACAACTTTATTATCACTGTACAAACACACAACTTTATTATCACTGTACAAACACACAACTTTATTAACACTGTACAAACACACAACTTTATTATCACTGTACAAACACACAACTTTATTAACACTGTACAAACACACAACTTTATTAACACTGTACAAACACAACTTTATTATCACTGTACAAACACACAACTTTATTATCACTGTACAGACACACAACTTTATTATCACTGTACAAACACACAACTTTATTATCACTGTACAAACACACAACTTTATTATCACTGTACAAACACAACTTTATTAACACTGTACAAACACACAACTTTATTATCACTGTACAAACACACAACTTTATTAACACTGTACAGACACACAACTTTATTATCACTGTACAAACACACAACTTTATTATCACTGTTCACTGGGAGCTCCCAGTCCAGCGTGTATAACAGCTAGTCTTTCCCTTGCTGCCTGTTTTATGTTAATATGAGGAAGCTGTGTGATTTCTCTTTCATGTGGATGTTTGTGTGTCAGGTGTGGAAAAATGAGCTGAACTGATCTCTGCTGCTTTGGATTAATAAACTCATAACCAAACATCCACTCAGTGATGACAAAAGAAGAAGTAGTGGCCTTGTGTTATCCTTGTGTTTGACACTTCCCATGGTTACTATTGAAACTGAAACCGGCTCACCTGGGCTTCTTTGATGTGACCCCGGTGACACATACACACTCTCAGACCCAGCTGAAGAAACACGTTAACCAGGTTGGAAGTCGTGGCTCTTTGACCTCCGTCATAAATCCTGAGTCCCTCTGTGTGGAGCTGTTGAGGAGAGTGCTACAGCGGTGATTTAAGGATTTATTTCCACCAAACCAGGATTGGTGATGGTTGGAAAGACAAACAAATACGGTTTGGGTGAGTTTTATTTTGTATGAAGTGACAATTTGTTAATGGAGTCAACAATCTGAGTTAGTGGCATAAACCCACACTTTTACTTTGAAAGTATTGAAGGTTAAAATTCTGGTATTGTGACCGTAGTTTGAATAAGGCGTCTTTTATAATGATCTCCAAGGTTAAATTGCTGTCTTTAGATGTTGGTTTTCAGTGCGACACCTAGTGGCAGTGAATATATAACCTTTGATATTTTCTCCTTTAATATATATTTAAAGATGCTCTTCAGGCCTAAACTTTTTCTGCTTTTTCTCCAAACAAACTGACTGAGTAGATTTGATATCTTTATTCAAATGAAATAAAGACTTGTCGGTAGAGACAACAATTGCCTTTTAACTTCAGAAATATTGAGAATCGCAATATCAATATATCTTCCCTCCAGGAAGTTTTGATGACAACATTTACAGATTGCAACTCCCTCGCTTCACCCTCTCCTAGTAGAAACCACGGTGGGCCCGAAAAATGTGAAAGCTATCTAGAGTCAGTGTTTGTGTGGTGTGTTTGTTCTTGGCTACTGTAGAAATATGGTGGTTCAACATGGCGGACTCCACCACCAGAAGAGAACCCGCTCCCTCTGTAGATAAAAACGTCTCATTCTAAGGTAACAAACACACAATGAATCTTATTCTCATCTGATTAAACACTAATGAAATACACACCTATAGATATCATATTACAGTAATGACACACTGGAGCTTTAACTCTTATTATATCTGCTAACCTTCTATTTCCCTGCAAACCTTTATCTATTTTTTTTTATATTTCTTAATATTTTGAATTTGAGGAACTACAACTGTGAGCCTCACATCTGGGTCAACGGACGCCCCCTGATGGTCATTTGTGACCTCCACCGTCGCCAAAGAGTCGTCTTTTAAAGTCTGGTTTTGACGTCTTTGGACACATACACACACGTTGGAGAAACACAGTGTTCTCAGGCAGAAGATGTCAGATACAATCAGTCTGATTGGCCGAGAGCAAACATTGGATTCCCCATGAGGCCGTGTGGCCGGCGGCGGTCCCAGACCGACAGGAAGTGCAGAGAGAGAGTGAATTTAGAGGGGGAGAAAAAGGTAAAGGAGAGTCTCACCTCTGTCATCACACTGACGTTGACAGTGGTGACTTTCAACCCACTGGTTCCCAACCTTTTCCTTTATATTTCATATTATATTCAATGCAACTGATAAATAAACACAATAACTGCAGGATGTTTGTGTAAAACCAGAAATCTAGAGCAATGTGTTCACTCTTTGGTTTCATTGTCCAGTTTCAGTTCCCTGCTGATCTTGTTATTATTGAATATGAGATAATCAGAGAGCATGTCGGGTCAGTTTACTCACAGATAAAAAGGTTTCCCTTAAAAAAAAAAGTTGTCTTAAATAATCAAAATGTTAAAAATAAAATGTCTTCCGAGGAATGAATGAAATCTGAGATACAGGCCTACTGTGTGTCTATTTATAAAGTTTTCTTACACCCCATAAAGCAGTTGTTGCATTTGTTGCACAATTTAATGAGACATGAGCTCGTAGAGGATCTTTCTCGGTGGCAGGGAGGAACAACAGCAATCTCTTCTCCAAAAGGTTTTATGGAAGTTAACGATTGCATTGAAAAATGGGAATATTGAGGGTAAAATGTGGTTTATTATTCTATTGAATTCATTGTAGTAGAATTATTTAAGAAATGATGCATGACTGATTATGACCCCTAGTGTGCGTCGGGACCTCCAGGTTGGGAACAGACTGGGTCCAGTATCAGATTGAGGAAGCTGAAGTGGAACCAGACCTTCCAGGTTCTGTTCCAGCAGGACACTCAGGTGTGGATCTTTTATTGTTCCTGCACATTAAAGCAGTAACATATTTCACTTCCTCTTCCTCTCCACAGTAAACACCAACAGAAACACAGACTACTTCCTCGCTCTGTTCCTCCTCCTGCTGTAAATGTCGGGTTGTAAACAGAACAAATCAGCTCCCACGTGTCCAGGCTGGTCTGGGATCTGTTAGGTGGAATGCACGGGCCGAGAGGAATGCGGCCGAGTTTAATGTCCTGCAGGTTGAAGCTGACGTTCGACTCAGGAGAAGAGAAGCTTTAATTTTGACGAGGCCAGTATGTGTGTATGTTTATGTGTGTGTTTGTGTGTGTGTGTGTGTTAGAGACTGTGAGGCACACTGAACGGCGAGTTCATCCAGGGTCGCGTTTGAGGTCACGGTGTGGTAGTTCAAAAGACGCTGTGGGAACAAGCTCGCTAGCTTAGCTAAGATTGGTTGAGATCAATGAACACAAATTCAACCAATCCCTGCGAACTCTGCACGACCTTCACTCTGCTCGAGTTTCACCAATCAAACGTTGAGCTATACGTCAACCCTTATTCCATTTTATTCTCACTGGAACGAGGTGCCTTCAATGGGTGGGGGGCGGTCAGAAAATACGCTGCTAGCACCGACCAGAAAGACGGAGACGGAGTCAATAAATGAAGTCGAAGAAGATTAAAGCGTTTTTAACTAAACAAAAGCAATGCAAGTCTGCTTGTGTCTGGATTTCTCAGTTGTTACTGACAGTAAAATAACAAAATCTGTATTGTCGAAGGTCACACAGAAGAGAACAGAAGTGAATAATTAACTAATGATTAACAGCAAACAGGTCCCAAGTTAAGATACGATGCTAACACACTGAGCCGAGCTGCTGCTAACGTTAGCTCAGCTTGTTTCTCTGATAACTTAAACTAAAATCCTTCATCCGGTTCAAATCTAGAGTTAAAAAGCACCAAGATCTAAACAGTGGATGGTAACAATGTGGCTTCAGACTGGATAAAACTGGTTTAATGATTATTGATTATTGATTGAATCAACAGTTTATACACTGTTGAATAGAGTTAATCTCATTATATTTACAGTAGGAACTCTCTGTTTCAGGTTTGCATTGAAGGATCCGTCTGTGTTTGTTTCTCTGATGCTGATGATAGTTTATGTGATCTTTAATATTTTTAGGTGTTTTTGCCACGTGCTCCGTCCGGCCATCTGCGTGTGTTTTGGTGTGTACAGTATACATCGGTCAGATGGTCTGTCTAGACGTGTGTGCGTTCAGGAGGTCGTCAAATACTTTAATGTCGAGTGAAGCATCGTCTATAGGTGTCTCTCTCTCTCTCTCTCTCTCTCTCTGTCTGTCTATATGTCTCTCTACCAAAGTCGGAGGAGTGACCTGTCTCTCACACACACACTGTCAGACACACACTGATGTCGAGCTGCCCACGCATCACATCATCACGCACAAACACACAGACGGCCAGACAAACAGTATGACCTGGACAAACACACACACACACACACACACACACACACACACACACACGTGTCAGCCATGAGTAATTGTCTGAATCATGCTGACAAAGTCAGAGAAAGTAAGTGTACTTGTACTCTCTCTGTTTGTGTTGCGGTGTTTCTAACTCCAGATAAAGTGAAAATCTAACTTATTATTTAACATGTCAGAGACAGAGTTTGTGTTTTTGCCTCATTACTGTGAAACAACTGAACCTCTGCAGGTAAACACACAAACACCCCGTTCACATACGCCTGAGCAGGGCGGCGTTCACACCGAGTCTATGTTTCACCATACACTTTACCCTGTATAATGTCCATGCAAGTTGAAATGTTCATATAATTTAATTTACAATGCCATGTAGCTTAAACATAAAAGTGAAGAGTGGTTACCAGAAATCCTGTGTGGTTTGTTTACCCGAGAGCGAACAGTGCTTTTACTTTGAAAGGGAAGTTTAAATCGTAGTGAAATATGTCGATATGATACCAACAGGTCCTCTTTCTGCTCTTTTACTGGGACGGCTGAGACGTTTCTCGTAGCTTAACGTTAGTCCTCTGTCTCAAGTGTTCCTTTTTATTACTCATACAGTACAGCTGCACAGTACTGAGGCAGAAACAGGACTCTCAACCCCCCCCCAAAAAACCAAATGATCTGATCAGATTCAACAAGTGGGAAGTTCTCTAATTTGGAAAGAAGCGTTTATAATAATTTACAATTTTAAAGGAGGAGCAGCGTCTTAAAATCTGAGCTCTCAAACTGTATTAACAGCGGTAGCCTGAACGCAGAACGTTACACTGGACTAATGCACACTGAAACAACCAAACCTCCAACAGTAGAAGATGGAGAGAGATTAATAAACAGTTGAGCTCAGACAGAGCTGGTTGTCTGAGGTGACACAGAGGGTCACAACAGTGCGATGAGGCATCATGGTCTAGCCACGCCTCCAGATGACTGCTGTTAGTCATGTTTTGTGGGTGTGGGGGTTGGGGGGGTATTTCCAGGCTGGCAGACTTTGTTCCTGGGGGGAATCCTGATGATGTAACACACGCAGTCGGTGAGGTAAAGTGTGGGTGGTTGCTAAAATAAAGACAGCAGAGGCGTGCTGCGACCTGTGGCCTCATTACAGCAGGTAGACAGCCAGGTGTGTGTGTGTGTGTGTGTGTGTGTGTGTGTGTGTGTGTGTGTGTGTGTGTGTGTGTGTGTGTGTGTGTGTGTGTGCGTGCGTGTGTGTGGGTGTGTGTGCGTGTGTATGTGTGTGGCCGCACCTCTGTTGTTGTTATTACCTGTCACTGACATTGGCAGCTTTTATACCACAGGCTGGGTGAATCCTGGACTCTGATTGGCTGCTGGCTGTCCATTATCTTTCTAAATGAATACACTGAAATAAACAAATCGGAATATCTGAAGTCTGTCACAACACTGATACTCACATCCCATTGGCTGTTCGACTCAACCTTACATTAGCTCTCTGTCTCGTTGCTCAACTATTATTGGAGCACAGAGCAAAAAGGGGCGGGGCTTAGGGGGGTCAGTTAGGCGGCAACCATGTGTGAACCTAACATGATGTCCCCAGGGAAGAAGACTGAAACTAGAGACTGAGACCGTAGGAAACTGTTTACTGAGCTGTTGCTATGGTTACCTGTATAGGTTAAACTGTCGATGTGAATGCTGCCAGCCAATCAGAGACTGTGAAAGTATTTTCTTTCCTGCTGACTGTACAATGAGTGTTAGAGGCTCTCGAACACAACATGGCCGCTGTGTGTGTATGTGTGTGTGTGTGTGTGTGTGTGTGTTAATCCCTGGTATTAACTGTGTCTAGACTGTTGAGTCTCTAAGGTCCTCACTGTGGGGTCGCCTCCTTCTCTTCCCACAGTCGACTGCTCGAGTCTCTCACCGGACCTCAAACATCACCTCCTCCTCTGTGTTTCCCTCTTCCTCTTTCCTCTTTTATCCTCTCATGTCCACCTGTTCTTCTTTCCTTTGTTTCCTCACTCCCCCTTTCTTTGTCCTCTCCTCATTTCCTTTCCTAGTTTCTCTCCTCCTATCTCCTCTTTTTTCATGTCCTGTCTTCTCTGTCTTCTTTTCTCTCCTCCTTTACTTTCCTGGTTTCCTCATCTTGTCTCCTTTGATATAATCTTTCCTCTCTTCTTTTCATATCCTTCTTGTTTTACACTCTTTCTCCCTCTCCTCATCTTTCCTCTCACCTCTCCTACCTCCTTACTCCTCCTTCTTTTTTTTTCCTTTGGATTTCTTCTCTTCTTACTTTGCTAGTTTCCTCCTCTCTCCCTCTCCTCCCTTCCTTTCCCTTTCTCCTCTCCTGTTAAATATCTTTGAATTCACCGACCTAAGAGGCGTTACAGGGACCAAATGGACGCCAGCAGGAATCGAACTGGACAAATTTAGGTGAAAATCAACCTCGCCACCCTCGAGCGTGTCATCAGATGGCGTGGTGTGATGTCATTTTTATTTTGTCAAACTCTTGCTGCAGGCGGGCTCAAGCGAGGTGAAACGTCTGGTCTGACCCTTCGCCTCCACACAGAGCTGACGTGCAGAGTAACTGTATCACACACACACACACACACACACACACACACACACACACACACACACACACGAGTCGGTGATGGTCTCTGCAGAGCTTTATTTTGTTGTTTCCTGGTGGGAAAGTGAGCTGCAGAAAGTTTCCAGCGCTGTTGTTTTGGGGGATTCCTGCAGAGGATGGAAACAAAAACCTCAGTTTGTTTCCAGGACGAGATCTTCTGACTGCAGCTCATTCAAAGCGGTTAACGCAACAATTCATCAAATCAAAGTACTTTTACAGGACAGCAGAGAGTGGGCAGGAACCCTGTAGATTATTCCACGGATACTCAACAATTACTCTTATATTGTCACGTTAACTGATGATATCTGACTCTAATTAGCTAAAATCCAGCTCGGGTTGTAGTGGGGTTGTCTGAAACACAGTATTACTACAGGAGACGGCGGTCGGTCCAGTTTGGAGAAGCAGACAGGAAGTACCAGCACAGAAGCTAAGTGATGCCCTTTACGTGTCCTTCCAGTGGAGAAAATGTGGATAAACAGGCATGAGAAGCAGTGAATGACCCACAGCCATGACCTTTGACCTTTAAAATAGTAGTGGCTGCTGTTTGTCTCAGCAGGGCTTGACGGACAGACTATTATTATAAACAGAAGAAGAAGAAGAAGAAGAGAGTGACTGCCAAAGTCCCACTCTGTGATCTCCAATCCATCTTCAACTGAACACAAACAGATGGTTTCCAACTCAGAGAGCAGAGAACATACACAGATAGATAGATAGATAGATAGATAGATAGATAGATAGATAGATAGATAGATAGATAGATAATAGTGATGAAGAAAGACACAAGAGAAAAGAGATGGAAAGCGAGAGCGGCGAAGGAAGAGAAAGCAGAAGAGTAATGAAGTGGATGGACAGAGAGCGGCAGTGAAAGTAAAGAGATATGTAAACTACTCCAGTTGTATTTACACGACAGGTGCCCAGAGAGGACAAACAGAGCTTTGCTTTAATCCTTCACTTTAGAAGAGGACATGTGGACATCGTCAGCAGGAAGCTCACACCTCCTCGCGGTCACATGGAGGCAGCAGATCGCGTCACGTTTCAGGCCTTTAAACAACAGCGGCGTAAAGCAGTGTCATTTCCTGGAGATTTACCAATCTTAATAGTCCCCAACGGAAAGTCTTGTGCCATACATCACCAAACTGCGAAGGATATTATTCTCATTGGAACAAGTTGCCCTCGATTCCTAATTAACACTGCAACTATTTTTAACTTTTTGTACAATATTCATGTCTTCTCCCAATTTGGTAATCTCAGTGATTGGTGTCGGCTATATTGAGCTTTATTGACCTGATCCGATATTTTATTTTACGTCAGCTGTTTTTACCCGCAAAGCACTCATGCTCCCATCATCGACTCTCTCTCGCTGTCCACCTCTCTGCTGAGCTCAGTGGTGGAGATCCGACACAACCACACTCAGCAATCTACTGCGAGTGCAACAAAAGCCCTGCAAATAAAAAGCCAATACAAGCAATTAATTCATGTAGAGAGAAATAAAAAAACTGGTCAACAGTTTGTTCAGGTACCTCAGGTAAATGCTGCACGTGAAAACTGCGAATAAGACAATAAATGTTGGAGTGCTCCTTTAAAACTCACGAGAACTGTTGGGAGGAATAAAAACCAGTCTTATGAATGAGAAAGGAAAAAGAGGTGTGTGTAAACCCAGTCATGAAAGTGTATGGGACCACTGGGAGAGCTGAGTCACTTTTCTCTTTGACCTGTTAGCGTGTTTCAGGTCTGGGAAACACATCGGAACTGACAGCCGCCACAGACAAAAGGCCACATCCAGATCACACACACACACATTGCCAGAGGCACTGTCATCAGGAAGTGGCGTCAGAGAGAGAGAAAGACGGATGCACAAGGAAAATCAGGGAGAAAAAAATGTTCATCGGAAAACAGAAAAACACAGGAAACACAGACAGAGCGAGGGTTTGGAAGGGAAACGGTGGGAAAGAAGTGGAGGAAGAGAAAAAGAGAAATTACTTTGAACAGAAGTAAAGAGTTCACTTTTATTAGTACAGCCCCAAATCATAACATAACAGGTCTAAACTGAACTACTCTTTATGAGCAGTTCCCACCATGTGCAAGCACTTGGTGACAGTGGCAAGGAAAAACAAATTTTTACCAGACAGAAACCTTGAGCTGAATGATGTGAAATAATTGTCTGAAAATGACTACTTTGATGCCTCAACCCCCCCCAGCAACTCCTAAATATACTATATATCTTTATCTTTATAGATAAAGATATAGATATATACTTCAAGACTGAAAATTAACCAAAGTGACTAAGAGAAGCTGTACTGATGGTGCAGAAACACCTGTGACACAGCAGGATGCATTTTCCAGCAAACACAGCTAAGCACAGACCTCCAGCAGCTCTGGTGTCGGTGCTGTTTGAGCCTCAGATATAATGAGCCTGAACAGGTCTGATGCTCTGCCCCGTAATCACAACAAGAGCTGAGCCCAGCTTCTCGAACGCCTTCACAAACACGACCACATCGCCGCGACAACAACTCGCTGGCTGCACACACACTCATTTGCGGGCAGGACGTATAGGACGCTTTCCATATTCAACAAACATTATGTAAACAAATGTTGTATTTATGTAAGGCTCTTCAACACACACTTCAGCACTCCCCGGGGTGACTCACCATACATACATACACACACACACACACACACACACACACTGTTCAGACACATAAAGTCCAGTTTCCTCTACGACAGTAAAAAGGTTTCTCTTGTCTCTTTTAGGGTTCACTGCCTTGCTCAGGAGCCTCTACAGTCACTCAAACCAGCAACCCTTCTGCTCTAAGCTCTGATCTATTGGCAGAAATGGAATTTCTATTGTCTGCTAATATTTAACTGACCTGTTTGTCGCTGTCAACGCCCTTTTTATCAGTCTGATAGTCACACAAAAAATACATTAAAGCTGCAAGCAGTGATGATCGGGCCCTCGTGGTTCGCGCTTTGTGCGTGGACCGTGAACATGTCACATAAATCAGATGGTTGATTGTCAGACTTACTTCCTGTTTCCAGTAGGTGGCGCTTCCTGTTGAATATTGGTATGTAGATGTGTTCAGTGCGGGACTCCGTGAACTGACTTCAGAGCGCCCTCCTGGCGGAAGATTGGTTACTTTGATCTGGAGTCTGTGTGCGGTATCTTATTTCGAAAATTGAGTGTATTCTCTATGCCGTTACTGTGTCTGACTTTCTGCCAGAGTGATCTGCTCTGAGCAGCACTGCGCCGCTTCTGCTGGAATCACAAGCATTGTCCAGACCGGGTGCGTTCAGCTGCAGCGACCATGGTGGAGCTGGAAGGTGTCGCCAGTAACAATGACAGTGGACCAGTGGCAGCACCTCTCTGTGTGAATACAGGTATCATTCATACACCTGAGAGTTTTCTGATAACTAGTTAAACACTACAGTGAGTTTCTTTTTTTTAAATTAAATAATATTTTATTGAATTTAGGTCTTCAGTAGGAGCCAGCAGGCTCAGACATTTGAAAACAATAACTTTTAATCTTATTTTTAAGATGACACTGATGCCTGGTTCCTTATGTTCCAGGCAGCTTGTCCTGGACTCTGGTGGTCCCTCCAGTCTCATTGTGTTCTCCTGACAACAGCAGAAACAGTCAGCTGAGCAGAGAGGACCTCCAACATGGCCGCCGCAGCGGTCAATCTGCTGTGTTTACGGACTGTAAATTGGTCCGATGACAGATGTCGACGCTGTGTGAGCAACGAGGACGTCTCTCTGTTTGGACCTCGTTTTCACCGTGTCAGCTCGCCGCCACTCGTTAACACCCACACACCTGAGTGAGTGGAAATGTTTTTGTTTGTGGGTGTAAAATAATGTTTCTGCAGCCGCGGTGATTCATGTGCAGCATGTGTGCCCAGAGGAAGTGTGTGTGTGTGTGTGTGTGTGTGTGTGTGTGTTTGAAGTGAAGAGGGTGCAAGATAGGCGGGTGGTGACAGTTTGACCGCCCCAGAGTACCCACCCGCCCTACAGGAGAGTAACACACACAGCTCTGCTGGTTCTTCTCTTGGAGGCGGAACTTGGTGACAGTAAGGATTTACAACTGACCAATTAGGGAGCCCCTCAGGTCTACAACCCACCAATTAGAGGCCTCCGCTGATTTACTATCCAGAGCACACCCGTCCACACTTCAGCCAATAAGACGTCACAGAGCAGCCTGTGTGTGTTCTTGTGAGGAACCTCCTCATCTGCTCAGCTGCTTAAAGCCCCACTCTCATTGGCTGTCAGAGTGTCAATCACAAGAATGTCCTGAATGAGTTTTAAAGACGAGGAAGGAAGCTGGTCCAACAGGTGCTCTTTAGTTTGGCAGGTGGAGGTAAACGAAAATAAGAAATCCATAAAAATCTTGTTTGACCTCATGAAGTCAAAATCAATGTTTAGGTGTTTCTATCACATCTGTCTGTACGTCTCCTGTCCTCCAGACAGAAAGTTTAGGTATTTTTTTATGGTATTTTAGAGTTTCCTGATGGACAGATAGCTTTAGCTAGTAGCTAACCGCTAATAACTGCTGCTAACTGTATCTGCTGTTACAGGGCAACAGAACCGGACTCAGCAGCTGGATCGGACAGGACCTGGAATCCCTGTTGTTCTTGGGGATTCTGTTCGTTCCCAGATCTGGCTGTGATCTTTGGAAGGTAGATGCTGACACTAGTTCATAGTGCTAGCTGCATAGCAGTGGGGACGTAGCACACACTCAGCACTATTGACTGCTGTAAATGCCAACCAATATCCGCAACAAGTCCCTCCCTACTGCCTCTTTTTACAGGAAACACAAACAGCTATCTGCTTCCGGTTTCATGTGGACTTTAAAGTCAAGTTGTGCGGATAACCCTGGATTTCCTGGTTATCTTCTTTTTTTTTTTAATGTGGGTTTTATCAGCCTTCAGGATCAAACCACCAGAGTTTATGGTACTTAAAATGTTCACGACAACAGATAGCTACAGTTTATGACACCCCAAAGTGCCCGTGAATTCAAAATTGCGCCCACAAAATTAAAATGATAAAAATCATCAAATTTGTTCTAGTGCCACCCACAATTCTCCAGAAACTCCAAAAATGTTAAATTCTTCACAGTTCCTGTTCCAACATCTGGTTTAGTGTTTCCAACTCCCAAAATGTAGATGTTTACCTCCAAAATGTATCACACCCGAAACATTTGTCATAGGGCCCTCAAGGAAGACATTTTTCACTTTTGGGGCTCGATGACAACATTAGGGAGTGTATTTATGAAGTCCCCCTCCAGTCAAAATTAGTACAGATTCTTAATTACTTGAATTCAGATAGCCTAATAAGGATAAATAATATTAAACCATTATATTTAATGCTGAGCCATTATCAGCCTTTGTCATATAGAAATTGCAGTTAAATTCACTGATGAAGGTACGCTCTGTAAAAAGGAGGAATAACAATTGAACAAGGTCTTTGATTCATACAAACTGTGACTGACTTTCCTTGTTTGGCAGCCATTTTTCATTTTGGCATTTTGGGGATTCCCCCCGTGACTCCAGAGAAGACATCATCCAGAAGAAAACATCTGACTGCACCGCTCCTCTGTCTGCACTCTGTTGACCTCATGTGATTCAGAAATTCACTCTCCACATCTGTGTTTCATAATGTGCATTAACAAAGAATAAACAAAGTCAGTGATCCACTCATATGAACTGACCAAAGCCCAGAGAGGGTGAGTACGGACAGCTGATACATAAAAACAGACTGCAAGTTTGTACTGAGCCTGCTGGAAGATAAAATGTCTCTCTAGACACTTTTCAAAACTCTTTTTGATAATTTCATTTACAGCCTTCCTGAACCAGAGAAAGAAGAAAAGCAAATCCTTTCCAAAAAGCTTCCTAAATTACTGAAATGAGTCTAAGATTAACAGATGAGTGTGTTTATGGTCAAATGCAGGAGGTAAAAATCTTTTCTTTATGCACTGTGGCAGTTTCAAACAAGATTAAGGACACTACCAGCCATTTAGATCGCCGCTGAGTGTCGGCACATATGGCTTTGTTCTGACCCCAGCTTCCTTTTGGGGGTGTGAATTTGTGGCTGGTTTGGGCTCAGAGTTGGATCTAGTTAGCAGTCAGCAGCATTCGAGCCAGCTTTGGGTCAATTATGGCATTCATCCAGCAACTAGACTCTCCAATTCTATGTTTGTTTGCAGATGATGCTGTGTTGTATCTTAGTGCTTCTCACTGTGACAGACAGGTGCACAGCAACAACAGTATTGGCAATGGCAATCTAGCAGGACCATGGCAGGAGGCTCCTCCAGGATCGATAAGAACCTGCGAGACGAGAAAGCACAAGAACTCCGGGGAAGAAGTGAAGTTATTAACACGCATTAATGGGACATGAATGAGTGCAGAAAGAGAGAGGAAGAGAGGAGCTCAGTGCACCATGGGAAATCCCCCGATAGTCTAGGCCTATAGCAGCATAACTAATGGATGGTTCAGGACTCACCTGATCCAGCCCTAACTATAAGCTTTATCAAAGAGGAATGTCTTAAGCCTACTCTTGAATGTGGTGAGGGTGTCTGCCTCCCGAACCACAACTGGAAGCTGGTTCCACAGGAGAGGAGCTTGGTAACTGAAGGCTCTGGCTCCTGTTCTACTTTTAGAGACTATAGGAACCACAAGTAGCCCAGCATTCAGAGAACGTAGTGTTCTAGTGGGGTAATAGGGTACTATGAGCTCTTTAAGATATGAAGGGGCCTGACCATGAAGAGCTTTATAGGTGAGGAGGAGGATTTTAAATTCTATTCTAAATTTTATAGGGAGCCAGTGCAGAGAAGCTAGTACAGGAGAGATGTGATCTCTTTTTCTAGTTCCTGTCAGTACTCGTGCTGCAGCGTTCTGAATTAATTGGAGCATTTTAATGGACTTATTGGGGCAACCTGATAATAAAGATTTGCAGTAATCCAGTCTAGAAGTAACAAATGCATGGATTAGTTTTTCTGCATCTGTCTGTGATAGTGTGTCTAATTTTTGTAATATTACGTAAATGAAAGAAGGCAGTCCTAGAGGTCTGCTTTATGTGGGAGTTAAATGACAAATCCTGATCAAAGATAACTCCAAGATTCCTGACAGTGGTGCTAGAGGCCAAGTTAATGCCATCTAGAGTAACTATATCTTTAGACAGTGAGTCTCTTGGCCCCCAAAAACCTCACTGTTTTTTTTTCTGAGTTTAACATCCGAAAATTATGTATTATATAGGCTACTGTAGAAACATGGTGGCATTTGCACACTAGTGAAAACATACCTATAAATATTATATTACAGTTTAATAAACCAGCAAACTCTGACAATGAAATTCCGCCGGCTACGGCTTTTTGATGTTTGTGTCATGGTTTCTTGTATTTTTGTGTATTTTGTTCTTTTTCCTTCATATTACTGCTTCTAATCTCAAGGAAATGGCGTGGCTCCTTCACTGCGAGAAGGTTGATGAAAATTATCCAGAGGTCTGTATGCTGTATTTTAGTTTAAAAACTAACCACATTCTCTGTGCAGTAATTGTGTCTGACGTCCTGCCAATGCGATCTGCTCTGTTGTGATTGATGCAGTGGGTTGCAGCCTCGTATTCTCCGCGGAGCAGAGTGGAGAGACACTTCTCGGATGCGCCACTGCACTGGAATTCCTCTCTTGATAGAACAGAAACAAAACATAAAAGTCTGTATTTATATTATCAGTGTTTACTCATGCAGTGAATTAGTGTTAATGAACACGTGACAGACTGCAGGTTGAACATGCACCCTGACTTCCACTTGTGTGTCCTCGTGTAGCTGCAGAGATGAACAACATGTCCTCACTGCTAACAGAAACAAACAGAAATTCACAGAAGAACAAAGAGAGAAAACATGGAGGGATTCTCTCATCCGTCCACACCCGCAGCCTGACATTTCTCTTCTGTCCAGACACAGCTGCTCAGATCACACACACACACACACACACACACACACACTGATTTTAGATAGCATCACGCCCCTAATTTCCCATGGTGCATTGTAAACAGAACACACCCGTCCGCCTGTGGCAGCACTTCAGACAACACACATACTCTTTCAAACATTGACATATACAGTAACACACACACACACACACACACAGCTGATGCTCATCCAGACGCTGCTTCCTGATGCAAAGGCTCATGGGAATCATGCAGTTTTATGACCACAATGCTTTTGGAGAGGTGAAGTCTGGTGTCTGACCATAAAGTGTTTTTATCACATACATCACCGATATGCCAGTATCTGGTCCAACAGTGACAGACGAGTCCGTTTTTACGTATTTTGGGGTGTTTGGGGTATATTCTTAATATTTACACATTTACACTTAAAAAAAAAATCTATTTTATTCTATTTTATTCTGTTTTATTCTGTTGTATTAATATGAAAAGATACAAACATTTCCATTGTTTGAGTACATTTCTACAGGAGATCCCAAAGTTTCCAAAAATACCAAACAACATCTGAGTTTCTGTATGAGGTCAAAGTGCACGAGGTCAGCGTCTTGCTCGAGGACACATCGGTGGGACAAAACCTGACCGCCACCGGAGAGAGGGAGAGAGAGGAGAGAGAGAGGGGGAGAGAGGAGAGAGAGAGAGAGAGAGAGAGAGAGAGGGGAGAGAGAGAGGGAGGTCAGGAAAATCATTTCACACTCGGAGGGAAAATGGAAAGCAGGAGACAGTAAAATAAAATCCAGATCTGCTTTAAAGTTTATTTCTCCAGAGAGAGATGGCCAAGCTCCACACACTCACACACACACACACTCTCTCACACACACACACACACACACACACACAGAGATAAAAAAAAAGGTTGTAGGCTCAGTTTCAGAGGAAAATACGTGTGTGTCTATACTGTACATATATATAAAATGAACCACAACACACTGGAATGACACTGTGATTTATTTAGGAGTGAATGTCGTGTTTGGCCTTCAGCTTCCTCGTGTTCACTCAGCAACCGGAACACCCACAGGTGAGTCAAATAGGGGGGGTTAGGATTGGGGGTTTTCTTATTTCAAAGTGTTTTATATATTTTACAAAGGTGAAAGCATATCAAAAAACATTCTATTACTCAAAATACACAACCATAAAACACAACTTTATTTGGGTGAAACTGGATCATATTTTATGGAGAGAATATTGCTAATGTAGTTGCTGTTAGCTAACTGCTAATGTAGCAGCACAGAACAGGGCTCAGCAACCTCTGAGACAGACAGTGGACAGTTTGACAACATTGGAGACCCACACACGGTAGCTTGAATACAGTTTTAAAGCGAATAGATAGCAACAGATAGCTGTTAAGAATGGCTCATTGCTCTCAAGGTCGCAGACAATGCAAAAGGAGGATACCTCAAGTCTGACCTCAGTACTTTTTGTAGATAAATGACTTCATTAAAAACACAATGAGATGAACATGATGAATATGTCATCATATTAATCTTTTCTCTGGTCTTTATTTGCATATTTGGTGTTGAGGTAATCAAGTAACAGAAAATAATCATATATATATTTCTATAAACAGAAAATATGGTGGTGAAAACAACAACTCCCATGATCCCACGCTCCTTCACCACCTCATCATTTCTCTTGTTGTTGAAGAATAAGAAGAAGATATACTTTATTGATCCCCTAGGGGAAATTGTTCTTTTCACTCTTTTTTAAACACACACACACACACACACACACACGAGAGAGATGGTGGAGTGATGGGGCTGCAATGTTAATCGCACCGGTGAGCAGGTTTTTTTGGGGTTAGGTTGCCTTGCTCAAGGGCACCTCGGCAGTGCACAGGAGGTGAAACTGGCACCTCTCCAGCTACCAGTCCATACTCCATATTTTGTGGTCTGTGGGAGTTGAACCGGCGACCCTCCGGTTCCCAAGCCAAGTCACTACACACTGTGCTACTGCCGCCCCAATGTTGTTTGGATGTTAGAGTCCCCCTAGTGGCAGAAATTACACATTGTGTCTTTAAATCACTTTGAATTGCTTATAAGATGCCATATAAATAAAGTTTGATTGATTGACACACACACACACACACACACACACACACACACACACACACACATAAAGCCGTCTGTTACTGGAGTGGAAATGGATCAGGACAGTTTCCATCCTCTGACGCCTGACCTTTGACCTCACAGCTGTGTGTGTGTGTGTGTGTGTGTGTGTGTGTTTATTGGTTGGCGTCCCCTCCAGCTGCAGAGCTCTCACACCCGGCACACATGGAGACCATTTACACACTGTGTAACTGATATTGTAAATACCTTGATCATATTACCATTATGTAACAGGACATGCTCTCTCTCTCTCTCTCTCTCTCTCTCTCTCTCTCTCTCTCTCTCTCTCTCACACACACACACACACACACACACTCCTGTCTGTGTGAGCTGTTTGTGTATCAACAAACTCAACACTTCAAATGTGCAGCAATCACAGAGTAAAATATAAATAAACTACTTTGTCCATAAAAGCATCAAAATCCTCAGAAATAAATAACGAGGTAATCCTACAGTCCCACAGTTTCCTGTTAGAACTGTTCAGTCTGGGTCTGCAGCTGTTACACTGACTGATGCTAACCTGCATATGTTGGACAATCAGCATAATTAGCATTAATAATCAGCTATATGGACGGTATCTCAGCAGCTGATTGGCTGATTTGGACAATAAAGGAGGTTTTCGGGGTTACAAAACAGACGTTTAAATCAGACATGGCCAAATTTCAACTCCAGTTGGCTGATTGTGATTCATTTGAGATTATTTATATGATTCATCATTATTAATAACCCCAAAACCTCCTATTTCATCCAAATCAGCCAACCAGCTGCTGAAATATCGTCCATATAGCTTATTATTAATGCTAATGATGCAAATTGTCCAACATATGGCAGCTAGCTTCAGTCAGTGTAACAGCTGGAGACCCAGACCGAACATTTCTAACAGAAAACTCTGGTATTGAACATTTCTGGGTTCTCAGTGGGGAAATATTGGCTGGAAAAGAGACTATAATAAACATCGCTCTGCATTTCGTTGCCTCGGTACCGCCCGACTCCCTGTTCACCTCCGCAGACACACACGTCCAACAATGGGCCCTCAGTGTGGTCTGACAGGCTGACAGAACACAGGACACTCTCTGATGGGATTCACAGCTGCTAAATATTAAATGATATAGCCTCTATTGTTTTGTCTTCAAACTGCCGATTGTGTTCCGTCTCACATCGTCACGTCCTCTGAGCACGACGTTGAGCACGACTTTTCTCAAACTAAAAAAAACGGTTCAAACGTTTCAGTCTGTCCGTTACAGTGTGGGATTTCTGCCACCAGGGGGTCTCTCTCATCACAACAATAACAAAAGAGGATGTTTGATAAGGTGGTGATGAAAACATCAACTCCCATGATTCCACCCTGTTTCACCACCATTGCCGTCACTGATGTTCGGACCAATCAGCATCTTTTCAGAAAGTGCTGACAGCTACAGGGGGCCACAATAACGGCGGCTGCTGAAGAGGTAAGGGTTAAACCACCAAGATCTAAACAGTGGATGGTAAACTGTGGCTTCATTCTGGATCAAAAGTCAATGTATGACAGCTTCTGATTATTTATTATTAATTAAATCACCTACATATAGAACATAGTGCTAGAGTCTATACACTGTTACATGAAGACAGCAGTGGAACAGACTTTATCAGACTTTCTGACTCATGAAAACTCGTTTGAAGCACACTGACCTCCAGAACGTGAACAACACACTGAACAAAGCAGAGAGAGAACAAGTGAATGAACGCGGGAGGGGGAGGGAGGATGTGAGGAGAGGGTCATTCTGGGTAAACTGGGCCTCACACCATTGAGAGAAAACAACAGAGAGACAAGAGACGACAGACGGTCACACAGACAGGACATGAACTGGGCCAGAGCGTCTGACTGTGGTTTCTAAGACCAAAATATAAAAGTTAGAAATGAAAGGTTGCTCACATCAGCGACCTCTGGGATGTTTACCGAAACAGACGAACACATGAATGTTTCTATTTCAGAAGTTTGAAGGTTCATTAAACCTTCCGTGACCTGATGTAGCTATCTGTGAGATGTTCAGAGGCCTCATCTCGCTCTGGTCTATTGTACGGTGGTGTTTACACTGGAGGTCTTCAATGGTCTGAACCACTGAAAAGGACCTCACACTTACCTCACAGAAACCCTGTATAGACCCGTTCATTTAACACAGAAACAATGCAGACTCCTGCCTGAACTGAGCCAGAGGAACCGGGACACAAAGATGTTATTCATACCAAAACCAATTTAAACTTCTGCTGCTCTGTATGAAATAATTATTTTTGTGTGTATATTAATTTAAAAAAGAAACTGCAAATGGCAAAATCAAAGTTCAAATAAGCCGGTACACTGCAGATCTTTTTCAAAACTATAATACAAAGCAAAAAAAGTCTAGTATATTTTGAATTCTGGATACTCTGATTATCCTCCCCAGGTTTATGAAGCTGTACGCTACATAAACCTGATAAGTGAAGTATGAAATCAAGAATTGTTTTACTTAAATTACTGTGATAATTGTGTTGGACACCCTGGAGGACACTTTATTGCATTTTGTCCACTGGAAGGATTGATTGTGTTCTATATACCATAGGGGCATCCAAGACGGCACCTTGGCTGTGTTTTTTCAAAAATGGGGGCACCAGGGGAGATGATTGCCGCCCGAGTCCACCAGTGTGTGGCCTGCTATTGATCAGAAGTTTCTATATTTATTAAAAAACTACAGAACAGCCTCAGTATTCAGAGGAATATGTTGAATCAAAAGGGTGACAGAATTAGTTCCAGAACAAGTTTTTCAGAGTTTCTATATTAATTGTTTGATGATACTTGTAGGAAGTATTCGACCCAAATGAAGACGTAACCCTGAATGAACAACCTCACAAACACATAGGTTTCTACTCCGATATCTCGCAGTCAGATTTATCAGGACGACAGGTGACTGAAACAAATGCACATGAGGTTTTGTTTTTGAGTCGGCCAGTGTGAATGTGAACAAACCGAACACAGAAATCAAAGTCTTTGTTTCCTCTCTGACTCAGACTAAATCAATCAAAAACCCATCTGGCCTTGTTTTCACCCAGAGATGATCCTTCACGCTGAAGACTCGCCGAGACGATGGAAACAAGATGGCGGAAACCAGGCTGCGGCGGTGGCGGCGGTCAGTACCGGCCAGTGTCTCTGCAGCAATCTGAAGTGAATGGGCCGAAAGACTGACAGAGATCTATTGTGAGACTAATCCAGAACACATTGTGGAGCTGAAGCCTAATCGAACACAGAGAGTCAGTTTATCTCATAGCATTAGCATATTAGCTTGGAAAGTCTGTGATCCAGTCTGGACTTGATGATTCCTTCCTAAAGGGATTTTCCTCTCCGTCACCTTTTAGTTTTCTATTTTGTTAGAGCTATGAACAGTGTGTAAACTCAATGTTATATATGATTATAGATTATTGGAAAACTACAGTGATTGGACAAAACTGACCAAAAAAGGTCGCACAGAATTTACAGGGATTGGCTACAGGAGGAACTCAGTCTCAAGTTTTACATGAATTCATGAGAAAGACTTTAAAACCAGTTTCATTTAAAGAGGCCACAGTGGGAGCAGTGATCTGACACAGTGAATGAGAAGGACATGTGTCTCAGTCCCAGCAGAGGACGAGCAGAAACGTGACCGTCCTCAGCGGGGACAGACCCTCCCGCCGAGGTCACGATCTCAGTATTGTTTGAAGGGAGAACGAACAGTCGCTGTCAGAGTTCAGACCGAGGGCAGATGGGGGGGTCAGGGGGCTTGGGACGTAAAGGCTGCAGGTTTATAATTATTATTTAATTAAAATAATTATAAAAGAATGAAAAGACGAAAAGAGAAACTGATGAAGAGAGAAAGAAAATAAAAGAGCGAATGTGATTGGTGAATGTCTTTAACTCAAGTGAATCATCTGAATCTGGATCAAGAGTCTAGAAATACACTGTAAAAAAACTTAAAATTTAAAATGAAAATTGTCTGTAATTAAAATACAGTTTTTATCTTTAATTATAGCTTTAAATAATTTAAAACCAATGCAGTGATCAATAAATCCAGGTGAACTCTGCTATAATACAATAATCAGACTTACATTTACAGCAGAGTGCTGTTATTATTGGATTGTTATTATTTGAATGTGAATGTTAAAAGTTATAGAAGTGTAATAAAAGTCATTATCTGTGAGATTACAGTAATTATTGCTGTTTACACTGATAACAACTGTATTTGGACAGTTGTTATCTTGTTCTTGTCGATCCTGGTGGAGCCTCCTGCCATGGTCCTGCTAGATTGCCGTTGCCAATACTGTTGTTGCTATGCACCTGTCTGTCTGTCTGTCTCTCTCTCTCTCTCTCTCTCTCTCTCTCTCTCTCTCTCTCTCTTTCACCCCAACTGGTCGAGACAGACGACCACCCACCTAGATTCGGGGTCTGTCCTAGGTTTCTGCCTTTTAACAGGCAGTGTTTCCTTGCCCTTGTCTCCAAGGTCTTGCTCATGGTGGTACTGTTGGGTCTCTGTAAATAATGTTATAAAGAGTTCGGTCTAGACCTGCTCTATTTGAAAAGTGTCCTGAGATAACTTCTGTTATGAATTGGCGCTATACAAATAAAATTTAATTGAATTGAAAATTGAATTGAATTTACCAATGCTTATACACTGATAAACAACATTTATTCAACGTCCATCATTATACAACATATATGTCAGTTAACTAACTAATACATTAAGGTTACACAACTAATACTTTATTTACTGTTAATGTCACTAATTTTACAATATTTTATAAACATATTAACAATATTAAACTAGAATTCAACAGTTTGAGGAAATGTTGCATCTCTCGATTTTTTACCAATGTACATTTTAAAAACTTTAAAAAAGACATTAAATAAATCCATTTAGGTTAAAATCTCTTTTTCCTCTCAGCAGCGGTAATTTAGAGACTCCATCTCCATCTTCCAGAATGTATGCTCACCTTATCAATGAGACAATTTAAGTTAGCGATCTCGTTATTTTACCTCATGGTAAAATAGTAGACGGCAAACTGGATGTAATGTTAGTGGATGAGAGCAGGACGATAATTAAAAGATAAAATATTTTAACTTTTTCTGTGAGGAGGGTACAGTCCATCTGCAGCTCTAGAATGAGATGTTTTTATCTACAGAGGGAGCGGGTCCTCTCCTGGCAGAGTCCGCCATGCTGAACCGCCATCTTTCCACAGTAAACCAGAACAGACAAACCAAACACCGGCTGTACACAGGGCCTTTTAACAGTTTTTGCAAGATTCTTGGCCACTCTAGTTTCTCCTACACACTTGGAACTGGAGGGTGAGGCGAGGTAGTTGTAATTTGCAACCACTAGATACCACTAAATCCTACACAGTGGCCCTTTAAGTTGGGCTCTTGATTTTAAAAAATGTTTAAAAACTTGAGTGATGATGTTTAAGTGATAAAAACCACACGAAGAGACAATAAAAGACTAAATTGAAGCTAAATGAGGTCAGATGAAGGAGTGGTGGGAAAATAAAATGTGATGTGAAAGAGAAGAATTGACTGAAGGGTGGGGTCTCGATGAGCGGCATTACAGCTGAAAACAGGAACAGTGAGTCACCTTCAAACTGTGAACATCACGATCCTGAACACCAAACAGCTGGAGGCGGGTTGTTAAACAGATACAGACAGGAATCATACTGAAAGCACATCTGCAGTTTTAAAATCTATAATCTGTAACACCTCCTCAATAAACAGTGTAAAACTCTAGAGCTATGTTCTATATAATCTATAATCAATAAACAGTGTATATGTTCTATATGGAGTTTTTATTACCTTTTTCTAACCAAAGTGTCTGAGTTCCTAGAAAAGCGCTCCATAAATAAAATGTATTATTATTATTATTAGTTGATTCAATCAATAATCAATAATTAGAAGCTGTCATACATTGACTGTTTACCATCCACTGTTTAGATCTTGGTGCTTTTTAACTCTTACCCTTTGAACCAGATGAAGGAATTTAGTCATCAGACGTCTGGATCTTAAGTTATCAGAGAAACAAGCTGTCGTTAGCTGACTGCTAATGTAGTTGCTGTTAGCATGCAACCGAATGGGGCTCAGCAGCTCCCAGTTCATCTGGGCCATAAAACTTTCCTCCTGTAAAACTGACAGCAAATACTCTGCATATATACAGTATATATACTGTATAATATAGTATATATACTGTATATATACTGAAACTATCGTTTCATTGCATCCTTATTCCAAAACCTGTTTGCAAAGGTAGTTTCTTCCCTGTTTTCCCTTTTATTGACCCAAATGACGAAGGTTCATCACTCCAACAATCCAAAGCAGCGAGGC
>NW_026136721.1:965000-970000 GCF_905237075.1 Dicentrarchus labrax
CTCAAACAAACATGTCAGTCTGTGTCTCCCCCGACGCCGCCGCCGCCGTCCAAATGCGTCACATTTTCTCAAATTCAGTAAACATCACGTCGGTTAGATTCCTACCAGAGGATTTCCTCACCATCAGTCAAACTGTCAACCTGCCTCTCCTCCTTCCTACGAAGACCAGCGAATCAACCTGCTGGGAGTTCGATTTCTGATGTGTGTCCACGCTCTGAGCGATAACGTCAGAAACAAGCCAATGTTTTCCCGCTCGTGTCCCAGAAAAATGTCTGCAGATGAGTTTGGGATCAGTCCCTCCGCAGAGTTTAAGCTTGTGTCCGGTGTGCGAACTACACGGCGGCATTCTGGGGAGTCAGTTTGTCTCCTTACTGAAGGTAATGATATTGGGCTGTCACACTGCAGTGCTGATGGCAAGAACAGCAGTTGGTTTTTCAAAGTGAATTAGTGATGAGTCGCCCTCATGCACAAATTCTTATTGTTTATGCATAATCTGTGATGATGGAGATTCATAAGAATAGAAATACAGGAAGCTGCAATCAAAACAATAAATGCAAATTCAACCAATCTTGTGTTATTGGTTGTAGTTCGCACTTTACTCGTCTCATTTCCACGTCGCCAAATCCCGACGCAACTTGTGTCTCATTCACAGTTTTGTCAGTAATAATAACATTGTACTCAATTTATCAGCCAGGAACATGGAGACATTTCTAATATAGGCAAAAAAGAATGTAAGTAAAACATTTATTCTCCAGCTCTTCAAACAAACAGTTTATATGCAATAATCAATAACTAATCAATCGGGAAAGTGCTTTCATTCAGTCTGCCATTGGCGACACAAATACTGTTAAATAGCTTCACTGGGGTTCATGTTTATGTGTCAGAGATATTAAAATATCCTGTTAATTTGCACTTATTTTCAGATCCTCTGTGACAAACAGTAAGACAATATTCAGAAATATTATTCCCATTAGTTCAGTAGAAGCTTTCATTATTGTCTTGTTCTGTAAAACCTTCAGAGTCTGTTTACAGCTGGTTTTAACACACAACGTCTCCAGTGACCTCTTGTGATCTGATCTCTACATGCACTCAGACTTTTACCTTTATCTTACAGGACGTCAGTGGGTGGTCCTTCAATGTAGAGTCCACACTACAAAATTCACTCCTCAGGTAGTGGTTTGATCTGATCCCAGTGCGTCACTGATTGATAGGTTGATATCAGCTGTAAACAGTGGAGCTCTTTCTGTATTCAGCAGCACCTTTAAAGCCAAATGCTCTTAAAAAGTCTCATTACTGCAAATATCAACGCACATGAAATGTTTTGATAATTTGTTTTGTCCAAAATGATTCTGTGATCAGTATGTTGGACGGGTTCCTTTTTTTGGTTCAGCCAATCAGGACACGTCATTCTGGGCCACCGCCCTCGACTCCAGCAGCGTTTTGATGACATCATCTCCGTAGGACAAGGTGTCTTGCAGCACCTGCACGGTGTGCTGGCCAATCAGAGGAGGGGGCGTCGGCTCATCGGGGGCGAAGCTGCTGAAACGAACCGCTGGACCTGAAGACAAACAAACAAATACATAAATAAATAAAACAGAGGTCTGTGTCTCAACTAATCTGATTAAAACACTCCTTCTGGTTAACATCCACACGGTTTCCACTCTTTTATCATTTCTGCCGTAAAGTGATAAAGACTCTTTCAGAAAGGGGATTTCATTGGTGCCACTGAGAGGATTTTATTGTGAAATGGGTGGGATGTGTCTTTTTGCACGTTTTACGGCCACCGTAGTTTTTCCTTTGCGCTTGTGAAGGTAAGGTTCAATTCTTTCTTTCTTTCTTTCTTTCCATCTCCAAACCTTCAACGATGGAGCGTGTTGACTTTTTCCCCTCGGACTGTGTGAGATAATAAAACATGGATGTAACACGGAGCCGACGGGAGTCATTAAAGACACAGAGAGGATGATGATGATGATGTTGATGATAAAAGGATGCAGTGATGAAGTCTCTGACCTCTCTCTCTTCAACCCTCCATACCCTACTTTATTCTTCTCTTCTCACTCTTTCTCTTCTTCTTTTCTCCCATGATTCTCTTTTTTATCTTTCTCCTTTTACTGAAAGAGGAACAGAAACGGCAGCTTAACAACAGAATAAAATGATATTGAATGACTTCAACCCTCCTTCACTGGTTTCAACCCTTTGTAGAGGAGGTGAAAGTATCAAGTATGTATGTCAGATAACCTTATTAGACTTCAGCAGTTAGCTAGTGTTTCTGTAGTGGAGACTAAACGTTAACAATGATCCATATCAGCAGTTTGAATCCAACTAAAAGCTCCCTGCACCAAACTCCCTTTAAGAAATATCACATTTTAACAATTCCTAACGTGTTCGTAACAACACGTAACTCTAGAAACACGAGCTAAAGGCCGTCATATGTCCACAGTCTGACTGTCAATACAGGATCAATATATTTGAGATAAAAGTCAAACCAGACTGTGTGATGTTACGCTGTGTTGAAATAAATGAACTAAATGTTCAGTCTCCTGGCTGCTTGTTTTATCACATTCACAATCATTACTGCTTTTTATGTTGCTATCTACAGTATTATAATCAATACAGTAATATCAGAAACGTCAATGACTGGTTGAATAGGAAGATCTTGAGTCCTAGAAACCACATCCCTGTGAATAATGTATTCCATTTTTTTTTTTTTTTCCTTCTTCAACATTTTTATTTCAAAAGTAGTTGGATACATTTGGGAATCTGTTAACTCTTGTTTCTGAAATGAAATCCAAAATATGAGATTGGCGATTGAGAAAAAAATGGCAGTCATCTATAAAGAAAGAAAGTGTGTAGATGCTGCAAAGTTTCCTGTTCTTGTGTTGAGCATAGTCACAACTGTGGTAAACTGTGTGCCTGGACCGAATGGAACATAAATTGTGTAAAAACCCCAAATGGAAACCGTATTCGTACAATAACTAATAATTTCATAAATGGTAAACTAGAAAAACAAACTAGAACTAGAATTTAAGGCCTTTTTTTTGTTTTTATGTAAACTTTTGATTTCAGCAAGAAGAAAAAAGAATGTAACATCTAATGTGATGCAGACTTTGAATTGAGAACAATGTATTCCCAGAACAGTCTAGATATAACACATCAACAGTGTAGGTTTTGCATTTTATCTAGCTTCTTATGTTTGAAGGAACAGAAGTCGACCATGGTGAAAAAAAAGAAACGTAGTAGTAGAATAACTACTGAGAGGGAGTAGAGGAGTCAAACAGTGCCTTGAGCTGTCAGGGATACAACACAAGCAGTGCAAAACGCAAGTAGCTTTGTGGGCGGATCTCGGGCGCTGTTGTTATTATGCCGGCGGGATAAATGACTCTTGCGCCCGGCGCAAATCTAAAATGGGTTGGTCTGAAGTAGCTACATTAGTCATAGGTGTGGTTTGGGCGTAACGTGCAATAAACCAATCAGAGCGTCATCTCACATTCCCTTTAACAGCAGGCGCGCTTGTTCCATGGCGGATTGCTATTATAACGGCGGATTGGCCAGGCGCACGACAGGAGCGGTTCACAGCCGAGGAGACCGACGTTCTCGTCAGGGCCGTAAAAGACCGAGAAGTGTCATTATTGACATGAAATAAATGTAACACAGCCATACAATAAATCACACGCCGGAGGACCCCCCTGTTCCTGCAGCAAACCGGGTTTGACATGCTGGAGCGGGAGCTGTCCAGGATGCGGCAAAGTATTAATGCCCGTCTTGACCGGGTGGTGATGTTGCTGCTGCCTCTCAGGCGCATCCCCTCAAGTCTGCGCCCTTAAAACAGCATCTGAATAAGCGCCACTGACTTTAGACTAGGTTTTTCCTGGTCTGTGGTGGAATTGTTTTCTGAAACAGCAAAAAAGCACCAGGGAACGTTTGCGCCGGAACACGCCTCCTCTTTTTGCGCTGAACCGCCCCCCGGAGCGCAAGTTCATTCCCTAATTTAAGGACGTGCATCGGTGGAGGGAAAATTCCAATGTGCGTCGAGTGCAAAATAGGAATTATACAAGCGCCAGTGTACAAAGTCAATTGCGCTGAGTGCAAGATAGAGCCCTGAGTGTATTCTACCCCCCACCACCCATATCACAAGGTCGGCTCCACTTTGCTGTTCTTCCCTCTTGGTATGTAGTTTCCAGAGACACACAGAAGCAAGTGTGGCATCGGTATTCAGCTAGTCAAAGATGCTATCAGAGTCCCAGTAAAGCATATCCTCTCCCGATTTCTTGGGTCGTTCCAGGGCTCCCGTCCATAGTTATTAATCATCCTCATCATCTGAGTCCAGCACCCTCCGCCTATTGAATGTGACAGTCGTCTTCTTGTCCGTTTGCTGACTGACTTTTTCTAGAATCTCGATCAAGCCCGACTCTGAAATCTTTCCTCCTAACTTTCCGAATCGAGCCATTTGAATGAGATAGTTTTCAACTGCATTAGCCTTCTCAGGCTTCACCAAAGCAAGATTGTTCAATCTTGCAAAGGCAGACTGGTCGAGGACTTGAGCCAATATAGTGTTTCTCATTTCTGTTTCTCTTTGTTTGGCCTCCTCTTCCTGCTGATTATTTGAAGCATCCCCATGTTTTGCCCGTAGTTCCACCATTCTTGACTGCCTAAGGGCCTCCAATTCTTAGTCCGCCATGGTTTACGAAAGTAGTTTAGACCGAAGACAGAAAAAAAATGGATAATGTAATGTAGTATAATATACTCTCAACTCCCATCAGAGGCAAGGCCCTCAATATATTCCATTTCTGACAATAGATCCTCTACAATGTTTCACACTGGAGCCTTTTCTAAAGCAGAAATTCAACATGTGGCAGAAAACAGGTGTGTGTGTGTGTGTGTGTGTGTGTGTGTGTGCGTGTGTGTGTGTCCACATTATTGGTAACACACTCTTTACAGCAGCTTCCTGTGTGTCAGTCAGGTGTTTTTAATAAGTAGACCGAAGCACCGCAGATTATTCC